>NC_091433.1:133683377-133983377 GCF_964237555.1 Oryctolagus cuniculus
TGGGATAAGAGCACTGGACCTGGCCCTGTTTTGAAATCATATGACTGTAAGCTCTTTGAGAGGAGAGACTGAGTATCTAACACATTGCTTTGAGTTCTAGCATGAAGTCACTCTGTACACGTCATTTTATTGACATCACCTAGGCTATCACATTTTTATTTCCTTAATTCGTCGCAATATTTCAAGGAGGCAGGTGAGATAGGAATCAGTTTTCTAACCAATCAGATGATAAAACTGAAACAATAAAGAGGTTGCTTTCAAGAAATATAAAGTTCATGAAATACAAGCTGGTAATTATGAAATAGGACCTCCTAGAAAATGTTAAGTGTTTGTTTTGTTTTGTTTTTTGCTTCTCTTACAAATGAATATTTATTGTTAACATTTCATTTGGTCCTTTTGAGGTTCAGGTAAAATGTCAACTTATTTCTTTTTATAAGGAAATTGAAGACAGAGTGAGGTGGGCTATCCTTGGCAACACTAATATTGTATAAGTCATTCATCATTACTGAGGATATTTGCAGGTGGACAAAAGAAATTTCAAATTTGTCTTGTATCCCCATGACCACTGAAAATAGTGGATCCTAGTAACTGGTCGTTGGTTTGAATGCTAAAAACTCATTAATGGTCATTATTTCTAGGGAATGAAAGTGGGTGAGCAAAACAGGTACTTTGACTTATAATTATTATGCTTTTATGTAGTTAAGATTTATTGTACTTGAATTCTTATGGTTAACTTGCACAACTTTTTGATAAAAAAAAAAAGACACCACGTTTTTCTTCAAAGACTGGGAGTTGCATGTCGGTTACCTACAGCGTCATAATCCCAGAGGGTGTTCCAGGAGTTCCAGCCATTGTTATTGTCGACGTTGGCCACATTGTGCTCGTTGTTGACACTCACTGTCTGCTGCCCGCTTCCATCAGCGTTATTGTCATCACTGATGTTGATATTCTGAAGTTTATAAGAAATTAAAAATGATTTAATGCAGCATTTCATTGAATATGCATTTTGGTACCAAACTCTAAAAAGTGAGACTTACATAGCCAGAAAGACCAGGAATGATGAACAGTCCGAGAAGTCCAACAAAGATCATCTGAAATCACAAGTAATATTGATTTTTATCACATTGCAAAATGAGATCCTCTTCTTTCTTCTTCTATTTCAGCTTATAAAAGGTTTACTGTGACCCAGCAAGTTAAACCACAACTTGGGGTGCCTAGGTTTGAGCCCTGGCTGCTCTGTTCTTCCCATCTAGCTTCCTGCTAATGTGCCTGGGAGGCAACCAATGATGGTCCAAGTATTTTGCTTCTGGCCACCCACATGGCAGACCCAGGCGGAGCTCTTTGCTCCTGATTTTGGCCTGGCCCAGCCCCTGTTTTTGTGGATATTTGGTGAGTGAACCAGTGGATGGAAGATCTCTCTCTCTCTCTCCCTGTCTTTCTGCCTTTCAAATAAATAAATGCACCTTTTAAAAAATTTACTAATGTGTTGAGTGATCTGTTTTTTTTTTACCTTGTATATTTTTAGCCACAGAAAATTTCAATGATAATTTAGAAATATTGATTAATTATAATAATATATGTTTTATAACTTTATTTTAAAGTTTTTATTAATATAAAGAGAATAGATTTCATGTATTTTGTAGATACAATTCTGAGCTAAACATACTTCCTTCCCTTCTTCTCTCAATCCCCTCTCCTTCCTTCCTTTCTTTTTTTTCCTTTAATTTTTGTAACAGCATACTTTCAATTTACTTGATAATCATAGGCTTAACGCACCACTAACCACAATGTTCAACAATTAAAAAGCAGAAAGACCACTGTTCTATAGGAATGTAGACAAGGGCTATAATGTAGACCTTCTGAATCCCATTTTTAATGAATAGCATATGTGATAAGAAGACAGTTATAAATTCTGAAACTCATATCTGAAAATAATTTAATTTCCAGATCATTACTATTTTATATTTTCAACCCCATTATAGAGCCTGCTATAAATTATTCCCCTGTAGTTTTAAAATGAATGAAAATATTCATGTGATTTTAGCCATCTTGTTATAAGAAGCATGGCACTAGCAGCACCTTTGGCAGAATTCGAGGGTTGCTCTCCTACAGGCTCTGGATCCCCATGCAAGGCTGCTCTAGCTTCATGCTTCAGACTCTTTCCCAAACAAATGCTGTGGACAAGGCCTAAGGGAAATCTTTTGACTTGCAGATCCACCACACAACAAAGCATGGGGCAAGTTTCTCACCCATTTATTTTGATACCAAACTTTTTATCTTGCATGGACAACTCGGGAGTTTTGGTAAAAGGGGGAATTCAAGAATGGAAAAGATCAGGCACTGCCTAGGACTTAGGGACTGTTTGCCTTCTGCAGAGAAACCTAGGTCAGATGATGTGGAAAGTAAGCTCATTCTAGATAGCTCACTATAATGTGCTCAGACAGTTGTCAAATCCCGTTATAATCATCCTTCTCCATAGATATGCCTATAAATGCCGGAATTCCATGAAAAGGAAAGATAACGTTGTGTTTTTAAAAAAAGTTTTCTGTTATGGTGATTTTGCCAGAAGAAATAGACTCCCTTATCTGAGACTAGTAACAGTACCCAATTACAGAGCAAGAACTCCAAAAGGAAGCAGATCTACTCACTGCGATCTTCATGTCTGCAGGAATGCAATGGAGCAGAGGAGAAGGTAGCCATGGGCTTGCCTCGGAAGCCTTCTCATATTTGTACTTGACTGGCTCTGCTCAAATCTGGTGTGATTAGGTGGAGTCGCAGACTTATCTTTCTCCAAAACCTGTAGCTGGCCCATGACCTAGCATATCAGGAAACTTTTGGAAATTTCTTCCTGGGTAGCAAGACATTTTGACATAGAGTTGGTGTGATTCATCCTCTGTTGAAGGTATTACAGTAAACTCAGTAGGATTAATGATAACTTCTGGCTCCATTGAAGCTGTGGGTGTGGGTATCTTACACATTGACATTATTGCTCAGATTTGGTATAAGAGAATAATCCCTAAAACCAAACAAGACCACAGGTGAAAAACTGTGTATACCCAGCCTTCCAGATAACAGCTCTCATAGGAACGTGCACCTGATGTTCTCTTCCAGCCTTACCTGAACCCATTTCCAGTGGTTTTGCTTAGGCCAAACATGCTTCACTGCATCTATCCTCTTATAAGTCTCTCAATGGTTTACCAGGGTTTGGTTAGAAAACCTGGATGCTGGTGGGCATTTCACACAGCAGTTAAGATGTGCTGAGATACTTGCGTCCCATGCTGCAGTGCCTGGATTTCAGTTTCAGCTCTGCTTCCCATTCCAGCTTCCTGTTTTTTTATTTTTTTTTATTTTTTTTAACTTTTATTTAATGAATATAAATTTCCAAAGTACGGCTTATGGATTACAATGGCTTCCCCCCAATAACGTCCCTCCCACCCACAACCCTCCCCTTTCCCACTCCCTCTCCCCTTCCATTCACATCATGATTCATTTTCAATTCTCTTTACATACAGAAGATCAGTTTAGCATACATTAAGTAAAGATTTCAACAGTTTGCTCCCACACAGAAACATAAAGTGAAAAATAATAGATGATTTTTTAAATGATGATGAAATCAGATCAGACCTATTGTCATGTTTAATCCCAGTGAGAGTCAAGTTGGGAATTGATAATTTCTTTTTTATTTTACAGAAGATCAGTTTAGTATACATTAAGTAAAGATTTCAACAGTTTGCACCCCCATAGAAACACAAAGTGAAATATACTATTTGAGTACTCATAGCATTAAGTCTCAATGTACAGCACATTAAGGACAGAGATCCTACATGAGGAGTAAGTGCACAGTGACTCCTGTTGTTGACTTTACAAATTGACACTCCTGTTTATGGCATCAGTAATCTCCCTATGCTCCAGTCATGAGTTTCCAAGGCTATGGAAGACCCTTGAGTTCTCCGACTCTTATCTTGTTTAGACAAGGTCATAGTCAAAGTGGAGGTTCTCTCCTCCCTTCAGAGAAAGGTACCTCCTTCTTTGAAGACCTGTTCTTTCCACTGGGATCTCACTCACAGAGATCTTTCATTTAGGTGGTTTTTTTTTGTTTTTGTTTTTGTTTTTTTGCCAGACTGTCTTGGCTTTCCATGCCTGAAATACTCTCATGGGCTTTTCAGCCAGATCCGAATGCCTTTAGGGCTGATTCTGAGGCCAGAGTGCTGTTTAGGACATCCGCCATTCTATGAGTCTGCTGAGTATCTCGCTTCCCATGTTGGATCACTCTCCTCTTTATTTATTCTATCGGTTAGTATTAGCAGGTACTAGACTTGTTTATGTGCTCCCTTTGACTCTTAGTCCTTTCATTATGATCAATTGTGAACTGAAATTGATCACTTGGACTAGTGAGATGGCATTGGTACATGCCACCTTGATGGGATTAAATTGGAGTCCCCTGGTATGTTTCTAACTCTACCATTTGGGGCAAGTCAGCTTGAGCATGTCCCAAATTGTACATCTCTTCCCTCTCTTATTCCCACTCTTATGTTTAACAGGGATCACATTTCAGTTAAATTTCAGCACTTAAGAATAACTGTGTATTAATTACAGAATTAAACCAGTCATATTAAGTAGAACAGACAAAAAAAACTACTAAGAGGGATAAGGTATTAAGTTGTTCATTAACAGTCAGGGCTATGCTGATCAAGTCACCGTTTCTCATAGTGTCCATTTCACTTCAACAGGTTTCCTTTTTGGTGTTCAGTCAGTTGTCACCGATCAGGGAGAACATATGGTATTTGTCCCTTTGGGACTGGCTTATTTCACTCAGCATGATGTGTTCCAGATTCCTCCATTTTGTTGCAAATGACTGGATTTCGTTGTTTCTTACTGCGGTATAGTATTCTAAAGAGTACATATCCCATAATTTCTTTATCCAGTCTACCGTTGATGGGCATATAGGTTGGTTCCAGGTCTTGGCTATTGTGAATTGTGCTGCAATGAACATTAGGGTGCAGACCGGTTTTTTGTTTGCCAATTTAAATTCCTCTGGGTAAATTCCAAGGAGTGGGATGGCTGAGTCGAATGGTAGGGCTATATTCAGGTTTCTGAGGAATCTCCAGACTGACTTCCATAGTGGCTTGACCAGTTTGCATTCCCACCAACAGTGGGTTAGTGTCCCTTTTTCCCCACATCCTCGCCAGCATCTGTTGTTGGTAGATTTCTGAATGTGAGCCATTCTAACTGGGGTGAGGTGAAACCTCATTGTGGTTTTGATTTGCATTTCCCTGATTGCTAGTGACCTTGAACAGTTTTTCATGTGCCTGTTGGCCATTTGGATTTCCTCTTTTGAAAAATGTCTATTGAGGTCCTTGGCCCATCTCTTAAGTGGGTTGTTGGTTTTGTTTTTGTGGAGTTTCTTGATCTCTTTGTAGATTCTGGTTATTAACCCTTTATCTGTTACAGAGTTTGCAAATATTTTTTCCCATTCTGTCGGTTGTCTCTTCACTCTCCTGACTGTTTCTTTTGCAGTACAGAAACTTCTCAATTTGATGCAATCCCAAGAGTTGATTTTGGCTTTGACTGCCTGTGCCTCCCGGGTCTTTTCCAGAAATTCTTTGCCTGTGCCAATATCTTGAAGGGTTTCTCCAATGTTCTCTAATAACTTGATGGTGTCAGGTCGTAGATTTAGGTCTTTAATCCATGTTGAGTGGATTTTTGTGTAAGGTGTAAGGTAGGGGTCTTGCTTCATGCTTCTGCACGTGGAAATCCAGTTTTCCCAGCACCATTTATTGAATAGACTTTCCTTGCTCCAGGAATTGGTTTTAGATCCTTGATCAAATATAAGTTGGCTGTAGATGTTTGGGTTGATTTCTGGTGTTTCAATTCTGTTCCATTGGTCTATCCACCTGTTTCCGTACCAGTACCATGCTGTTTTGATTACAACTGCCCTGTAGTATGTCCTGAAATCTGGTATTGTGATGCCTCCAGCTTTGTTTTTGTTGTACAAGATTGCTTTAGCAATTCGAGGTCTCTTGTGCCTCCATATAAATTTCAGCACCATTTTTTCCAGATCTGAGAAGAAGGTCTTTGGTATCTTGATTGGTATTGCATTGAATCTATAAATTGCTTTTGGGAGAATGGACATTTTGATCATATTGATTCTTCCAATCCATGAGCATGGAAGATTTTTCCATTTCTTGGTATCCTCTTCTATTTCTTTCTTTAAGGTTTTGTAATTTTCATCGTAGAGATCTTGAACGTCCTTGGTTAAGTTTATTCCAAGGTATTTGATTGTTTTTGTAGCTATTGTGAATGGGATTGATCTTAGAAGTTCTTTCTCAGCCATGGCATTGTCTGTGTATACAAAGGCTGTTGATTTTTGTGCATTGATTTTATACCCTGCTACTTTGCCAAAATCTTCTATGAGTTCCAATAGTCTCTTAGTAGAGTTCTTTGGGTCCCCTAAATAAAGAATCATATCATCTGCAAAGAGGGATAGTTTGAGTTCTTCCTTCCCAATTTGTATCCCTTTAATTTCTTTTTCTTGCCTAATAGCTCTGGCTAGAACTTCCAGAACTATATTGAATAGCAGTGGTGAGCTTCCTGTTAATGCACACCATGGCAGGTAGTGGTTGCTGGCTCAAGGAGTTGGGCCCCTGCCACCCACTTGGGAAACTTGAGTTAAGCTTTTGTCTCCTGGATTTAGCCTCACTCACCTCTGGCTGTTAAGGGAATTGGGAAATGAACCAGCTGATGGGACATCTTTCTCTCTCAGATAAGCATAAATTAATTACTTAATTAATTAAAAAAGAAAACCTAGGGCCATTCACAGCACTTTCTTGTCCCTGCCTCCACATTCAGTCAGTTATTAAATTATGTCATTTCATCCCAGAAGACCTTTCAACTCTGGCCCTGCCTGGAAGCCGCCTCTTCTGGACTTCTACAACAGCAGTGTAATGGATCGCTCTGGTTCTGAGACTCTTGTATTTCAGTGCGCTTTCTGTAGGTTGTCTTTCTACAGCACATCTGTAAATACAAACGACTCCGCCACGCCTAGGAACTGTCACCAGCAGTCTCCAACATGAGTTCAAACTCATTAGATGGTGCTCCCTTCGGCAGTACATATACTGAAATTGGAACAATACAGAGAAGGTCAACATAGTCCCTGTGCAAGGATGACACACAAATTCGTGAAGCGTTCCATATTTTTTGTAAATAAAGATTGCTTGCTTTGTAAAAAAATAAAAAAATAAAAAAAACTCATCAGATGGTCCCCAGGGTGCTTTATACAAAGTTTCTGAAGCTTCTTCAGCCATTTCTGCCCCTTCCTGTCATGGGCCTTATTCTAGCTCTACCAGAGCTTCAGGCTCCGAGGCCTTTGTACATGCTATTTTCTTATCCTCCAGTGCCACACCCTGGCCTTTCTCTACTTGATAAATTGCTGTTCGTTTTTCAACACCCAACTCAAATACTGCCACCTCTATCACTTGTGGCCTGTTTCCTAGTAAAAACATCTTTCTTTTTCTCTCTGAGCAATAAAAGAAATCTCTGTCCTTTCATTTGCCTCTACATAATTTAATTTTCATAACTCTAGTAGAAATTCTATCACTTGAACAAACAAGTAAATACTCAGTCTTGGAGGCAAATTCAAGTTTGAGATTTTCCTACTCCCTCCTACAAACTGGTACCAGGAATGATATCTTAAAAAAGCAATGGAAACATACAAAATAACATTTTAATAATTATTCCTAGAAAGCATCTCATTCCAGAAAATCCAAATTTACTGAGTAACTGTGTTGGTATAGGAGAGAAATTTGTTTCAAATTTCAGCAACCTGGTGGGAAATCTTTCTTTCTTTTTTTTTTTTAAGGTTTATTTATTTATTTGAAAGTCAAAGTTACACAGAGAGAAGGAGAGGCAGAGAGAGAGAGAGAGAGAGAGAGGTCTTCCATCTGCTGGTTCACTCCCCAACTGGCTGCAATGGCAGGAGTTGTGCTGATCCGAAGCCAGGAGCCAGGAGCCAGGAGCTTCTTCTAGGTCTCCCACAAGAGTGCAGGAGCCCAAAGATTTAGGCCATCTTCTACTGCTTTCCCAGGCCATAGCAGAGAGCTGGATTGGAAGAGGAGCAGCCAGGTCTCAAACCAGCCCGCATATGGGATTCCGGCACTGCAGTCAACAGCTTTACCCATTAGGCCACAGAGCCAGCCCTGGGAAATCTTTCTTAAAGCATCACTGAGCTCTTAATTTTTGTTGTTTCGTCTGGGACCATTTCTTTCCAAAACACATGTAATTCTGCCTTTCCGTTCCTGCTTGTGTATATCTGTCAAATTGTGTTTGCCAGGCTCTCTGGGTCCCTTGACAGGCAGGCAATGATATATTATGCCTCAGATTCACTGTTATCTTGAGTGTTAGAGTATTGCAAATGGAGCCTTGAAAAAAAAATTTTTGCTAAAAGAAGGTCTCGAGTAATTCCACTATTTGTGTAAGATATATGAAAGTAGAGATAAAAGAGAATGTTGATCAATAACTTCATTTTTCATCATTATGAAGAACAATCAAACCTGGTTAAGCAACTCTGTGCTGAAAAGGATTTGGAGAAAACAAGCCCAAAAGAAGAATGGAACTCAGAAGGTGCTAGTAACATGTTGCGCTGTAATGACCTCATGTCTCATTTAGAAATATCACTAGTCCTTGTTCAGTGTTCAGATGGAAGCAATTTAGCAATAACAATGTAAAAGCCCTTGTGCTTATGGTGTGTTCATTCAGTCATGGCAGTTAGGCCTGGAAGGGACCAACCTGCTCATTGAAAGATGAGAACCAGATTGCAAATGGTTAGAAGCACAGGGCTAGGCCTTGCAGAGCCATGCTCAGGGCCAGTGTCTTGTGAGGACACAGTGGCTCCCATACCACACTGGCTTCATGGTTTCCTTGGCAGATAAGGCCCAAGTGAAGGACTTGCCCTAAAACCATTAAACAACGAAGCACACTTTTCTCACTCATCAAGTGTTCTGTAGGGAGATGCATCATAATTGGCTTTCTTTTCTACATCTCAAAAAGAACATGCACACATGTGTGTTTTTTTCTTAAATTCTTTTTCATTTTATTTGAGGGGAGGGAAAGGGAGTGAGAAAGAATAAGAGGGAGGAAAAGGAGGAGGAGAATAAAGTGGGGGAGAGAGAGGTCTTCTATCTTCTGTTTTACCCCCAAATCCCAAATCTCTGCACCAGCCAGGACTGGGCCAGGTCAAAGCCAGAAGCTTGGAACTGAGTCTGAGTCTCCCACGTGGGTGGCAGGAACTCAAGTACTTGAGCTCCAAGGCAATCTCTGTTGTCTCCAAGGTGTGTATTAGCAGGAAGCTGGAATGGGAAGCAGAGCTAAGACTTGAACCCAGGTGTCCTGACACGGGTTGTGTGCATCCCAAATGCAATATTTTTTCTGAAAGATTTTATTTATTTATTTGAGGGGTAGAGTTACAGGCAGAGAGAGACACACACACAGAGAGAAAGGTCTTCCTTCCATTTGTTCACTCCCCAAACAGCTGAAGCCAGAAGCCAGGAGCTTCTTCTGGGTGTCCCACGTGGGTACAGAGGCCTAAGTGCTTGGGCCATCTTCTACTGCCCTCCCAGGCCACAGCAGAGAGCTGGATGGGAAGAGGAGCAGACTAGAACCGGCACCCATATGGGATGCCGGCACCTCAGGCAGAAGATTAACCTACTGCACCATAGTGCCAGCCCCACAAATGGAATCTTACCACTGCACACACGCCTGCCACCATGAGTATCCTTCTCACTCGTGGAAGACTGCATCCACAGATGAAGACATTGAATCCTCAGAGGTGCCTGGGGAATTGTAAGCTTCCAGGTTTATTCAATTATGTTCTCTTTCCGCCCACACTTCTTGTCTCAAATTCCTGGAAAATGCTTAATAATGCTTATCCATGCGGACTTATTCTGGGATGTAATTTTGCTTTAGGGGTCCCAATGGGTTTGAATAAAAACCAACCCCACCCATCCATGTCGGAAAAGGTTTTTCATGGGTCACCAGGTCAAATAATAGCAATGGGTCACTGGGTCAAATACCCCCCCTACACATTTTTCTCACATTAAAAAATAATCATTCATCATGCAGCAGCAACTCATCACGCTTCAGCTGTTGCAATGCTCCTTTTAGGCACAGGTGCCCCAGAAGACTTCAAGATGCAAAACTATTAATGCTCATATGCCAAGACCCTGAAGGCCACGTGAGAGGCAGAGCTGGCTCTGTAGGTATGTGATCAGTGTGATGTATAGGGCCCACGCTCAGAAGAGAAACCCACACATGGGGTTTTAGTGTTTTGTAGTCATCATCCTGAAATTCTTAATGGTCTGATTTTGGAATTTTTGTTTTGTAAATGAAGTCCAATGGGACAATGGAGCATGTACTGGGGACTGGAGCCTTGGCTACGTCTGGTCTGGCTTCCTCAACTCTCCCCACCTCCCTGGTTGTGCTCTTGACCACCGCTCCCCTACCTCCATAGGTGGAAGCTGGCTGTGGGTGCAGGAAGGGTCAAGGTCGGGCACCTACACCTGCACACTGTTGCTGCATGAGGTCCCAGATGCCTTTGAGGATTTTCACTCATCTTGCAACTATCCTGTGCCCAAAGGAGGGTGTGATGTTAAAGAACAAATCAAAAATACATAACAGGTTGAGAGAAAGAACATACAGATAACAGGAACAAGATTCTTTTTCTGTCTGAACAGGGAGTGCCATATTCCCATTTTTGCACTAGTCTCTGCAAATTATTTAACAGCACTGATGGGATGCAAGACACACGCATAGTATGGATGTAGCCACATAAGGTAAGAAGGAGGTGAAGTTACGAAAGGCTTTGTAACTTGTTAAGGTCTCATGACAGACAGGAACGGAAGGGTGGACTCACATTACCCTGGGGCTGGGCTCCTTCCCTTATGCCTTGCAGCTTCTCCAGAGGAGCAGCAGATACAGTGAGAGGAATGTGACTTTTCTACGCGGGAGTATGGAGAGGTGTCACGCGGCAGATGAACCTTTGCCTGGGCCGTAGGACAGACTTAGACACGTAAGGTGGAAGTGCTCTGGCCTCCAGCCTAGCAGCAGAGCCAGGAGGTGTGAACTGGGAAGGGGAGTGGAGTGGCTGTGAGGACTCAGAACATTCCTAACATTCTCAGATTCGCCTTGCTGATGACTAAATAGCTCATTGAATCGCAAGTAGATAGAGAAAACTGAGTCACAGTTGTCCAGCTTATCAAGCACTCACTTGCCACACTGCGGGCTTGAGATATTACAGGGATCTAATCTTCTCCAGTAGCCACCTGCATCTGCCCTTTCTCCTCGGCCCCACACTTCCCTGCATGTCTGACGACTCCTTTCTCTGTCCCACACCCATGTGTCAAACATCCATGAACTCCTCCCAGTAAATTAATATTTTAGTTGCTGACCACATGTGTGTCTCTAGGAAAAAAAAACACATCTCACTGTTTTCATAACTGACACAGCTTTACATTTGATTTGATCTCGACATGAGGTAATATTAGGCATGGAATGCATAAAAGGAGAAATAGAAGCATGGATGTATGTTTTAAAATCGCAAGTATGTTTTATTGTTTACAGTACTAACGGTTCATCTTAACACTGATTGCTTGTATATATGGATGATGCACTGGGGGCCTCCCTGCACACCTACCAGGGTGTGAATTTCTCACTAGGGACCTCACACTCCCTGTCTCTGGCGTACTGTCTCATGACTAGGGTTCGGTTAAGAATGACCTCAACTGAACTGCAGGTGCAGAATAGCTCCTACCCTTATTGGCCACTTTCCTCAAATCTAGAAGGGGCCAAACATTTCCCAGGAACTCCCTCTCTTTTCCTGAGTGGGAGTTAAAAAAGAAAAGAATTTTAATCAGAAACGAATTCTCTTAAATCTATAGTATTATCAGTAGAGTACATTGGTCCTTACCTGTAGGAGCTTCTTCCCTCTTCCCCACTCAATGCTCCAGTGCTTGTCAGTCTATCCGAGTCCTCTGTGTCACTTTCACTCTGAATTTAACTGCATATCACGCTGGACAATTAGAAGGTGCCAGATTCTTGCACCTTCTCTCTCCTTCTTCCAACCTCTACCTTCATCCAACTTTCATTCCCTCCTATTTTGAAGGAACGTGTTCCTATGTGGTGTCCATGACAAATACCTCCGTCTCTGATGTCCACCTGCCTCTATCAAATAACTGTCCTGTCTCTCATACTTCAAATGCTTCCTGTCAGCTTGCTCCTTTTTGGTTTGTATAATCAAATCTCCCTAATACTAACAAAATGAAACAAACCAAAAGCAAACATGAAGACCTTGCTGTAACTCTACCTTTCTCATAAACAGAGACCTTATGCCCCCTTATATTTCTTAACAATATAACATTTCTGATTCTTCTTGCTCACCTACTAGTCATAGCTCATGCCCCTGAAATCTGGCTTCAGTTCTAGAGAATAGTGGTGGCATTCAGAGTCTCTGATATGCTGGATTTATCAGTAGTAGAGAATAGTGGTGGCATTCAGAGTCTCTGATATGCTGGATTTATCAGTAGTCATCTGATTTGATTTCTTCCTACTGTTTTGATCCTGCTATTCTCTTAAACTTTTTTTGAAAGTCTGTGCTCCCTTAGTGTCTGTGATACCCCTTTCTCTCGTTTGACTCCAGCTTTTCTCTCTCCCCTCCCAACACTTGCTGGCCTCTCTTCTGTCCTCTGTCCCTTCAGTGTTGGTGTTGGATTCTATCCTTGATCATCTTTCCTCGCCCTTTGCATTCGTCTGGTCTGACCTCCTCTATTCAGAACACCAGGGCCACCTCTACATGATGGAAAAACACAGGCAATCCTACTAACTTTTAGGCTTGGTCTACTGCATATACTAGATGCATTTAATGATCAGGATGCAAAATCAAATAGGCTTCAAACCATTTTGAAAATTCAAAAATGATTTTTATCAGCTCTTAAACACACTGTTTTCCTATGATTTCATTTTATTTGAATGGCATTCAAAACTATGAGTCAATCAAGACTGGTGCCTCAGCTGGCCTCACTTCTGACTATTCACCTCCCTTCTGCTTCCTCAGACACCTTCAATTGATCACCTTCAATCATTGGTCAGCCTTTAATTTCTGTCTTCTATTTTTTTTTAAAGATTTATTTATTTATTTGAAAGTCAGAGTTACACAGAGAGAGGAGAGGCAGAGAGAGAGAGAGAGGTCTTCCATCTGATGGTTCATTCCCCAAATGACCACAATGGCCAGAGCTGAGCTGATCTGAAGCCAGGAGCCAGGAGCTTCTTCCAGGTCTCCCACGTGGATGCAGGGGCCCAAGGACTTGGGCCATCTTCTACTGCTTTCCTAGGCCACAGCAGAGAGCTGGATGGGAAGTAGAGCAGCTGGGACTTGAACTGCTGCCAGCGCTTCAGGCCAGGGCATTAAACCCGTGGTGCCACAGTGCTGGCTCCTAATTTCTGTCTTTTAAAAAAATGATCTGGAGCTGATGCTTGGTGCAACAATTAAGACTCTGCCTGGAGGCTCTCACCGCATAATCTGTTGAGAGCCTGTGTTGGAGTCCAGCTTCCTGGTACTGTGCACCCTGGAGGCAAGGACGCCTCAAGTTCTTGGCTTCCTGCCACTCACGCTGGAGACTGGGATTAAATTTCAGACTCCAGGCTTTGACCAGGCCCAGCCCCAGCTATTCAGGCCTTTGGGGGAGTGAACCAGTAGATGAAAGATCTCAGTCATCTGTCTCTCAGCCTTTCAATTAAACAAAAATAAATAAATAATTTAAAAATGATAAAAAAAATATTCATGATCATAAAAGTAATTTATAGGAAGTTGTGGAAAACAAAAAATTATCAAAGAACAATTGACACATATCATTCTACTATGTAAGTATAAATCACTTAACTTTTTAGTATCTTCCTTTTTCATTTCCCTTGAGACTTCATTGATTCTTACATTATTTAGAAATGTGTTGTTTATTCCCCAAATATTTTGGCATTTTTCCATTATCTTCCTGTTACTGATTTCTATTTTATTCCATTGTGGTCTGACACTAATATTTCACTCCACTCTCTTTTTGCTTGCATCATTTTTGAAATCCATTGTTGTTTTCATCATTTTTTCTTTATTTTTGTGGTGTTCCCCCCTCTTCTGGCTTCTTTGAAGATTCTCTCTTTGTCTTTGGTTTTTCTGCAGCTTGAATATGACACACATACGTGTAGATTTTGGAGGGGGGCATTTACCCTGTTTGGTGTCACTGAACTTTCTGAATCTGTGGTTTGGTGTCTGTACTTGGTTTTGGGAAATTCTTGCTTCATTACTTCAAATATTTCTTCTGCTCTTTTTCTCTTTCTTCTCCTTCTAGAATTCCAACTATGCATATTTTACACCTTTTGAGAAGTTCCCACAGTTCTCGGATATTCTGCCCTTTTCTGTTTCTCTTTGTATTGCAGTTTGGGAAGTTCCTTTTGAAATATTTTCACCTTCCTTGGCTCTTTCCTCCTCCATGTCCAGTCTATTAAAGAACTCATCGAAGGCATTCTTGACTCTTGCTGCAGGTTTTTGATGTCCAGCATTTCCTTTTGCTTCTTAGAGTTGCCATCTCTTTGCCCGTCTGCTCTTGCATGCTGTCTACTTTTTCTGTTAGAACCCTTACCATCGTAATCATAGTTATTTTAGATTCTCTGTCTGATAATTCCAACACTGCCACATATGAGTCTTCTTCTGAGGCTTGCTTTATCTCTTCAGAAGGTGTTTTCTCTTGCCTTTTAAGCATACCTTGTAATTTTTTACTGCAAGCCAAATGTAACTCTATTAGGTGATAGCAAATGAGGTAAATATTCCTTTTGTATGTTTTAGATTAATCTGATTAGGTATTAAATTGCATTTTCCATTTGTGTATGGGTGTGAGGAGCTTCACTCAACATAATGCACTTGAGATTTGAATCTGTTGTGGTACATCTGTTTTTAAAGTTAAATTGTTCTTTTTTATTGTTAAGCAGCATTCTATTATATTAGCACACAACGGGTTATCTATTCATTCACAAGTTGAAAGGATTTGGGGGGCTGGCGCTGTGGTTCAAGCCAGGGCTTGCAGCGCCAGCATCCCATGGGGGCACAGATTTGAGTCCTGGCTGCTCCACTTCCGATCCAGCTCTCCGCTATGGACTGGGAAAGCAGAAGAAGATGGCACCCATGTGGGAGACCCAGAAGAAGTTCCTGGCTTCAGATCAGCGCAGCTTCGGCCATTGCAGCCATTTGGGGAGTGAACCAGCGGATGGAAGACCTCTCTCTCTCTCTCTGGCTCTACCTCTCTCTGTAACTCTGTCTTTCAAATAAATAAAATAAATCTTAAAAAAAAAGAAAGGATTTGGATTGTTTCTATTTTTTTGGTGATTACAAACAAATCTACAAATACTCTTGTACAGATTCTAATGTGCCCATCTATTTTCATTTCCCTTGGTAAATATCCAGGAGTGAGATTGCTGGTTCATATGCTAATTACAATCAACTTTGTGAGAAATACTCAATCTGTTTTCCAGAATGGTTCCATCATCTTAGCTTCCCTCCAGCAAAGCATGACTGTTCCAGTTGCTCCTCTCTGACGAGATTTGGGATTTTCTGTTCTGTTTGCTGCTTCAGCCATTCCAATGGGTGTGCAGTGAGAGCATCATGGTTTTGACTTGTGTTTCTCTAATTGCCAATGAAACTGAGCAACTTTCTACTCACAGTTTTGCCACCTCTTCGGCAAAAAATCTTTCAAAAATTTCTTTGCCGGCTTCGAAAATTCAACTGCATGTTTTCTTGTTTTTTAAATTTACATATTCCAGGTACAGTTCTTTATCAGATACTTGTTTTGCGAATATTTTCTCCCAGTCTGCAGCTTTTATTTTCCTTTTCTTGACCATGTCTTTGGAAGAACAAAAGATTAACTTTATTGAAGTTCAATTTATTAATTTTATTAACATTTTAAAGTATGATATTAGCTGAGGACATTTTTTGAAGATATCCTTTATCAGAGTGAAGACATTTCTTTCTATTTCTAGTTTTATAGGAGTTGATACCATCAGTGCATGTTGAATTTTGCTAAATCCTTTTCTAAATCTATGAAGATGACATGTTGTTTTTTTTTTAGTTTATAATATGTTGGAGTCACTGATTAATTTTCAAATGTTGAACAAACCTTATAATATCAGAATAAGCTTCACTTGGTCTTAGTATATTGCTATTTTTTGTAATGCTGTATTTAATATGTTCATAGTTTTGAAGATTTCTTTGACTTATGCTGATGAGGGACATTTGTAGTTTCTGTTTTCATCATATATTTGTCTATTTTTATTTTATTGTCTATTTTTTTTTCTATTTCTAATACTGGCCTAATAGGATGAATTGGGAATTGTTTTATCCTTACCTGTTTTCTAGAAGAATTTGTGTAGGATTCATGTTCTCTCTTCCTTAAGTGTTTGATTAAATTCGTCTGTGAAATCATCTTGCCCTGAGATTTCCTTTGTGAGGAGGATTCTAGCTACAAATTCGATTTCTTTTATTGACCTTGGGCTGCTCAGGTTATTTATTTCTTCTTGAGTGAATTTTGGTAGTTTGCATCTTGTAAGGATTTTGGTCATTTTGCCTCGGTTATTGAATTTGTGGGCATAAAATCATTTGTAAAGTTTCCTTATTCTTTGGGTCTAAAGTCAGCAATAATACTCCCTTTTTAACACTGAAGAGAATAATTCATGACTTCTTTCCTTTTAATTCTTTGAATAGGTTGGCTAGTGACTGATCACTTAAATAAATCATTGGTGTTCGTCATTGATTTATTCCTGTTTCAATTTCACTGATTCCTGCTCTTTATGACTTCTTGCCCTGTGTTTGATTGGAGTTTAATTTGATATTTGTTTTTGAATTTAATTTATTTTAAAAATAAGGTAGAATCTTTGATCATTTGAGGTCATTTCTTCCATTAATATAGATATTTAATGTTATACATTTCTTTCTAAGCTTAAGTTTCAGCCCACAGGTGTTGTTATGATGCATTTTTACTTTTACTTAATTAAAAATGTTTTCTAAATCCCCTATGACTTCTTCTTTAGCCTATGGTTTATTTAGAAGAGATTTTGAAAAATGCTCAATAGTTAGAGATTTTCCAGATAGCTTAGTTCTACTTTAATTAAATTTATTATGTTACGTGACATTCCAATTCTAGAGTTGCTTATGAGATTGAATATGTTCTATTTATAATAGCTATTGATAATCATATTGGACAAATTTCCCTGGGAACTGACTCCAGGTTAATGACTATTACATTTTATATAGATGATGTTGTCAAGGTTCCCAGAATTCCATCTGAGGAGGCACTTGGGTACTCTTTCTTTGCAGTGAGGCTGCTCATCAATGCAGCAAGAAATTAGAAAACTGGAATTCCAATCCAGATGGGATGTTTCTGGAGCCTTGATTCTTCACTGTCTCCTAGTACTGCTCCCTCTCTTCTGCTAATCAGATACTTTGTTCTTTTGTGTTGTTTTAAAGTGAAGGTAAAATTCTACACCCTTATACCAATGTTGGGATAAAAACCATAATCAATAACTGGTTAAAGGGTATTGGGTTCCTCCTCTCTTTGGGAAGAAAGTTCAAATATAGGATGTCTTTTGGGTTTGTAGAAACTATGAAAAATTAAGTATGCATGTTAAAATTTCCTTTTTTTAAGATTTATTTATTTATTTGAGTTACACAGAGAGAGAAGGAGAGGCTAAGGCAGAGAGAGTGAGAGGTCTTCCATCCACTGGTTCACTCCCTACCTGGCTGCAATGGCCGGAGCTGTACGGATCCAAAGCCAGGAGCCAGGAGCTTCTTCTGGGTCTCCCACATGGGTGCAGGGGTCCAAGTATTTGGGCCATCTTTACCTGCTTTCCCAGGCCATAGCAGAGAGCTGGATCAGAAGTGGAGCAGCTGGGACTCAAACCAGCACCCATATGGGATGCCAGCACTGCAGGTGGTGGCTTTACCTACTAGGCCACAGTGCTGGCCCTGCATATTAAAATTTCAAAGTAAGCACTAAGTGATAAAAAATTAAGCATTTTATAAATATTTTAATCAATACAAATAGAACAGGAAAATAAGAAAGAATGAGGAAAAGGAAGTAAATATACAATAAAATAAGAGTAGAAGAAATATGAAGTGTATTAGTAACCACAGTAAAGGAAACAGATGATGCTCACATATTAAAAGAGTTTTCAGACTGGACAATAAATATAACTTGATAAAGCTACCATGTAAAGCAGTATCAACACAGAAAAGTTGTAGACAGATCAGAGAAATATGCACACAAATATGATCAAACAAAAGCAACAAAGAAGAGAACATGAATAGAGGCAAAAGCGGTCCCTATTCCACCCAGAGGGAGACATAGTTAGCCCTCCAGGATGTTGTGTTGGTGATGAATTTGCCCACTCCAAAGAACACTGCTGAGAACATCATCAAGCAAAGCCCCACAAACATTATATAGAAAGAGACAAAAGCATAATCTTAAAGGATTTGAATATCTCTAGAAGAATTAGTTAAGTTTGGTAAGTCAAAATTTAGGAATAATGTAGAATACTTGAAAAGAAAAATTGACAAGATTGATTTATCAGAAATACCCTTTAAAATCTAATCATCATATGGAGAATGTGTGTCACACATGTGGAATGTTTGCAAATGTGGAAATAGAAAGGGAAAGTGGGAGAGAGAGAGAGAGAGAGAGATATCTCCATTCGCTGGTTCACTCTGAGTCTATAGGTCTAATCATGATCATAGCCAGCATTTGTAGAGCACTTATTATGTTTCACCACCTCTCGAACACTTTACATATATGAAATCACCTATAGGCTCAAGATTCCAGGGACCAAAAGGGAAAAAAGTAGAGGGTAGATTGTAATAGTTCCATCAGCCCTAATGTTGGAAGCATTGCTGGCTTGTATTTTGGGTGTCCGGAGCCAGATAGAGGACCAGATGTGCAGATTACAGAAGTGTAATCCTTTCTGCTGCTGTGCTAGGGAAGGTTCAGTAAAGCTGTGCGTGGTACATCAGTCCCAGCTGAACAGCCAGGGTAAGGGAATTCCAGTGAATCAGGTAACTCTCCTAATTGCCCACTTTTTAATGCACCATTCAAAATAGCCACTAGTTAACAAGCTGTTTCAGTAGTAGAACAAGGACTTTTTCAAGTTGTCTCTCTGCTTACTGTGGTAATTTTCAATACTTCATAATCTACAAGCTTTTTTTAAAATTAATTTTCCCACCTTCTGAATTCATGATCCCACCATAACCTGAACTACCTATTACATTTTTATGTTAAAAGACAAGGGGCCAGGCCAGTACCGCGGCTCACTAGGCTAATCCTCCGCCTAGCGGCGCCGGCACACCGGGTTCTAGTCCCGGTTGGGGCGCCGGATTCTGTCCCGGTTGCCCCTCTTCCAGGCCAGCCCTCTGCTGTGGCCAGGGAGTGCAGTGGAGGATGGCCCAGGTGCTTGGGCCCTGCACCCCATGGGAGACCAGGAAAAGCACCTGGCTCCTGGCTTCTGCCATCGGATCAGCGCGGTGCGCCGGCCGCAGCGCGCCAGCCGCGGCGGCCATTGGAGGGTGAACCAACGGCAAAGGACGACCTTTCTCTCTGTCTCTCTCTCTCACTGTCCACTCTGCCTGTCAAAAAAAAAAAAAAAAAGACAAGGGGCCAGCGCTGTGGTGTAGCAGGTAAAGCCAAAGCCTGCAGTGCCTGCATTCCATATGGGCTCCAATTCGAGACCCTGTTGTTGCACTTCCAATCCAGCTCCCTGCTAATCTGCCTGGGAAAGCAGCAGAGGGTGGCCCAAGCCCTTGGACCCCTGCACCCATGTGGGAGGCCTGGAAGAAGCTCCTGGTTCCTGGCTTCAGATTGGCACAGCTCCAGGCCTTGTAGCCGTTTGGGGAGTGAACCAGCGGATGGAAGACCTCTCTCTCTCTCTCTGCCTCTGCCTCTCTGTAACTCTGCCTTTCAAATAAATAAATAAAACTTTAAAAAAAAGACTACACAAATAAAACTTTATTCCCGCTTTTCTTTTTTAAAATATAAGAATTTCTCAAGCCTTTCACTATAGTCAGATTCTGTCTCAAGTTTTATGGAGTTTTGAGCAAGGTTTCAGGTAAAAATGTGGTTGATCTTGGTAATTGGTTAAAGTTTCCTGAGCTTTGCTCCCCATGAATCTCTAAAATTTAGCACCAAGTCTAAAAGGAAGAAGAAATCAAGTCACAAGGCTGTTTGTTCTCAGAGCAGGGCTCCCAGCCACTGTCCAGGCCTTTATTTCCTGTCCTTTCCTGAGATGGAGGAATTCACAAAGCAGGACACTGATATAAAGACACGCGGGAAGGGGGACCAGCTCAGGTCTTAAGGAAGAACTTTCCACCCAGGAGGAGTTATCAGGAGTACCTCCTTGTATGTCTGTGAACTGTATGTGCAGAACAACCCTCACAAAATATTTTTAAAGGGTGGAATTTCAAGTCTCAAGTGCAGCTTGGTACAGATAAGTAGGGAGTATTTGCCAAGTGACCAAGTTCATTATTGACTAAGGAACTTCACTGATATTAGGGATGTGGCTGGGTCTCAAGCCTGATAATGGAGTTTGCCAGGGTGTGTCTGAGATACGGATATGGTCCATTCCAAAGTGATCATTTAGAAAAAGAGATTCCACCTGCTAAAGCCAATAAAAGGAGTGGGAGCTGCACAGGGCAGCCTCACTTGCTCCAGAACCTTCCTCTCTTCATGCAAAATGAAAATCCTCGTGAGTACTCCTTTAAGCTTTGTAATGCTCTTGGGGCGACTGCTTGCAGAGAATATTCACATGCACTATGTCATGGGTGTCGGGGTGCTAGATGAGCACCGTATGCTTCTCAGCTTCTGTGATGGCAGCAGAGTATTGCATAGTAAGTCAGAGGTTTAGTTCTCCATTATCTGCTTTTTTGAGATGCTTACTAAAAAATACAAAGGAAAATTTCTGGAGCTATCTAGAGAATGTTATTTTGGAGGTTATTTATTTATTTTAAAGTTTATTTATTTATTTGAAAGGCAGAGGCAGAGAGGGAGAGAGAGAGAGAGAGAGAAAGAGAGAAGTCTTCCAACCGCTGGTTCACTCCCCAATTGGCCTTAATAGCCGGAGCTGCGCCGATCCAAAGCCAGGAGTCAGGAGCTTCTTCCAGGTCTCCCACATGGGTGCAGGGGCCCAAGGACTTGAGCTGTCTTCTACTGCTTAGCAAGGAGCTGGATTGGAAGTACAACAATGGGGACTCAAACCGGCAGAGTCATATGGAATTCAGGCACCTGCTATGACCACAGCACCAGCCCCATGGAAGATATTTAATGATTCCTTAATATGAGCTTTGTAGGGAATGAAGGCATTTTATTTATTTTTTAAGATTTTATTTATTTATTTGAGAGGCAGAGTTATAGACAGTGAGAGGGAGAGACAGAGAGAAAGCTTTTCTTTCAGTTGGTTCACTCCCCAAATGGCCACAATGGCCAGAGCTATGCCAATCTGAAGCTGATCCGAAGCCAGGAGCCAGGTGCTTCCTCCTGGTCTCCCATGCAGGTGCAGGGCCCAAGCCCTTGGGCCATCCTCCACTGCCTTCCTGGGCCACAGCAGAGAGCTGGACTGAAAGAGGAGCAGCTGAGACTAGAACCAGTGTCCATCTGGGATGCCTGCGCTGCAGGTGGAGGATTAACCTACTGTGCCATGGCGCTGGCCCAGGAATGAAGGCATTTTTAAACAACAGAAGGTACTATCCAGGAGTGAAATGGGAATTTGAAAGATAGTGATACTGGTCATCGTAGTATAGCAGCAATTGTTTTCCAAATGTGCACTGAGCCCTTGGCTGAGCCTTTCATGGGGACGACCTCATCTGTTCACTGCAACGACCCTGTTAGCCAAGTAGTATTATCTTCATTTTACAGAAGAGGAGACTGAGGCACAAAGGAATGTGGTTTTCCTAAGCCTGTAAATGCGGGATTTGGGTGTAATTTATCCATCTTAGGCCCTACTATCAGGAGCAATCCTTGCAAAACTCAAGCAGGTAAAGTGTCTTCTGTAATTATCCATCATGCCTACATCTCTGTTGAGACAAAGCCTTCTTCCCATCCACTCCCATTCCTCCCTCTGGTCCCAGCCTCTGTCATTCCTCACCGCAGTAGGCCAAGGACAGTGGCCTACAGCCTATGTTCTTCTCCAGAATGGACTCTTCTTCCCACAGTCTCTGTCCCTTGTTCCCACTCCAGCTAAGGGAGAAAGCAAATTGTTAGTGCATCCTCATAGGGTGTTAAAGGCTGTTAGGCTAAAGAGTTTTCTCTCCCAGAGTCTCTAAATTTTCTAACGGGAGGCCTAACCCGGAGGCACAAACTTGTAACAATGGTGCATTAATCACACTGTTGCATGGGAGGTTATCTGGGGCCAGGGGATGCTCTTGAACTCCCTCTAATCATCACAATGAGGTGATCAGCCCTTTATGTACCTGTCGAAACCCCAATTTTAGACCCGCCAAATAGGATTCACAGGAGCATCAGAGGTTACTAGAGCTGGCCTGAGTCTCCGTGCATCTGGGCCGCTTGGGTGTCTACACAGGCAGCCCGGGCCCAGCCTCAGCCCCAGAAGAGAAATATAATGGGTAGATGGCAGGAGAGTAGAAAAAGTCTCACTGACAGTTTTTAAAAATACCTGCCCTTCCCACAAGGGAACCTCCTCCTCTACTGGAAGTTTTCTGTGATGGTACAGTATACTGTGGGGTTCAGCGGAGCACAAAACTGAGGTCAGCCTCTTAAATAACCAGAGCAAAATATCCGAACCTCCGCCCCGTTCGCCTGCTGTTCTAGGGGAACACCAAGACGGCTTGTATGGCAATGTGGGGGTTTCCTTGTCGTCAGCCTCAATAGTTAATTATGCTCCCAAGCATACTATTTTCATAGATTCCCTTAGAAGCCTCCTGGAGCTTTGTCACCCATAAATCCACTTAAAATCTGTTTCACCTTCTCCATCTCCAGGGGTTTAAGAAGTGCTTTTTCCCCCTTTCACTAGAAAATGTGTAAATCAGAGCAGGGTAGTTCGGTAGCAAAATGAGTCCTTCCTCACTGCTCGCCTGCCCTGGGCTTTTCCTGTTGTCTAGACGGTCAGAATGTTGGGAAGAGCTGGAAATGGGTGGCAAAACTGGAATCTGGTGTCTGCCAAAAATATGCACTCGACAAGCGCCTGATACATGCATGAAGATGGGTGTTTTACACTGTGGAAAAGGATGGTTGAACAAACACCCACGATCACTAATGCTTCCGGGCGTACGTTTTCTGAGAGAGCTGTGTTTTTACCGTCCCACGCCTCCCTCAGTCCCCACATTCAGCGAGTACTGGATTTGGAGTGGATGTGATGGGTCTGTTTTGCAGGGGGTATTTCTGGTGGTGCTGGCCGTCTTTGGGATCCCAGCTCATGGACATGAGGTGAGTTGTTGTTCTTTGTGGGATTTATCTCTTAGAGAGGTTGGGAGAGGACAAGAAAAATACAAGACAGCGTGTGGGCAATAGAGAGCTGTGTTCTGGAAGTGAAACATGCTCTGCTCGAGAAGAGATTCTAGCAATAACCAACATCACCTTCACCAACACAAGCCATCGCTTGAAAAGGAAGTCCGTCTCGTGTCCCCGTGATAGCACTGCTTTTCCTTATGTAAGAGAGGAATCCACAAAGGACAGTGTTGTGTGTTTTATACTAGCGTGGGTCTTTTTGAATTGGGATCCTAACACAGAGGCTTAAGTTTTCGATCTCTTACTCGTACTGGGTAGAAGATTTTATTTTGCTGGAGGAACTGCCTCTAAAATGTATTTGATGTGTGGCAAATTCGTAATGTCTCTGTTATGAATTTAGGTGTATAACATCATCAGCCCCAGCAGCAATGGTGGCAGTGTTCATGAGACGGTGAAAATCGACAATGAGAAAAACGCCGCCATCATTAACATCCATGCAGGATCGTGTTCTTCTACTACGATTTTCGACTATAAACATGTAAGCAACAAGGGGATTTTATTCTTCAAGATTGGTTTTCTAAAGGGCAAGGGGACAGTTTATTATGTATTTGAGCCCTAGGATCTATTGTTGCAATTCTTGAACAACTTCCTTACATCTACTGTTCTCTTTAAATAACCAGGCAATTGATTGAAAAAAAAAAAAAGAACTATCTTAATGGCAAAAAACTATCCTAAGGTAAAAAAAAAATCACAGGAAATGTGTGTTTGGCTTATTTTGGTGAAAATTGGAAGAAAGATGCCACTGTTGTGTAAGTGCACAGATGAATGACTGGAGCCCAGTGCAATGTATGGCATATAGATATAGTTCAAATATATTGGTTGAATCTACAAATGAATGAATTAGGGCTTCTAATACAAAACAAAATTCAGAAAAAGAGCAAGTATTAAGCAATCACAAAATAGAAGCTATCCTAAGATAATTCTATAGTTAGGACAGCCAAAAGATCACACTTCTTCTATCATAAAGAACGTACATTAACTGAAAACACACTAAGCTATTTCTAAGTTTTGGTTACTGGCTTTAATCGCAAGAACCAGAGACCTAATCAGAAAACCTGTTGTGTCCTTCATTCATCTGTTTTCCGTTTGTTCCACCAACACTAACTGTGAACATGGTTTCATCCAGGCTCAGAGCTATACGCTGAATCTAAGTAGACTGTAGCCCATCTCACAGGACATTTGGACATGCTTTTCTTCTCCGTCTCTTCTAGAATTCTCCTCCCACACCTTTTCCCCATTGGTGTGACACATTTGAACGAGTAGAGTCTTTGAAATATACCATTTAAAAGGAAATGGTATTGACATTGTTTTTAAGCAATTATCCTAGAAAACCTGAAGGTGTGTTTTTAAACAAATAAACAAATAAAACAAAACCCCAAAAATCAGAGTGGTGAGGAATTGGTTTAAACCTCTCCCACTATCATCAGATTTGGCCTCAGTCCATTTTGAATTTAGGAACTAGGAACTTGTGAGAATTAAAAAATGGGAACTAGAGAGTTTCTATTAGACACAAATTTATATGGTGCATAATTATTTGGATCTCTGTCAAGAAAAATTTCACTCTGGGTGAAGGTTCAATGGCCTGAGGTCCCTTCCGGCTCCGAGGTCCTCACCCTCCATTACTCGCCCAATCCGACACCCAGGCCTAGCCAACCAGCTTGCATTTGAGGTGGAGAAGGGGTGGGGTAGGAGCGGGGAGGAGGCAGATGAAGCAGGCGTGTGTAGGGAGGGTGAAGGTCTAAGGCATCCCAGTCCACAAGAACTTCTGCCCAGGTGGAAGTGTTCTCTCTCTGCACTTTGCAGTAGGGAAGCCCCTGGCCACGCATGGCTGTTGGGTTTAAGTTTGAATACACAGAGGTGGCTAGTAGTGGTCATATCAGACAGCACAGATCTGAAGAATATTGCATTTATTCCAAGCTGGGGGAGAAGCAGAACAAAATCAAGAGAAAGAGAGGGTTTTTTGTTCTCCCAGTCCTTCAAGCCCCACACCACAAATCCTGGCTCCACACCCTGACAAAGTGGAGCACAAGTCATGGGTTTGCACAGTTTCAGAGTGAAAATGACACATGAAAAATACAATGCTGTATTACAGAAGTTGAATGCAGACTTGGGTGCAGAGTGAAACGCGCTCACATACACTCGTGGTGAGTGTTCAAGTCTTTCCTGCAAGGTTCCGACACCATCCTCACCAAGTTCAGAACCAAGGGGGCTGGGCAGGGGCAGTGACTGCACTCTCGCCTCCTCAGGGCTACATCGCATCCAGGCTGCTCTCCCGAAGAGCCTGCTTCATCTTGAAGATGGACGAGAAAATCCCTGCTATGGACCAACTCAAACGGTACATCTACGAGAGTCAGGTAATGCTGGGATACCCCGGGCACTCTCTGCTTTTGAGTCAGGCACTGGTGCTCATGGAGAAATGCAGAAGTGAGAAGGAGGAGACAACATTTCTTTTTTTGTTGTTGTTGTTTTTTTTGAAAATAATTTCTTTTTTTAAAGATTTATTTATTTATTTGAAAGTTGGAGTTACACAGAGAGAGAAGGAGAGGCAGAGAGAGGTCTTCCATCTGCTGGTTCACTCCCCAAATGGCCACAATGGCCGGAGCTGTGCTGATCTGAAACCAGGAGCCAGGAGCTTCTTCCAGGTCTCCCACATGGGTGCAGGGGCCCAAGGACTTGGCTTATCTTCCACTGCTTTCCCAGGCCATAGCAGAGAGCTGGAGGGAAGTGGAGCAGCCGGGACTCGAACCGGCACCCATATGGGATGCCGGCACTTCAGGCCAGGGCATCAACTTGCTGTGCCATAGTGCTGGCCCCGAGACAACATTTCTTACCACAAACATGGTATTCAGCCTCTTAAAAGTGTTTTCACTTTTTTTTTTTAAACAGGCTGAGTTAGACAGTGAGAGAGAGAGAGAGACAGAGAGAAAGGTCTTCCTTCCATTGGTTCACCCCGCAATGGCCACTGTGGCTGGCGCACGGTGCTGATCTGAAGCCAGGAGCCAAGTGCTTCTCCTGGTCTCCCATGTGGGTACAGGGCCCAAGGACTTGGGCCATCCTCCACTGCACTCTGGGCCACAACAGAGAGCTGGACTGGAAGAGGTGCAACCGGGACAGAACCGGTACCCCAACTGGGACTAGAACCCAGAGTACCAGCACTGCAGGCAGAGGATTAACCTACTGAGCCACGGCGCTGGCTTCACTTTTTTTAAATGAGAACAGAGTCGACCTCAGCTTGATTTCTACCACCCAGCCTTAGATATCAGAAGGCTAAAATAGATGTCAATGTCTTTGTAAAAATGGTGGGAAAGCCTCTCTTCTCAGAGCAGGGTTCTAGGACGTAGGGACCCGGTGCAGTACTTAAGCTGCTGCCTGGGACAATGGCATCCCATATCACACTGCCTGGGTGCAAGTCCCGGCTACTCTGCTTCCGGTTCATCTTCTTGTTAATGCTCTTCCTGGAAGGCAAGAGATGATGGCTCAAGTACTTGGGCCCATGCCACCCACGTGGAAGACCTGGGTTGAGTGCCATGCTCAGCTTGGCTCAGGCTTGTGGTTGTGGACATCTGGGAAACGGGAGATATCTCTCCATCTGTCTCTCTGCCTTTAAAACAAAGCAAAACAAGATAGTTACAAGCAAACTTTAAAAATTTGAAGAAATAGTGATTGGTAGGAAAATGAGTGAAGTTATAAAGTTCAGTGTACAAAGAGACAAAGAAAGAATACAATAGGGTGAGAACACACAAGGTCTGTGCTTGTAAATTTACATCTGCGCCACCTGTGTCCTGGGAGTTCCTGCTTCTGCGTTTCCTCGCCATCTACAGTGAAAAGTAATACTGGTACGTAAAGCTTCTTTTTTTAAGATTTATTTTTATTTATTTGAAAGGAAGAGTTACAGAAAGAGGTAGAGAGAGAGGTCTTTCATCCGCTGGTTTACTTCACTGGTTTACTTCGCAAATGGCCGCAATGGATGGCGCTGGGCCGGGCTGAAGCCAGGAGCCAGGAGCTTCTTCTGGGTCTCCCACGTGGGTGCAGGGGCCCAAGCACTTGAGCCATCTTCTACTACTTTCCCAGGCCACAGCAGAGAGCTGGATCGGAAGTGGAGCAGCCAGCTCCTGGCAGGATGCGGCTGGGCCTTTAACCTGCTGTGCTACAGCATGGGCCCCAAGTACTGTGATTTCTCTGCAGGCTGGTCAGGAAGAAGACTTCTCAGGTCCCCAACCACCTTCAGCTTAACAATCTGAAAGCGAAACGCAAAGTGTAGGATAAGGTATACCAGGTTATGTCACTTCATTTTATACTGTTTCTCTCTGTTGCACTGACCTAGGCTATGAACAACATGTTCTCCAACGAATACACGTGGGTCAGGTACAACCCTCTGCAGTCTCTGATCCTGGAGGCAGACTGGTTCCTGTTTGGGTCACCCATTGAGCATCTCTGCGAACACATCCCTTTGTATAAAGGGGAAATAGTTCAAAAGTCAGAGTCAGGTGAGTATGGAGAAATTGTTCATTCCCCACATATTTTCTGAAAGCTACTGTGTCCCAGGCACTCTGCTAGGTGCTGCATGAATTACAAATCAATGGAAACATGACCCAATTCCATTTCCTTTTGGCATCAGATCCTATTCTGTATGGAAATTGTGCTCAATATTAGGGATGCAGGAAAGAAAACCCTGCCTCCAAGGAACATGTAATCTGTGGAGAAAGTAATAAACAGAAATAGAGGATGGATTATAAAGAGATTTCTGGCTTCTAACATAAAACTATTGGATTCTCTTATTCTTTGACATGTGAGAGTTTCAAGTAGGAAAAAATCACTTGGTGTCTTGCAATTACATCTGTTGGAGACAGCAAGAAGGGAGTTACTAAAAAATGTTCTCAGGATGTAGAATAAAATTAGTTCAGGAAAGAGGAAGCAGGTGCATTGACAGATGGGGAATAAAAGCTCTGATTCATCCAGGTAACATATGGTTCTGTATTAGCATTTTTATACAAAGTTTCTTGTGTTGTATGGTAGCCATTAATGATAAATGCCAGAAAGTAATTCCCTAGAGTAACAGGAGACAGACAAAGAAGAAAAGAATTAGCAATTATTACATTTCAACTGCCCAGAAAAAAAAGTTTAATTACTCATTAGTATTTATAAGGGCACATCAGTATGCCATCAAACCAGAAAGTCTGCACTTCCAGGAATTGTCAGTTTTATTTGTTAGTATATTATTATTCTTTGCAATGCAATTATAGCTAAATTCTTGGGTAACTTGAAGCTATAAGCAGAAGAAACTTACAACAAGCATTGACGTGTTGCATCCTGTATATTCTTAATACTCTTCTCTAAAACAAATTTTCCCTTTCCAGATGACATCAGTGCCAAAGGCTGCGCAAAAGCTGGGCTCCTGGGCATCTTGGGAATTTCCATCTGTGCAGACATTCACATTTAGGATGATCAGCCTGCTCGTTCCATCTTTTTAAAGAAATATACTCTTGGTTTCCACTCAAAAGCCAAATTACATTTTTCCTTATGCACCAACTATTTTTGAGATTTAGAAGTAAAATATAAAGGCTATATTTACAGATATCTGAGTGTTTGCTTTTTTGTAAACAGAAAGGGAAGCAAGCCATGATTATGTCAACATGTAGAAGGAAAAAAATGCCAGGATTTCAAATAATAAGCATAATGTGGGAGCTGGCATTGCAGTATAGCGGGTAAAGCCACTGCTTGCAATGCTGGCATCTCGTATGGGAACCAATTCGAGTCCCAGCTGCTCCACTTCTGATCCAGCTCCCTGCTCATGGCCTGGGAAAGCAGTGGAAGACGACCCAAGTGTTTGGGCCCCTGCCACTCACGTGGGAGACCTAGGTGAAGCTCCTGGCTCCTGGCTTTGGCCTGGACTAGCGTTGGCCATTATGACCATATGGGGAGTGAACTAGCAAATGGAAGATTTCTCCCTCTCTCTCTCCCTCCCTCTCTCTATGTGTGTGTGTGTGTATGTGTCTCTTCCTCTCTCTGTCATTCTGCCTTTCAAGTAAATAAATACATCTTTTTAAAAAAGTAGCATATTGTGTGAAAATTCCCAAGCAATATCACTGAGTCACGTGCGGACTGGTCAGTTGGGTATGAGTCTCATCTCTACACCTGCCTGGCACAGCTTCCCAGCTGTCATCTCTATGCATGGGAGAAGCTTGGGTTGGGCAGGAGTGGCCTTAACTCAGTGAAAGGAAGGACTTAATATACACTTAAAAAACACCTGGACTGCTCAGGTGAAGGGTGCTCTCCCCTCTGACAAAGCATCAAGCATTATGGCCATTCAGATGGTTTTTAGGAAAGTCCTTTTCCTTGACTAAACAGTAGGCTCTACCTTAAGGAACACTATTACAATATGTGATGTCCTGAAGTGAGGCGTGGAAGAAGGAGCACTTAGCACCCAGGAAAGAGACACCTTGCTGAAAATCTTAAAGGGAGAGAAATGTAACTGGGAATGCCAAGTTGCTTTGTAACAGAAAAGCATAAATTGCACTATGAATAATGCCCAGGTAGCATTGGGTCTCAGGTGGACTCTTGTTGGTTGGATGCAAGTTTAGAACAAAGAGGGACTACATTAACAAGAATTTCCATCTGCCATCGACCACTCCTACTCCTATCATTGTAACATCTACTCTGAACAGTCATCAGTGATACACTTCAAGCACTTACCATGTACTCAGTACTGAGACAGATGTGCTAGAGGCCCAAGACCAGGCTACCACAGTGAAGGAAGTTATCATCTCATTGGGGAAATGAGGCATTTATGTGAAAATAGTGGATAACAACAGTAAAGAGTACATAATAAAGTGTCAACTGAAGGTAGAGTGTATTAGCTGGGAATTTGGTGTTTCCAAGTGATGGAATCCAAATCAAATGTGCTGAGGCCGAGGGAGAATTCATTGGCCCACATAATTAGCCATGGAATGAAAGGAATATTCTACTTTGAGTAGCTGGAACTAGGTACTTGAAGTTGGTCAGACTCTCTTTTTCTGTATCAACCTCATTGTCTTGCATTGGTTTTCTTCATGAAGATAGAAGATTGGCTTCTTTTTTTAATTTATTTTATTTTTTTTATTTTTATTTTTTTGACAGGCAGAGTGGACAGTGAGAGAGACAGAAAGAAAGCTCTTCCTTTTTCCATTGGTTCACCCCTCAATGGCCACTGTGGCCGGTGCACTGCGCTGATCCGAAGTCAGGAGCCAGGTGTTTCTCCTGGTCTCCCATGTGGGTTCAGGGCCCAAGGACCTGGGCCATCCTCCACTGCATTCCTGGACCATAGCAGAGAGCTGGCCTGGAAGAGGAGTGACCAGGACAGAATCTGGTGCCCCAACTGGGGCTAGAACCTGGTGTGCTAGTGCCACAGGCGGAGGATTAGCCTATTGAGCTGCGGCGCCAGCCGAAGATTGGCTTCTTTAAAGAGCCACAGAATACATTTAGGACATACACAAATAATTGAAACACCCAAGGAAGAAGAGACACATTTCTGCATTGGGTCCACAGAGCCTGTGCTCCTCTGGCCCCTGGGGCTCCCAGCTCATTAGGAGAGATGGCAGAGTCTGCCCTGAATGCAATGCCTGGTAGAGGAGGAGCAGGGATGGAGATGGCTCAGCTGAGGGTTGGGGGCCCTGTGGGCTCCTCCGCCCCTTCTCCCAACTCTAAGAGGCATCATCAGAGGCACTGGCTTATGTCAATCACAGAGTGGCCCCAAGAAAGAAAGAAAAGAAAATAGAAGACTTCCATGCTTAGAGGAGCACCAGTAAATTTCTAACCATTTAGGTGTTCCCAGGGAGACTCAGCTGATTACAAGACTCAGCAAGAAGCTCAAGTTCCTCACTCAGGTGGCAGACACGGACTGCTGTCAGTGTTAGTGTGACTGATTTGAAACAGAAGGTTGGCAGCTTTGATGCACATGGAGTGTGTCTGGGTCAGGGTCAGGGTCAGGGAGGGGCACTGGTTGGAGATTCAAATGCATCCATTTCCCTGAGTGCTGGATTAGAGGAACTCTAAGGGCAAATCTTAACCGAGGTCATCTGAGGATGGAAATAACTTGAACCACACCTTTGCCCAGGCCACCCCAACTCCCAAAACCACACACTTCCCTGGAAGGTTCTTTGTAAGAAGCAGATTCCCTTTGTAACCTGAGGGACTGGAATCTACCTTGACAGGTTCTAGGGGACTCTGCTCACCATTTCTCAGGACACAGCCATCCCTCCGTGCCCAGTCAATGACAGCCCGGTTTGACATGCTTGCCAGGAGGGCAGCAGGCCTCGGACCCAGCCAGGCATGGTGGGTGGGTGCAGGGTCTTGGAGCCTCCTGGAAGCGACAGGCATGCTACAATAATTGGAGGTGGTCTGGAGGTGATGAGAAATCCAGGAGCAGCTGAGGCCCGGAAGCCCAGGGGCTGGAGGGGACCGGCATCAGAGCAGTCAGTAAGCTGAAGGCCCCACACCATCACAGGGCCTCCGGAACAAGGACGGCTCAGGGGCAGCCCTAATGGTGGCTTAGATGCCTGTGATGAGGCAGGGGCTGGTGTCTGCTGGGATTGAAGGTGGAGGCTGGGAGTCAGGGACCAAGTGGACAGAGGCTGAGGACGGACGGCAGCTATGGTGTGTTGAGTCTGGGGCTCAATGGTCAGGCCTTGGAGTCCTCCTGGGGCCTGGTATCAACTCATCTTAGTATGGTGTGTCTGATACTTCCACCCGGAATGTGGTTGTGGGCCTGCCTCCACTTGCCTTATCCTCAACAAGCCATGCATGGCCCCAGCAGCAGACTGTAAGCCTCCATCCTGCTCAGCCCCTTAAAGCCCGCTTGGAGATGTATCCTGGGTTTTCCCTCTGCAGACCCCTTCATTCCTGGCTGTAGGTAGCTTTCCTGCACCGTTATCTGCTCCTGGGGGGAGCTGACACTCACCAGCATCCCCAACACCCAGGGCCCTTCTGCTCCATGTGTGCATGCCACACAACACCCCAGGCCCTGCACCCTTAATTTAAAGTGCCTAATTTAAAGGCCCTGAAGCCTAAATTTAAAGTGCTTCCATTGCCAACCTACAACGGACATCTGTGTCTGCATCTTCAACACTGTGTATTCTTTTTTTTTTTTTTTTTTTTGACAAGCAGAGTGGACAGTGAGAGAGAGAGACAGAGAGAGAGGTCTTCCTTTGCTGTTGGTTCACCCTCCAGTGGCCACCGTGGCCGGCGCACCGTGCTTATCAATGGCAGGAGCCAGGTACTTATCCTGGTCTCCCATGGGGTGCAGGGCCCAAGCACTTGGGCCATCCTCCACTGCACTCCCTGGCCACAGCAGAGAGCTGGCCTGGAAGAGGGACAACCGGGACAGAATCCAGTGCCCTGACCAGGACTAGAACCTGGTGTGCTGGCGCCGCAAGGCGGAGGATTAACACTGTGTATTCTTGTTCTTCACATCGAGGGAGTCAGGGATGTCCTTTGTGGTGTAGGAGGGCATGGCTCTGCCCCTCTGAGCTGAAGGAATGGACCGTTAAGGAAAGAGGGCTAAGAATCCGGATCCCTTAAGAATCAGCACCTGAGAGAAATGCCTGAGGCTTTCCACTTACGGGCTTAGACCATTTCCAGAGGTAGGTTCACTTGGATATGGCTTGGGGATTTTCATAGTGCAGACTGGGCCATCATGGGGAGGAGCAGAGATCTTTTGGATTCTCAGCTTCAGTTTGCAGGAGACCAAGATGTGGCCTTGGACCTAACAATTGTCTGTGCTGGGGCTATTGCTTTGTTTGTTTCTGATTGACTGGTTGACAAAATCCTTGAGAGATTCCCCTAAGGGACACCCCAAAGAGAGGCGCTTAGAGAGGAGACGTCCTTGGGACAGGCACCTTCTCCTTCACATGAGGCCGGTGTGGGCTGTCCTGGTTTGTGTTGGCTGGCTGTGCAGAGGGAGGAAGTGCAGCAGGGAGGATCTGTTAGATCGGTGACACAAGAAACTTTATTGTTCTAACCCAGGGGGAGAGAGCGTATATATTTTTCCAGATTACACAGAGCTGGGTGGAAGGCGGAGGACTGAAATGGATAGCTTCCCGTGGGCAGAGGATGGGCCGGGTCCCTGGGTGTCGGCCCCAGTCAGAGTGGGGACAGCCAGGTGGGGCCGCTCTCCGTGTGGCACACCTGGAGGCTCAGAGCCCGGGGATCTCACCACAGATGGAGAGTCCCATAAAGAGCAGAATTTGCAGACTGAAACAGGAATCGGGGTCAATTGCCAAGGCAGTACCTTTAAAAAGAAAGAGAAGCAGTTTACAAAAAGGCTGATTTAAGACCCCCATGTAGAATGGATGCATTATGAGTTGCGTGTGCTCAGAACAGATGTGGTGCTCAGAACAGATGTGCTAGGAAGAGGCAGTAGGATTGGAATGGAAGATCCCACTCCCCACATCTCTCCCATCCATGCAGTGATTGGTCTCGCATATCCTCTTTCTATTTGTTTTACTGGCCCTGAATCTTCCTCCTTAATCTTCCAGCCCCTAGAGTTTTCCTGCTGATCTTTGGCTAACTTATACTAAAGTGTAAATGACTGGCATCAGGCTGATGGGAAGAAATTATTGACCATGCAGAGATCAACAGGCAGGTCTTGAGGTCTCACCTGGTTGCTTTCCAAGCTGTTCACCACCGATTCCCTACCTACCACTTCTCCAGCAGGAGTGCTGGCCACGGAGGTGCCCCTTGCCCAGTGTGAACTCTAACTATTAGGGTCTTGCCGTCTAGCCTCTGGCATCTTGGAAAGAGCACCAAGCAGTGGACCTCTAGTGGTGGGGTACTTGGCATGGTGCTGCTTGGCTGGGGGGTGATGAGGCTTTGGGCCAGGCAAAGGTGTCCACCAACCACCAAATCCGACCTTTTGGTAAAGCTAACTCTGCTCCCCATTCTCAGTGAGCCCTGGCATCAGGAAGTCACACTACCTGGGGGGATGCATCCAGGGATACACTGTTTTTTATATCCAGTAGCAAAGAAATGGAATGCCCGGTCATTAAAATTTGCCAGTGACCTAAACAATCATGCTGCAGCTTTTGGTTCACGGATGGTCTCAAGTTTCCGGATGAGTTGCTAACACACCTTCTTTTTGCTGCTGGGCAAAGTAGGTGGGAACATCTCTGCACATGTCTCTGATGGCCACTCCATACTGGGCTAAGTTCTTGACCCGGTTGGGTAAGACAGTGTAGGTCAGGCCGTGGGTGGATGGGTAATGCTTCAAATCCTGGAAGAGGCAAGGCAGCAGAGTGGTGAGTCAGGGAGTGATGGATTCCTCCGACCCTGGCCCGCAGGTCAGTGGAAGCAACACGTGGGAGCGATTCAACTGAAAGAAGAAAAAAAAAAAAGCTGCAAACGCAAACTTGGCCTGGAGTTCTGTCTCTACCAGCAATATCCTAACTGGCCACAAGGTGGCGACATCACTCCAAGAAACCTGTCTATAAGCCAGTATGTTCTGGTGACTTTTCCTGACCGTTCCTTTCACCTTTTTTTTTTTTTTTTTTTTTTTAACTTCATGACTTGGCCAGACTTCATTGCTTTTTCCTCTGTAAAAATAATACAGAACAGTTTGAAAATTACCTTTTGCACTTGGGTTTTACTTGTTAAATCAGACAGGTAGGATATTTTCAGCTTCTCTCTTTAAAAAAGTTGATAAATGCTTGTTTCTTGTTTGTCCTAAAGAGTATTTTTCTCTCAAGTGTCATTAAACGCTCATGCCACCAACATGAATGTCCCCCAAATGTGCGAATTCAGGTTACTTAATGAGAGCAGGTTTCAATGACTTGCCAAGCACTTCCTGTTAATTTTTAGCTTGTTAGACTATCTATGTCATCCAAGACACTGAAGGGAAGACAGCTTCATCAGTTTTGTACTTATTTTCAACTAAAGATGATGTATGTGTCAGTCTTTACAGGGGGCCATGTGAATACTCTATTGGTTCTCTCTAACACTTATATTCAACAACTTACAGTCACTAACATGAAGCTCATATCCTTCTAGAATATGTCAAAGTGAGACAATTGCATAGGATCACATAGAATTTTCATTGCTTCAATTATGATTTGACTTGAATGGGCCATGGATGTGTCTTGGAATCCTTGGCATGATAGTATGACGTCATGAGCATTAAGAACGAGCATGGGGTGGGGCATTGGGCACAGTGGTTAAGATGCCACTCGGGACCCCTGCATCCCGTATCAGATGGTCTAGGTCTGAGTTCTGGCTCTGCTCCCAACTTAGCCTCCTGATGATGAGTACCCTGGGAGACAGCAAGTGATGGCTCAAGAGCTTGGGTCCCTGCCATGCATATGGGAGACTTGGATTGAGTTCTTGACTCCTGACTTTGGCCTGGCCCAAACTGGTTGCTGTGGGTATTTGGGGAGTGATTCAGCAGATGGGAGATATATGTCTGTCTGTTTGTCTTTGCCTTTTAAATAAATAAAATATAGAAATTATAAAAAATTAATAACAAGAAGCATAAACAAACTCAGTACTCTCAGGTGGTTGGATGCAGAATTGAGAGACCCCAAACTAGAAGGGGACCACAGTAAGCTGCTCTCACTTACCTTCTGATCCAGGGCCTTGCTGACATCAGCCAGGCTTGGGAAGACAGCTTGGTCCATCTTGGCCAGGACACAGGCCATTTTGCTAAACAGCTTAGCCGCCAAGAGGGCCTTAAAGCAACACAACCGAAACACATCATTTAGTCAGGGGATGGCACCCAGCCTGATGCTGCCCTGGGCACCACACAAAGGGCAACATGAGGAATGGCAATGCTTACAGAGCTCTACTGGCAGGCCTGGGAAGGGATCTCAGAGGGCGGCCTCTGCAGGACTGGGGGAGTAAGGAGCTAGCTCCATAATAAGGCTCGCTTCGAGGTCCTGTTCTGTGGCTGAGCAACTAGCATGGTTCTTGGGGCCTCCACAAGGCAGGAATAACAGCCCTTCTCCTATGGGCTCACATGAAGGCAAGAGGGTAAAGGGAGAGCCTAGAAGCATGCCCATGTCATTCTTGCAATGTCCCATGTGGCTGCATGGAAGGTGATGAGCATGGGTAGGGGAAGGGCTTGCAGCCAGCAGGGGGTGGATGGCAAAGGGCCCTCTGGGCCAGAATGAGCAGTGTGGGCTTTTACTCTACTTAATCCCTGAGGGTCCTGCCAGGCAGGAATGGTAGCTATTGATATTGTCTTGCAGAAGAGGGAACTGAGGCACACAGAGAGCCATTCCAAAGCCATCAGTGGCCCCTTCCTGGTCTTGCACTGTTCTCCTAGTTCTTACCACTTACAGAGATGGGCAGTTGCAGCCAGAGTTCCAAAAATGAAAATATATCATTATTCTTCTTTGGGAATAACTATTAAAAGCTGAAATCCCAACAAAATCACCCCTGTGGCACATACCAGTTACAAGAAATGAGGGCTCTTTGTTAGTTGGGGTGCCATTAGCAGTCCATACCTTACAGGAATACCAAGGGGTTCAGGATTCCTACAGACCAGAGAAACTTCTCCAATCTTTTGCTCAAGAAGAAATCAGTGCATCTGCAGGAAAATTGGTCCCTTACCTAGAGACATGCTTTCCCTTCAAGGGCCCAACCTAGAGAAGGCAAATGTGGACAGGGTCCCTCTGTCTCTGGAAAGGCTTATAAAGCTACATTTTGGACCAGACAAGGCTTTCTTTAGCATCACAATGAACAGGTTTCATAGCTTACATTCTTGTAGTCCATGATTCCATCCCATTCACTCAAAACATTGTTGTCTCGAATGCTGACCAGACCTCGGAGGGCATTGACATGGATGATCTGGGTCGCGACAGATCCATCCAGAGGATGGCTGTCACTGATGTTCTGGAGAAAAGCAAGTGACAGTGAGACACATTCCCACTCTGCCGGTACCTTACAGGCTTAACAGGCACCCACAAGAAATTTGGGGGAAGTCATCCTTGATCATCATCCTAGATCATCATCCTTGAAATATTTTTGCTAAAGGAGGACTAAAGGGGGTTGGACCCACTCCACCTTCACTCACCAACAGGGCCAGAGATGGAGTTAGGAAGAAGGTCACAATGATGGAAGGTGCAATCTGAAATGGAAACAAATATTGCTGTGTTCTTTCCTTAGTGTAACGAGAAGTCCAGGGCCAAAAGTCCCAGTGAGGCTACAGTCTTCATAAAACGATCAATAGCTTTCAATATCTCCTAAGCCCCTGGGACCCCAATGTGTATCAGGAGACTCAGTCAGTGTGGTTCATATGGGGTATTCTGGGTTTTCCATGGGAAAATCTTTATCATTCACTCAAGGACATTTTCTGTTTCGTATCATGTCTACTGTCAGTCACTGAGCTAAATGGTAGGCAACCAAATAAACCACTTGATCTGCACATAGGAAAAGACTGGTTTAAGCCAAATGATAAAATAAGTGATTAAATGGTAATTCAGTCTCAGTCTCTTTTTTCTGCACCTTCTCCTCTCCATCCAATCACTGTGGCCACCTCCTAATCCTTCAGGAAATAGATTTCCTCCTGATTTCTTCTCCTTTAGGTTCTTCCACCTTGCCCAAGAGTAAAAGACCATGCATCATTTATCTGTACTTTATTTTGAAATAGATTGTATTTAAATGGGACTAGATCTTGCAGTCTCTGTAGTTAATCACTTCATGTCTATGTGACCTGCCTTGCCTGTTGAGAGAATTTTAGGCATCAGAAGGAAAGTCAAAAAGAGTTGGTGGGGGGCAAGAACAGATCAAGGTAAGTGTAGTGATGAGCCTTTCCCCATACCCCATAGTTCATTATCTGGTCTACTTAGGGTTCACCCAGCTCATGTACACTCACAACATGGGCTAGAACTGACAGAACTTCTCATTTATCCCATCCCTACATCATCCCATGCAATATACCACATGTAATGACAACATTACAAGGAGAGAACTGTCTTCAAAGAAAAAAAAAACCAGCTACTGTGTGAACAACAACCATGGTGCAGAAAAGTTAATCAAGGTAATACATGAGAACAGATAGCAATACGGTTCTATGGAACTATTAGAGGAAATTATACTATATATCAAATACGTCTGAAACTCTAATTCACTGATAGTTATAAATAAGACCAATCTGGAGGGGCTGGCTCCATGGCACAGTAGGTTAATCCTCCACCTGCGGTGCCGGCATCCCATATGTGGACCGGTTCTAGTCTCGGCTGCCCCTCTTCCAATCCAGCTCTCTGCTATGGCCTGGGAAAGCAGTAGAAGATGGCCCAAGTCCTTGGGCCCCTGCACCCATGTGGAAGACCTGGAAGAAGCACTTGGCTCCTGGCTTTGGATCGGCGCAACTCTGGCTGTTGCAGCCATCTGGGGAGTGAACCATCGGAAGGAAGACTTGCTCTTTGTCTCTCTCTCACACTGTCTGTAACTCTACCTCTCAAATAAATAAATACAATCTTTTTTAAAAAAAACACCAATCTGGGAGGAGATCACCATAAAATATGAGTATCTATCCAAACCCCAAAGATTCTCAGTCATTAAGCAATTATCTGTTCCATTGGAGAGGACCCTTCATTAGATGTTGCAAAACAGAACTTTTTCGACAGAGGAATTCTATGCCAAATTAATATTGGGAAATTCTATTTGGGTTTGATTTGAAGAGTCTCTGGGGAAAAATAGAACTGCTCCTGGTTATTTTGAACATAACCACCTACATGCTAAATTAGAAAATATACTTACAGGGCATTTCATGTTGTCTCCCTCTCAGACCCCATGCAGGTGCATACATAGTAGAACTTCTAATGCCTCGTTTATTTTCTAAAGCTGGTTTATATAGTCCTAAACCTTTCAGTTATTGCCATGAAAACGGTCTCTGGGGTAGTTAACCTGATCCGGATACCATTCAGGGGGGGAAAAAGGCACATTTATGTAATCACAATTATCACTTTTCTTTAACTATGTGAGAACATTTTTCCTTTACCCTGATACCTCTACTGGTTCCAATGCAAACATGGCACATGAAAAAGTCTTTGTGGGCTGGCACGACCTCGACCTTAACAGTTCAGGTAAGGATTGTAAACAGTAGATCCCACAATATGGACTTGATATAAATTCAATGAGCTCACTGTTTCTACTTCTCAGTTCTCAAAAAGTTCTTTCCTAAAAGTAGGGGTGGTAGAAGAAAAGTTTATGAAGCAAAAACAGATTGAACTATAAGATTAGGTTGATTAAAAAGCAATCTGATTCAGCTCCTTATCCAAATCAAAAATCATGATTGGCCCTGCACTGCCTCTGCCCACCAGCCAAGCTGACCTTACTTCACCCTTCAAACACCCACTCTTGGTGTTTTGCTTCCACTGTATGTTTTGTGTCTCTGGCTTCCAGCTTCCATTTCAGGATACTTTCTTTTCCATACAAGGCCCTTTGATCATCTGTGGGACTCCTGGGACCTAGAAAACTATTGCCTGTACAGGGTAAATCAGACACCATTCAGGCTTTTTTTTTTCTTTTAAGATTTATTTATTTATTTGAAAGGCAGAGTTATGGGGGTTGGGGGCACAGAGAGAGAGGTCCTCCATTCACTGATTCATTCCCCAGATGGCCTCAACAGCTGGAGCTGAGCTATTATGAAGGCAGCAGCCAGGAGCTTCTTCCGTGTCTCCCACGTGGGTGCAGGGGCCCAAGCACTTGGGCTGTCTTCCATTGCTTTCCCAGGCACTTTAGCAGGGAGCTGGATTGGAAGTGGAGCACTGGGGACTAGAACCAGTGGTGTCTTTACCAGCTACGCCACAGTGCCAGCCCTTCAGGCTTTTTCATACATGATGTTGTTTTTCTAAAGCTCTGAGAACTGATGGCCCAGCTATTCAGATCAAACTCCAGAAGGCCAGGACAAAATTCATATTTCTTTCAGGAGAAGATGGGCTGTAAGCCTGGGAGCTGGAGTGATCCCCAGAGGGAAGACGGGCAGCTCCTTCCTTAGAGTGCACAAGGAAAACTGGCTGTGGGAAGAGCAAAAGGGTGGACTTTAGGGTTTGTCAAGTTACTCAGGGCTCAGCTAACATCATACTCAGAGTTGCATTGCTCTCAATTCTTTGAAAATCCCATGTACAGACCACATACTCAATAATTAATGACGCAATAAGTAAAATGGATTACAAGAATGACCTACAGAGACTAACACAATGGCAGGCATTGTCTGTAAATGGGTGATGGCAATGAGGGAGAAGTAAAAGTTAAACCCTTTATTTTTTTCTTTTGTTTCTTTTAATTTGTGTTTATTTTTTGCTGAATTTATTTCCAAGCCATTAAGTTTCAGGTTCTTCGGTTTGTTTCTGGGATGTCTTTTTCTTCTCCAGTTTAGGAACAATGAACTCTTTTTCAGTGGGGATCATTTCAATACAGTGCAGGGAGCTCACGTATGGGCTAATCTGACCATGCAATCTGTAGGTATGGCTGCACATCTTGGTTGCTTTGTTCACCTGGATATGTTCAATGAACAAAGGATCTAGAGAGAACCCCTACATTCAGCATTACTTTCTGCATCTTTAAGCATGTGCAACAGAAATTCAACACTCTTTTTGGGCCACCGACCCTGTGTCCAGCCCCACTGCTTGGCCTGGGCACACCTGCCGACTCCACCATTGTAATGATGACATGGCACACATTGCTTCTTCAATGTGACATCTTTTAGATATGTGGTGGGTTTTTGGATATGCTTATTCTTGATGGCCTGGGCAGTTTCTTGGGTGTCCTTAAGGTGAGCATGAAAATTTGAACCTCTCGATTTGCATGATTTTGTGGGGTTTTCTAGGTCAAGTGAATAGTGAACCATTTTCACAACTTCTGTCACCTCTGTGGTCCCCACTTATAAGGCATCTGTCATGAGAAGGAGTGTGAATATCTGGGGACCAGTCACCCATCTCTCCTCCTCCACGAATGTCCTGTTAGACCAGGCTCTTCAAGTTAATGGGGTCTCTGGTGAGATAGATTTACAGTAAAATGCCTAATGCAAATGAGGCTATTTTAAAAAATATTTATTTATTTGAAAGGTGAGGAGTAGAGAGAGAAAGAGAGAAAGAGAGAGAGAGAGAATCTTCCATTCAATGGCTTAGTCCCAAAATGATTACAACAGGCAGGGCTGAGCTAGCCTGAAGCCAGGAGCCAGGCACTTGAGTCACCATCTGCTGCCCTCCAAGGCACATTAGCAGGAAGCCAGATCAGCAGCAAAGCAGCCAGGACTCGAGTGGATATGGGATGCTAGCATCAAAAGTAGTGGCTTAATCTGTTGTGCCACAATGACAGCTACATGACGCTATAATTAAAGGGAATTATTATTATAATGGTGTTCGAATGCTTGTTAAAACACTGGTGGGTCAGTTTTCTAAGTAATGACTCAGGCTTATATTGAAATCTGCATTTAGTTCTGGAGTGACTAACAGCCGTGTGCACAAGGAATAATAAATATCTTCAAACCAGGGAACCTCACTGAAGAATGAGCTTTGGACAGAAAGAAATTTGGAAAGCACTTCGTTTATGCCCTACACAGTCTCCTCTGTCTTCCAACCCATTCCATGAACGCTTCTGGTCCTACCACTTCTCCGAAGTCATCTCAGCACCTCCATGATTTGTCTGCTACTAATCTTTGCCTCCTGTCCTCCTCCTTCTGACCCATGCCACATGATAGCCACATCCAGCTCTCCCGTCTTCCCCGTAGGCAGTCCTTGCTTTCCCAAAACCGTGCCTTGGTTCATGCTCCTTACCCCACTTCTTCCCAATTTGATCCGTGCACCCCACCGCCTACCCCATCCTTCCTTTGTTCTTAGCTGAATGTGAGCCCATAATTCTCTGTTTTTAACCTTTGCTATTTATATCCTTTGTTATGTTATTTGTATATGTATAGTTGTCCACTTAAGCTGTCAAATTACACATTCACTTGACTGTAAGCTTTTTTTAAAGAGACTTTTTGTTCTGTGCTGTAACTCTGATATCAAATATTTAGAACAGTAGCCAACACTCAAAGATATATATGTTAAGTGAAGAATGAGTGAGTGCATTGCATTGACGGTATACGATTCCCCTCTGTATCTCCTAGAGGACTTCAGAGGATACTGTAACTATTTGTTGATTTTAACAGCAAACAATGGAATCAAGTACTTAGTGACAACTTAATCAATGAGGAAAACAAACTCAGCAGAATGGCAGGTGCAAGGAAAAATGGCCTGTTCATGAGCTCCAATTATAGTTCAATTATGAGGTTAGTAGAGACACATCACTAATATTTTTGTCTCAGGATTTGAGGGTAGAGCCTGAAGAAAAAAGAAAATGAATGCCAGTCTGCAAAGTTGTTTGCCTTTTATCTCGCATCCTGGAACCTTTGGCAGGCACAAGACTCCTTTGCCCGGGTGCCTTGTCCAACTCATGTTTGCTAAACATGCTTTGATTTTCTCAGTAATGAACTTACTGCCTATTGCAAGCCAGAAACTTCCTCCTCTTCACATTTTCTAGTTTCATCCTGGAATGCAGATAATTCAGACTTCTATATTCACCCTTGAATGATAATCATATTTAAGTAATCTTCCTTCTTTGCCCAACTCAGTGGGTGTCACAACCGATAAATTATTTTTAGTTAGTGAAGCTTTGCTCATGCAAAGCTGTATACTTGTATTTCTTCCCTATCCCTAAGCAAATGGCAAACATTAATCAATAACCTGATTATGGCATTATGGCCCACAATCTCTTTCTGATAGCCTTGTTTTGCTTAGTTGTTTCACACCAGTTCTTGCTGCAGAGTCTGAGAGGTAGTGTATCAGGCCCTTTCCACACGTGTGCTGCTTGCTTTCTATTCCCGAATGCAGTTCCAGTCTCCTGCAGGTGTTCCACGGCTGTTTCCAGCCCACTCCCCTGCCTTCTCCACCCTTGTCCCTTTGCCTCCTGCCTTCCTGCACACATCCAGCAGCCTGGAGTCTTGCCTTCCAGGACACCAACCGCCCGGATCACAACTGGGCTGCTGTCGTCTCTTTCTTTTCTGGCTTAGTTTCCCTGGCTGTTTTCCTTATCCTTTTGTGTGTTCTTTCTGGATCCCCAACCCTAATATTTTCCCCAAAGCAGGCACCTCTGGTTAGGCACACTAGGCCAGCAAACATTGTTTTACGTAGTTCATATCTACCCTTAGCTACTTAGCTCTAAGTCTATTCAACCTCCAGTTTCTTTTTTCTTTTTTTTTTTTAAGATTTATTTATTTATTTATTTGAAAGTCAGAGTTACACATAGAGAGAAGGAGAGGCAGAGAGAGATAGAGTTCTTCTACCTGCTGGTTCACTGCCCAGTTGGCTGCAATGGCCGGAGCTAGGCCGAAGCCAGGAGCCAGGAGCTTCTTCAATGTCTCCCACTAGTGCAGGGGCCCAAGGACTTCGGCCATTCTCCACTGCCTCCCCAGGCCATAGAAGAGAGCCAGATCAGAAGTGGAGCAGCCGGGACTCGAACTGCAGGCGGTGGCTTTACCCGCTATGCCACAGCGCCGGCCCCCAGTTTCTTGATTTACTCCATTTCTTCTTTGTAAGTTGGCAGTCAGGATTCCCAATGCACTCTGTCTTGCTAGGCAGCCAGCAGCATCATTTACAAAGCTCAATTACTTTACTACTAAACTTGTCATTCAAGTAAACATTTCAAATGACCTGGTGATTTTTTTCTCTCCAAATGAGAAGTGACCAGCATTTGGATCCCTTGCTTGTGTGAATGCATCAAACTAGTACCACACCCAAGTCAAGATCTTGGTACAATTTTATTCACCCGGCTACCTTTCAGTAATGTGCCAATCAGCAATCTGACTCCTGAGATGACATAGCCTTGCCTGTTGTTGTGTGGGATTCCATCTGGGGTCTGAGAATTGTGACCTTGGCAAAGCTGTCATTTCAGAGAAGGGAAGGAATTGGGCTTGGGCAGTAGGGCAGACCTAGTGGCTGTTGGGGGAAGCTGTGTGCTGGCATATAATGACCCACAAAAGGATACTGGGAGACGAGGGGAGAGGATACAACATTCTTCCCTATTTCATTACAGCGTCTCCATTTTGCTAGTATGGATTAGGTATCGTGTTGCCATGGATCAATACTCTAATTACTTAGCAGAATCTTGCCTCAAAGAGAAGTGAGGTTCCCATGAAACTATTGCAAGGGACAGTTTTTCATCATAACACACATGCATGCACAAATGGTACACATACTAAGGCAGGAGATCGTGGTTCCCCATACACAGGCTATTCACGTGCAGTATTTCCAATTATTTCCTATGCTCCCAGGGCTGCCTTCTGTTCTCCACTTTGGGTGTCAATTTCAGACTGAATTGGTGATGCATGAATTCATTCCTTAGGAAGGATGTGGCAACCAACCTTCCAGATAATTCCCAATGGTTCTTGCTTCCTGAAATTCAGATCTTTGTATAGGTCTCATCCACACTGAACAGGGTAGACTTGTGAAAAAAAAATGGGATATTGTGAAAATAACGGTGTGAGACTTTCTAGGCTAGTTCAGAGAAGACACTGTGACTTCTGTCTTATGCTCCCATGGGTCTCTCTGGGGGAGCCAGCAGCCATGTTGTGAGACACAGGGCAACCTCATGGAGAGCTTTATCTGGTGACGAACACAGCCATGGGCAGAGTCATCTCGGAAGCCAGTCCTCCAGCCTTGGTCAAGCCTGCAGATGACTGGAGCCCCAGACAATACCTACCGTGAAACATCAGTACAGACTCCAACCAGAACCACCCATTAAGCTCACTTGCCTTCCTGACTCTCAAAACCTGTGTGACCTAATGCATGTCAATTGTGTTCATATTTTATAATTTATTATGCAACAACATAAATATTTAAATTGAGATTACATTCATATAATGAGGACAGGCACTGGCCTAGCAGTTAGGCCACCTCTAATTGGGACACTCAGGTTTGGGTCCTGGCTCTGCTCCCCATCCCAGTTTCCTGCTCATGCATTCTCTGGGAGACTGCAAGTGATGCCTCATGTGGTTGAGTCTCTGCCATTCATGTGGGAGACCTGAACTGAGCTCTGGGATCCTGGCATCAGGGTAATTGGGAAGTGAACAGCAGATGGAATCTCTCTCTCTCTCTCTCTCTCAGAAATAAATTGTTTTAAAGATTCACATAATATAAAATGAACTATTTTGGAGCAGACAATTTTTTGGCATTTACAGTGACAAAATTGTGCAACTCTCAGTTCCATCTCGTTCTACAGCATTTTCGTCACCCTAATCGGAAACAGCGTATCCGTTAAGCAGTTACTCCTCTTCATCTTTCCCTTAGCCTCTGGCAATCACCAATCTACTTTCTGTCTGTTGGATGTACCTATTCTGAGTATTTCATACAAGTGGGATCACCCAATATGTGCAGTTTTATATCTGGATTCTTTTATGTGCCACAATGTTTTCAGGGTTCATCCACATTGTAACACATATCAGTACTTCATTCCTTTCACAGCTGAATAATACTCCTTTGTGTGTACATATCTCATTTTGTCTAGAATCCATCTGTTCATGGACATTCTGTTTGTCTCCACCTTTGGGCTGGTGTGAATAGTGTTGCATGGATGTATGTACATGCATTTTTTGGGTACTTGCTTTTTTAAAAATTTTATTTGACAGGTAGAGTTATAGACAGCGAGAGAGAGAGAGAGAGAGAGAGAGAGAAAGGTCTTCCTTCTGCTGGTTCACTCCCCAAATGGCCACCATGGTCAGAGCTGCACCAATCCAAAGCCAGGAGCCAGGTGCTTCTTCCTGGTTTCCCATGTGGGTGTAGGGGCCCAAACACTTGGGCCATCCTCCACTGCCCTCCCCGGCCACAGCAGAGAGCTGGACTGGAAGAGGAGCAACCGGGACTAGAATCCGGCCCCATATGGGATGCCGGTGCCACAGGTGGAGGATTAACCAAGTGAGCCATGGCGCTGGCCCCTGCTTTTTTTTTTTTTTTTAAGATTTATTTATTTTACTTGAAAGTCACAGTTACACAGAGAGAAGGAGAGGCAGAGAGAGAAAGAGAGAGAGACACACACACAGAGAGAGAGAGAGAGACAGAGAGAGAGACAGAGAGAGAGACAGAGAGAGGTCTTCTATCTGCTGGTTCACTCCCCAGATGGCCACAATGGCTGTAGCTGCACTGATCTGAAGCCAGGAGCCAGGAACTTCTTCTGGGTCTCCCACATGGGTGCAGGGGCCCAAGGACTTGGGCCATCTTCTATTGCTTTCCCAGGCCATAGCAGAGAGCTGGATTGGAAGTGGAGCAGCCAGGTCGCAAACTGACACCCATATGGGATGCTGGCACCAATGGCAGCGGCCTTACCCACTATGCCACAGCGCCAGCCCCTGGGTACTTGCATTCTATTCTTTGGGGTATAAATCTAGGAGTGGAACTGATGGGTTGTATTGTAATTTTATGTTTAGATTTTTGAGAACACAGAAACTGTTTTCCACGGCTGCTGAAGTCTTGTATTCCCATCAGCAACAGGGAAGACTCCAGTTTATCCACATCTTCACCAATATTTCTTAGTTTCTGATCCTTTAATTATAACCACCCTAGTGAGTATGAGATGGTATCTCGTTGTGGCTTTGATTTGCATTTCCCTAGTGAAGGAATAAGTCAGAGATCAGTCTCAAGGTATGAATCTGAGTCTCAGAAGAAATGATCCATTGATAATTCCAAGTCATTAACTCGTTAATTCACACATTACTTTTTTAAAGATTTATTTATATATTTATTTGAGAGACAGAGTTAGAGAGAGAGAGATCGGTCTTCCATCCACTGGCTCACTCCCAAATGGCTGCAATGGCAGGAGCTGCGCCAATTCGAAGCCAGGAGCCAGGAGCTTATTCTGGGTCTCCCACGCGGGTGCACTTGGGCCATCTCCTACCACTTTCCCAGGCTATAGCTGAGAGCTGGATCAAAAGAGGAGCAACCAGGACACGAACAGGTGCCTTGTGGGATGCAGGCACCACAGGTGGTGGTTTTACACACAACCACCCACCATACACCCATGGGAGAGATTCAAATGGGATATGAGGTTGTGTCAGAGGACTTAGCCTCACAGCAAGGAAGACTTGGATGGGCGTCAGAAGCCAAGATTCTGGGACAACAAGAAATGACATTGTTGACTTGATGATTTTGTCCAGGGCTGGTCCTTCCCAGCAGAACAAATGAGATCTTGCTTGTGACGCCCACCCAGCTCTTCCTCAATGCTCAGCACATTCACGGCTCCTCTGGGGCGGGACCTGGCTTTCCCTCTCCTGGAGCAAAGAGTACAACTGCCTGTCATGTTTAGGCTTGGAGCTGGGGGAGTCGGTGGCTGAGACAACTGGCTTATTTTGCACATGGACTCCATTTCACACCCTGAGCCTGGACTTTGGTTCAGATTACATTCATTTTGCTTCTGGCATCAATGCAATCTTTTAAAATTTTTGTTCTGTGGCCGGCACTGCGGCTCACTAGGCTAATCCTCCACCTTGCGGCGCCGGCACACCGGGTTCTAGTCCCAGTCGGGGCACCGGATCCTGTCCCGGTTGCCCCTCTTCCAGGCCAGCTCTCTGCTGTGGCCAGGGAGTGCAGTGGAGGATGGCCCAAGTGCTTGGGCCCTGCACCCCATGGGAGACCAGGATAAGTACCTGGCTCCTGCCATCAGATCAGCGTGGTGCACCGGCCACAGCACGCCAGCCGCGGCGGCCATTGGAGGGTGAACCAACGGCAAAAGGAAGACCTTTCTCTCTGTCTCTCTCTCACTGTCCACTCTGCCTGTCCAAGAAAAAAAAATTTTTTTTGTTTTGTGTGGTAGGTAGGGAAAACCAGCAAACCAGAGAAACTGCCATCCACTTGTTCAATCCCCAAATATCTGCAAAGGCCAGGGTTGGGCCAGAAGCACAAGTTAGGTCCCCCACATGGTAGCAGGAACCACAGTAATGGAGCAATGGCTGCCACTTCCCAGGGATTGCATAAAGAGCAGGCTGGAATTGGGAGCCAGACCTGAGAATCAGTTCCAGGGACTCCAGCGGGGGATGCAGGCATCCCAAATGCCAAGCCAAATGCCTGCTCCCTCGGTGTGGGCTTTACCTGCACCAAGAATGGCTTCTGCCTCTCCTGATGCTGCGCTAGTCCTTGCTCATTCCTTTAGTTTAGACAGACTGAGAATTGCAGCATTGGCTCACCCTGAACTTGAGCTTGGCATTTTACTGTCCAGTACCAATTACCACCAGACCTTAATGTGTTCCTCTTCCTTAGAGTTGGAATGTGTAAGTCCTATGCAGTCTGCCATATATCTTTTATGATAAAATCTGCTTTTGTTTTCTGGGGTTTCATTTCTTGCCTTTCAAATTAATTTGACTCCTTTTAACAAATAAGAGGATACTTCAAAATGTTTGTGGAAAATAGGCATTATCCTTCAATTGCCTTTTTGACAAGCCTCCTAATAGGTTCATACCAAACCATAAAGTGTCCCTTCTCTGACCCAGACCCGCTAGAGTGTCAGTCTCACTCAGCACACACCTGCCTTAAAGGCCCTGCAGGAGAGGACCTCCTGCCATTTCTCCTCTCCCGCCTCAGCTCCTGGCTTCTTCAAAGTCTTTTGCTCAGTTTGTCTGGAATATTCCCCATTGTCGCTCCCCGTCTTCGTGGAGGAACGACACAGGACCCTGCGCTGTTCTTTTGTCTGCTCGGCCCTCCCCGGGTTTGCTGCTGGTTCTTCCCGGGTTGGCTACCATCCCTTCCACCTCCGTGGAAGGGCGGTTCCCCCTGGCCACTTTCCCCACTTCCGCGGGGGAGCGGCACTCCGCCGGCCGGCTCTCTCGGGGGCTGCTCAGGTGTTCCTCTTAGATGTTCCTGGTGCATGTTGTCTCTCTCCTCCTTTATAGTCCTCTTCCACCAATCCCAACTCTGCTACCCACACGCCGAGTACGCTGCTCTCCTCCAATCAGGAGCAGGTCCTGCTGTTTATTGGTTGAACTGGAGGCAGCTGTGTAGAAGCTGTTTCCTCCTCTCCCAGCGCCATATTGTGGGAGAGCAGATGCATAGAATAAGTCTTAATTCCAGTAACAGTATAGTCCGAGTTGCTCCCCACACCCCCTCACCTTTGAGGTCTTTATCAACATACAATCTCAATTAGGTCTTCCCCCGACCTCCTCCTTGTAACTGCACACGGCACTGCATGCCTGACATTCCTGTCCCTGTCCCTTGCCTTGTTGTCCTCTGTGCCAGGATCACCCCTCACACACTGTGTGCTTCATCTGAGTTGCTCTCGCTGCGATAGAGAAGGGGGCTTGGCCTGCTTTGCTTCCTGCTTCACCCCCAGCCCTAACACCGTGCATAGCGCCCAGGGGAGACCCCACAATTAATTGTCAGTGAAGGAGTGAATCATCAAAAAGAGTCCTTGAGCAAAAGATGGTGTCAGGAGAGAGAGTGGCAGTCAGGACCCAGGGGAGGAGGGTGTGGTGGGAAGGAGTGAGCCCTCTCGGAGAAAAGGGGGTGGGGGCGGAGCAGGGCAGGGTGGGGCGGGGGGGGGGGACTGGTGAGGAGTGTGTGTGTGGGGTGGGGGAAGTGGCCTAACCTACCCAGCTCTTCTGGTTTGCTCACACTGAGAGGTTCTGCAGGAAAAGCAGCCGGGGTGGGTGGCCTTAGGGGAGGAGGAGAGAGCGCCCTGGTGCTGGGCTGGAGGAGCTGCTGGGGCCAGGTTGGGCAGAGCAGTGTAGCTTAGGGCAGGGAAGTTTTCCATCAGCTGTGCCATGGACGCCACTGATGGTCTCAGCGCCTTTGTAGCGGTGGTGTGAACAAGCTGGAGGCCGGCAAGAGTGAAATGCCAGGCCCGGTTACCTCTGGGTGATGAGGGCTATGAACTGGGGTCCGGGTATCCCAAGCCTCTGGTCAGAGTCAGCCCAGGCCCTGGGGGCCCAGGGCTTGGATGACTGCTGCCTTGTCCCTAGGGGCTGGGCCCAGTGGGCAACCTCTCTCTCCATCTGATTTCAGTTACTACAGGCACTTAGTGAGAATTGCTAAGTGGGTGAGATCGGAGTGGTTTCTTGATAAAGACTGAGCTTGTCAAGGGGGATTTCTGAGTCATTTTCTATATCAAATCAATAGAGGTGTTAAGCCTCAATCCAGATAATGGAATAATTCAATTGCAGACTCTGGCTTTCACTCCACTGCAGATTAAGCAACTGTCAAGGACCTCAGCCGCCAGCAGCCAGGCCTTGCTGGTTTACAATGTGAGACACGCGTGGCAGGGACCATAGATGTTCCGGCCCAGTTCATCCATGCCGTGGGCACAGCAGCAGTGCCCAGGAGCTCCTCGATGGCCCTCGGCACTTTTGTTGCCTGCAGAGGCCATCTTACTGCAAGGTGTCTGGCACATAACAAATCTTCCCAGGCAGACCAATCAATTAATTCACAAGCTTTTATTGGGATTCCGCTCCGGGGCGAGGTTCCCTGGTCCCAACAGAGCGGGGGCCTGGGAAGTCGTGCATCAGAGGTTGGGAGGGCTCCTTTTATAGATACAGGGCATGGGGGTTAAAGGTTGAGGTGGGTCTGATCCTCATTGGTTGACCTTTAGGCACCTGGGGGGACCTTGACAAGGACTTTTCTTCCCCGGAAGTACAGGTAGGACTCTCCATTCCCGGAAGTATAGGCCTGCCCTCCTTGCGGATCCCAAAGCTACCTTATACCACAAGAGGGAAAGAAGAAACCCATTTTGTGCCAAATTATAGGATGGTTCTGGCTCTAAAACAAAATTCATGACCCAGGAAAAGAAACTGGGAGACAGATCAGCATCAGCAAAAGAGTTTTTGTCCTTTTAAAAGTAATTTTGCAAACAGAGCAACATTAATAAGCATCTTGAAGCTCAGGTTGACCATTGAACTCTGAGTGCTATGGTTATCCTTATATAATCTCTCCTGATGTTTTCCCATGTCAATCCATCTACGAACAGTTTCTATAAATGAATGTGTTATGGATTTTTTATTATATTATTCACATGCGTAATATTGCAATGAACACCTTATGTGAAAATAGTGCTATTTTTTTTACATTTCTTCTTTTTTTTAAGATTTATTTATTTATTTGAGAGTTAGGGTTACAGAGAGAGGGAGAGACAGATGGCCACAAAGGCCAGAGCTGAGCTGAACCAAAGCCAGGAGCCAGCAACTTCTTCCAGGTCTCCCACATGGGTGTGGAGGCCCAAGGACTTGGGTCATCCTCCACTGCTTTCCCAGGCCAGTAGCAGAGAGCTGGATCAGAAGTGGAGCAGCCAGGCCTTAAACTGAAGTCCATATGGGATGCTGGCACTGTAGGCAGTGGCCTTACCTTCTACGCCACAATGCTGGCCACCTGATTGCTTTCTAAGTATTATTAGTTTTCACTTCCTCTCATGAGTATACAAATTTTATAGTAAATATTATTGTTTCTTATTTCTTATTGTTGCAATTCAGTGGATAGGACATCATATCTCAACTTTTTTTTTCAGTTTTATTCCTTGACTATTGATGATAGTCAATATCTTTCCATAAGACCTTTCCTTCCTTCTTCCTTTGCCTCCTTTCTTTCCTCCTTCCTTCACTCTTTGCTTCTTTTCTTCTTCCAATTATGCACAATTTGCAATTCTTGTCTGAGCTCCAGCCTCCTCCTGCTTACAATGGGAATGACAACAATATTACCTAATAAGACTACTGAAAGGATTACTAAATGAGAGCAGTACTGGATAGTGCTCACGGGCTTAAGCTTGGATGTCATCAGTTTGTATTTGGATGCTGGCTCTGACATTTGAAAGCTGACAGGGTGTGGTGAGGTCCTATTGCCAAGAGCAGGTGAAATTAGAGATATTGCGGTGACTGTCATTGGAAAGTCACATCTGTCACGTTGTTTTCCTTTTTAATATACCTTTTTCTGAGAAGGGGAGAAAGAGAGAGAGAGGGAGAGGGAGATAGAGAGATAAAGAGAGAGAGAGAGAGAGAGAGAGAGAGAGAGAGAGATCTCATCTTCTGGTTCATTCTTCAAATGCCTTCCAAAGCCAGATTTGGGCTGGGCCTGAAACCAGGAGTGAGGATTACCCCCCAGGTCGCCCACATGGGTGTCAGGAACCCCAGCATTTGAATACCAGGGTCTGCCTTGGTGGGAAGCTGGAATCAAGAGCCAGAGTACAAAAGAATCCAGGTGCTCTGATGCAAAATGTAGGCATCTTCACTGCTAGGCTAACACCCACTTTGCGTCTTCCTCTTGAAATGACTTTCTAACTACATTTGCATGGACCCTACTACAACATGCGAGATAAAGCTGAAATCCATTTTGACTAGCCTGCCAGTCAGTCGCCTCTCCAAAGGCAACCAGTATGTTGTGTGGTGGTGAATGTCTGATAGAAACTTTTGAATACACGAACACACACAGAGACACACATGACTGCACACATCCACGCAGACTCTGCAGCACCTCTGCGTGTCACTTTAATCTTCTACTGTGCACATTTCGTTCCAGCACGCTTTTCACTCCGTGTGTTTGGAGATTATGCTTATGCCATGCGTGGGCACCTGTTTTAGCCTTTTGCATTTGTCCACAGTAACTGCAGGGGGCAGATACAGCATAGCTTATTGAATAATTCCCCTATTCCTCAGAAGATAGTGAGTATCCTCCCCAGACTCTCACTGAGAGTTGTAGAAATACTTTCAATTTTTGGCAGCTCGGTGAAAGTGATTGTTTTATTTTACAGTTTCCTGACAGTGAATATTTACATCTTTTCACAAGTTTACTGATCGCTTGATTTTTTTCATTGTTTTGATTTTGAAAGGGAGGAGAAAGAGGAGAGAGAGGGGATAGAGGAGAGAGGAGAGAGGGGAGAGGGGAGAGGAGAGAGGAGAGAGGGGAGAGAGAGAGAGAGAGAGATCTTTCATCTTCTGGTCCACTCCCCAGATGGCCACAATGGCTGAAGCTGCACCGATCTAAAGCCAGGAGCCAGGAGCTCCTTCTGGGTCTCCCACATGGGTGCAGGGGCTCAAGGACTTAGGCCATCTTCTACTGCTTTCCCAGGTCATAGCAGAGAGCTGGATTGGAAGTGGAGCAGCCGGGACTTGAACTGGCACCCATATGGGATGCCGGCACTGCAGGCTGTAGTTTTACCCACAATGCCAGAGCCCTGGAACCTTTTTAGTTGGGTCATTTAAACATTGATTTATGGGGTTTCTTTCTGTACAATTTCTTTGTTACAGAATTTTCTTCTCAGGCTTTCACTTATCTTTTAACTTTGGTTATGGTCTTTTATTGCATAGAATTTCCCCATCTTAATTGTGTAAATTGTTTTGTTTATGATGATTTAATTTTTTTATTTGAACATATTTTCTCCAAAAGCAAAAACAGACATTTGAGATTTCATCAAACTAAGAAGTTCCTGCATATCAAAGAAAACAATAAAAGAAGTCAAGAGGCAACCTCCAGAACTGGAAGAAATATTTGCAAACAGTACATCTTATAAGGAGTTAAAGCAAGAAAATTTAAGGAACTCAACTAAATAGTATGGGAAAAATAATCCAATTATAACATAAGCAGTAGATTTAAACAGACATTTCTCAAAAGAAAACATACAAAGGGCCAACAGGAACATGAGAAAACGTTGACTATCGTTAATCATCAGGGAAATGCAAATCAGAATCATAGTGAGGTATCACTCCATTCCAGTTGGAATGGCTTTTATCAAAAAGATAAGAGATGAGAAACAGGGAGGCTGTGGACAAAAGGGAACTTCCACACACTGCTGGTGGGAATATGAGCTAGTGCAGTCATTGTGGCGAGTAGAGTGGGGGATCCTCAGAAAATTAGGAGTGGGACTGCCACGCGTCGCAGGGATCCCACTGCTAGGTATGTGTTGAAATGAAATCAGTGTGTGGAAGAGACATCTGCATCCCCATGTTTTTTGTGGCACTATCAACAATTGCCAAGAATGGAAACAACTGGTATTCACCACCTGATAAAGAATTGGAGAACATGAGATACATACGTAACTGTGCAAGGTTACTTAGTTGTGAAAAGAGATGAACTTCTATTGCTTGTGGCAACATGGAAGTCATTATGTTGGGTGAAATGGGCCAAGAATAGAAAGAAATGTACCGTATGATCTCATATATACATAGAAGCTGAGAAATAAATGGATCTCATAGAAATTGAGAAAAGAATGGTGGTTGCCAGAGGCAGAGGAGGGTGGGGGGGAAGGATGGAGGGACAAAGGTTGGTCAATGGAAGGGAAGTTACACTCTGGGAGGAGTGATAACCTCTGGTAATTGATTGCACAGTAGGATGACTTTATTTATTTTGTGAGAGAGAGAGAAAGTGAGAGAGAGAGAGCGAGAGAGAGTTAGATCTCCCAATATGCTGGTTCACTCCCCAAATGTCTGCAACAGCCAGGACTAGGCCGAGTCAAGGCCAGGATCCTGGAACTCACTCCAATAATGTATGTACGTATATTTTTTAAATGATGGGAGGAATGTGCTTTTGGCCTAGTGGTTAAGACGCTGCTTGGAGTGCTCGCATCCCGTATTGGAGTCCCAGGGGTTGAGTCTGGACTCTGTTCTTGAACCCAGTTTCCTGCTAGTGCACTCTCTGAGAGGCCTCAGCTCATGCTCAGATGGTTGGCTGCCTGCTACCCAGGTGGGAGACCTTGACTGAGTTCATGGCTCCTGGTTTTGGCCTGGCCAAGTCAGGGCCCCAGGGCCATTGCACAGATTCGAGGAGTGAACCAGTGAAGGTGACATGTTTGGGCCCTCTCTCTCTGTCTCTCTCTCTCTCTCTTCCTCCCTTAAATAAAAATTTTAAATATAAAACAGAAGAGAGGATTTTTGAATGTTTTCACCAAAAACAGATGACAAATATTGGAGAACACTGCACAATGTACACATGTGTTAGATAGCATTTGATACCTCCAAGTATATACAATATACTCCCCAAATATTTTTCCTTTAAAACTATATGCTTATATTATTAAAGTTTATGTCAACAATCCATTTAGAATTGGGGAGAAAAGTGTAGGTCTATATTCACTTATTGAATTAAATTTCTCTTTGTTTGCTAGGTTACCATAAAGACATCTAGATTGTTCACTGTGCTATATTGAGCTCATTGTCCATTTGTGCAACAGTATCTCTGTTTTCATAATCATAGTTTTCTAATTTTTTCTCTTCCTCTTTTTTTTCTCTTCTCTTTCTTAATTTTCCAAATTTGTCTTGGCTATTTTGGCTCATTTATTCCTTCAAATAAATTGCATTTGTTTATTTTACTCTTTCCTATGAATATTAGAGCCATCATGATTGGCAATGCAGGAATGAACTAACCAATGCGAGGAAGAATCAGCAAATACCTTGTTATTTGTAAATGTGTCAAGTCATTGTCCCCTCCTGCCCTCTGCTCACCAGTCCACCAAGGTAGGACACCACTCCCACAGCAGCCACATGGTGGGTGTAGGAGCAAAGAAGATCTCCTTGGGTGCTTTTTGAGTGTTCTGGTAGGAGGTCTAAAGGGAAGAGGGAATGAGTCTGCTGAACAGAATGGGTTGCAGTAGTCTGCAACTTACAAAAAGTAAGTGGAAACTAAAACCCAGACAAACAACAGGAAATGTGTGCAGGACAATTATCTGTGTTCAGATTCTTGGCTGCTCCTTCTATGAGCTTCACTGTCCACGAGGTTTCAACACATCTGGGTAGTTTTCCTTTTCTGGTGTATTTCACATCTGTCTTTCCTCTCTTCCCAAGGTCATCATCTTCATGTCACTTTAAAAACTTATTAGTTTATTTTCTCTTTATTGGAGAGAGAGAGAGAGATTGTTCATCTGGGGATCACTCCCCAAATACCCACAACAGACTTCAGTGGACCAGGCCAAAGCCAGGAGCCTGGAACTCAATGCTGGTCTCCCACATGGACAGCAGGGACCAAAGTACTTGAGCCATCACCAGCTGCCTCCCAGAGTACACATTAGCTGGATGCTGGAGTTGGAATCAGAGCTGGGACTTGAACTCAGGCACTCGGATAAGGGTACATTGCCACTGCACCAAGCACCTCTGCTTTCATCCCGCTTCTGGGTGGTGTCCAGACTCCAGGTCCTTCCATTTCACTAGGGTATCCACTTCAGCTAGTGAGGGATAGGGAAAGTGGGGTCAAACAAGGTTATTGTTTCAAGGATGGGGAGACAGGGATTAAAGGAGAGACAGGTACGGCCAAGGCCGGCTGAGCCTCCTGGGGACGTTTGGGTGGGCTAATGGACAAAAAGTCAAGGGCTGGCCTGTTGTACCTCCCTTGGTTCTTACTGAGTCACCCAGAGGGGGCCTCCTGAAAGTCCTTCAACAACTGGGGAACTTTTGTGTTGACCCCAGGCAATGGGCAGGGTGGGCAAGGGGACGAGCAGGAGGCAGCTCTGTGTCAGCACATCATTAGTGGGAGGCACCACCCTGTCAGGGGAGAGGTCGCTGAGCCATGGACACCCTTGTAGAACACATGGGCTGTGGAACTGTGACCCTGGGCACCTGACATATCAGCTTCTTACAGCCTTAAGAAGAGGAATTGGAAGCTTCAGTGTTGCCTTATAAGGTAAATTGGGGCAATTCTTTGAGAAGGAAGAACTGTGACTCAGAGAGGCCTGCGGAGGGGAGGGCGAGGTGGCCACACATAGATCAGATGTTCACACGCATGCACACACGTGCACACACATGAGCAGGGGACAGGATCCCCTTTCCCTCTGCACGTACATGTACACAGTCTCTCATCTTTTGTGAATTCTTTTCCTCCTGAACTCACAGGACCTGGATTCACCTGTCAATACAGTGGGGAGGGGCTGGGGGAGTGTTTATTCCCACCCTCCAGGAAGCATCTCCCAATAGCACCACCCTGGTGAAGAAGCCTATGATGTACCGGACTTTGCAGAACACCTAAACTCAGGCCCAAATCATGGCCTGAGAATAGAGGGCCCCCACTATAGAAGTCAGTCTGGAGATTCCTCAGAAACCTGAATATAACCCTACCATTCAACCCAGCCATCCCACTCCTTGGAATTTACCCAAAGGAAATGAAATTGGCAAACAAAAAAGCTTAATGTTTATTGCAGCTCAATTCACAATAGCTAAGACCTGGAATCAACCCAAATGCCCATCAACAGTAGACTGGATAAAGAAATTATGGGACATGTACTCTATAGACTACTATATAGCAGTAAAAAACAATGAAATCCAGTCATTTGCAACAAAATGGAGGAATCTGGAAAACATCATGCTGAGTGAAATAAGCCAGTCCCAGAGGGACAAATATCATATGTTCTCCCTGATCAGTGACAACTAACCGAGCATCAAAAAGGAATCCTGGTGAAGTGAAATGGACATTATGAGAAACAGTGACTTGATCAGCCCTTGTCATCACTGTTGATGTACAATTTAATACTTTATCCTTTTTAGTATTTTTTTGTTCTAGTACTATTGGTTGAGCTATGTAATTAACACACAATTATTCTTAGGTGTTTAAAGTTAACTGAAAAGTGATCTCTCTTAAATATAAGAGTGGGAATAAGAGAGGGAGGAGATTACAATTTGGGACATGCTCAAGCTGACTTGCCCCAAGTGATGAGTTAGAAATGTGCCAGGGGATTCCAATACAATCCCATCAAGGTGGCATGTACCAATGCCATCTCACTAGTCCAAGTGATCAATTTCAGGTCACAATAGATCTAAGAGTCTAAGAGTCAAAGGGATCACATAAACAAGACTAGTGTCTGCTAATACTCACTGATAGAATAAAAAAGGGAGAGAACGATCCAACATGGGAAGCAGGATACACAGCAGACCCATAGAATGGCAGATGTCCTAAACAGCACTCTGGCTTCAGAATCAGCCCTTAAGGCATTCGGATCTGGCTGAAGAGCCCATGAGAGTATTTTAGGCATGGAAAGCCAAGATACTCTGGAAAAAAAAACCAAAACACCTAAATGAAAGATCTCTGCAAGTGAGATCCTAGTGGAAAGAACGGGCCATCAAAGAAGGAGGCACCTTTCTCTGAAGGGAGGAGAGAACTTCCACTTTTACTATGGCCTTGTCAAAATAAGATCAAAGTCGGCAAGCTCAGGGGGCTTCCATGGCCTTGGTTACACATAACTAGAGCCTGGGGAGATTGCTGACGCCTTAAACAAGAGTGTCAATTTGTTAAGTCAACAACAGGTGTCACTGTGCACTTACTCCTCATGTAGGATCTCTGTCCTTAATATTTAGTTCAATGTGAATTAATGATATGACTAGTGCTCAAACAGTATTTTGCACTTTGTGTCCTGTGTGGGGGCAAACTGATGAAATCTTTACTTAATATATACTAAATTGATCTTCTGTATACAAAGATAATTGAAAATGAATCTTGATGTGAATGGAATGGGAGAGGGAGCGGGAGATGGGAGGGTTGCGGGTGGGAGGGATGTTATGGGGGGGAAAAGCCATTGTAATCCATAAACTGTACTTTGGAAATTTATATCTACTAAATAAAAGTTTAAAAAAAAAAAGGAAAAAAAAAAGCCAATACAGCCATCCCTCGTGCCTTCAGATCCCACATCTGTGGATTCAGCCAGCTATGGACTGAAAATATTTTAAAAATTGCATCTGAAATGAATGCATAAAAAGTAAAAATTGCATTTGAAATGAATGTGTATAAATTTGTTCTTGTCATTATTCCTCCAAATGACATAGAGCAACAATTATTTACACAGCACTTAATTAGCCATTATAAATAGAATCGGAAGATGATTTAAAGTATCTAGGAGATCTTCCAGGCCAGCTCTCTGCTATGGCCCGGGAGTGCAGTGGAAGATGGCCCAAGTGCTTGGGCCCTGCACCCCATGGGAGACCAGGAGGAAGCACCTGGCTCCTGGCTTCAGATTGGCAAAGCGCGCCGGCCGTAGCGGCCATTTGGGGGGTGAACCAATGGAAGGAAGACCTTTCTCTCTGTCTCTCTCTCTCTCACTGTCTAACTCTGCCTATCAAAAAAAAGTATCTAGGAGAATGTGTACAGTTATTTTATATAAGATACTTGTACCTCCAAGAATTGTGCCCTCTGCAGAGATCCTATAACCAATCCCCGTTGGACCTGGAGTAATGATTTTATGATGCAATGATAATGCTGATTACAAATCTGAGAGCTACTCTGTATCTGTATCTGGGAATTTAGATCTTACTCCAAAAAGAAATCCAGAAATATTAAAGTTCGGGGGGCTTATCAATGCCTGCCCCTACACTAACCCTTCCCCCTCTGCCACTACCCTACATGTGCGTGCACACACACACACACACACACACAATCTCATCCTGCAGACTTTCAATGTTGGCCGGAAACAGAGGGCTAGATTGTCAAGGGGGCCTGCATCTCTTTGGTTCCATTGCCATGGCCATGATGCTGCCTGGACCAAGAGGTCTGCTCCAATGTGCTCACTGAATTAAGAAAAAAAAATAGGTAACAGGGGTACATAGCTTCTGTTGTGGTGTCTGATTTTACAAATTAAATATGATAGTGAGTCAACGTCGTCTCTTCTTATGCCTTTGCTCAAAAGGTAAATGCTGGGATGCTAACCAATTAGAGCTTTTATTCAGAGTTATAACACAATATTGGACAAATAAGTTAATATTTCATTTGACTGGTCTCATTTGGTGGAAATAATGCTTTCACATATAAGTAAGGAAGAAAAGGTGCAATAGAATTCTTTGTATATTTTGTCAGCAAATGAGCACCAGTCTCAAATTATTTGTTTGTACTTTTGATTTTGGCACAATTAAAAACTTACACAAAGTTTCAAGAAGGATGAAAACTGTTTTATTTTCCTGATTTGAGTGTAAATTGCCACCCAAATACCCTGAATCAGACATCTCTACATAACTGTAGCCAGCGGCCACCCTCAGGAGATGCAGACGGGTACACTGTTGCCTTAACTCCTCAAGCCCCCAGCCAAGGGGTGCCATCCACCCCGCTAATAAGAGAGGGGTCCAGCGAGCGCAGAGTCCCGAGTTACGGTCAAGCCGCTTTCATTTCTCGCGCTCTGGAGCACCGCTCAGCCTTTTCTTCGCTTCAGTGACCTTGTCTTATTTGAAGGACGCAGGCCAGCTATCCTGTGGGATGTCCCTGGATGCGCAATTGAACTGCTGCTTCCCCAAGCTTGCAGTCAGGTATGAGGTTCTTTGCTGTGAGGAGTATCGCCAAGGGAAGGGGAGCTGTGTTCTTCTCCCGGACTCCCGACAGGGGGCGCAGGATGTTGTCCTGGTCCATTCCTGGCCACTTGACGGAGGTGGCTTTTGCGAGCTTTTCCATGCAGCTGCTCTTTCTCGCTATGAACTTGATGAGAGTTTTGTTGAAAGCTACTTGGGAACTAAGTAAGCATTCTGTCTGTCATCAAATAGTCGATCTATTCATTCAGTTATTTATATTTGTATGAGCTCTTGGTATCCTATTTTATGCAATGGGTTGTAATCTGTCAATACCGTTATTCTGATGCTCACGTGGTCCCCAGTGTGGCCAGAGGGAGTATTTCATGCTGGCTCCTGTGTGCTCACCATTGTTCTTGAGCGTGTCCTGTGTGGTTTGGCACTGCAAGATGTTCCAGGCTCATCTTGAAATTTCCCTGCTCCAATTTTGGAGCCAGTCATCTCTTCAAGGACCCCTGGTGCCTTTTACCAGAGAATGGGATTCAGAAGCCCAAGCTGAGCTCTCAATGTGCTCACTGCTACTGGGATGTTTCTGCTCATGGGTCTTCCTAGTGGACAGAGCTAGGGAATGGGTGCATGCATATGACTATGTCCATACACATTTAGAAATACAGGGAGACATAGATTAAGATGCCACTGTGATGCATTATATACCAATACATTCATGTTGTCTACGTGTAATATTTCATTCATGTCCATATCTGGTGAAACCATCATCCATGTCAGTATCTCCAGTTTAAATTTAATGCCAGGGTTCATTGGCGTTTCTCACTGTGCATTTGTAACTCTCTTACTGACAGTGAGGACTCTGGCCTCATTGTATTCATTGATTTGATCAATAATCCTGCATGTGACCTATCCCCCCCTTGCAACCAGCACCCCTTCCCCCATGAGGATGTCCTGCTTAACACACTCAGGCTCTGCTTACCCACCCTGGACACCGTTTCCTGCCCATGATATGGACACCCTGTTCACCTGCTCAGGCCTGACCCTGAGCTACCATGGTTTCTACTCTCACTCCACCCTCCCCATGTAGGCCCCTGCTCTGCTGGGCCCCACCTAATGAATTTAGGAAAATTGTTGTTAAACAATGTTAAAAAGAGCACATTTATTTATTTTTTCAAGATAAAGGAGGGAAGCATACACCAGCTACTGAATTATTTGAATGTTCTTGATGGTCACTATTTTAACTGGCTTAGACTTAAAGGGAATAAATCTGGGAGTGATGTCCTAAGGTTTTGCACTCTGGGGGCATTCCAAAAGAGATAATCTTTGTTCAAAGACAATATCAACAAATTGCAAAGACCTGACCAGGAAGCTACAGGTGTTGTTAAGGACCCTGTGAAAAACCTCTGAGTTAGCAAATGCATGCATCCACTCGGGCTTTGCAGGGAAGGAACGCAGGGCTTCCTGGGGGCTCTCGGCTTGGCAAGCCTGCCTCTTTGGAAGCAGCCTCTGTTAGCACAGATGAGAGCTCCCGAGGAGCCATGACTATGAGGATGGCTGGTGCGCTGGAAGGACTCACAGAAGTCCCCGATTCCTTGATAAGGAGAGGAAGTAGCTGCCCTGGGAATTTGATCTGCGATAACCTGTTCCACCACTCTGGGCAGACAGATCTACGCAACCACAATATGCAGCCACTTGTTGCACGAGGGAGCGGCCGCTGCAGGCTCTAAAGGAATGTGTGTCCAGCGTTTGGTGCTGAAAGGTTGAAAGGAGAAGCAGAGCACAGGACGTGTCAGGGCAGCTGATTCACCATGATGGAAAGGGTGTGATCCTCTCGTGGGAGGTGGGGTCACAGGGAAGAATGTGGAGAGGATTAGGACATCTTCTTCCCAGGGCTCATTTTTTAAAAGAAATGCAAAATCCATCTTTCTTTTCTAACGTTTCCTATCTGCTTCCCTTCACTTTTCAACCTGGCCTCTCCGAAAAGTGAGCTTTAAATAAACTAAGAGTTGACAGCACTTCTTGTTCCCGTCTATGCACTTCGTCGAGAGCGCCATGGCCTTGGAGGTGAGGAGGGAGACTGTCCACTTGTGTGTGCGAGACAGCAGCAAAAGGAGCTTGGATTCTTCAGCTCCACTGAGGGACGGGTGGGGAGGGACATTTTCAGAAGTAAAGAGCTGGGTGGTCAGCTCCAGTTTTTGCTGGTTCACTCCCTAAGTGGCTGCTATGGCTGGGGCTGGGCCAAACTGAAGCCAGGAGTGAGAAACTTCTTCCAGGTCTTCCCACGTGGGTGCAGGGGCCCAAGCACCAGGACCATTTTCCATTGCTTTCCCAGGCACCTTAGCAGGGAGCTGGAGCAGAAGTGGCGTAGCCAGGACTATAACCAGTACCCATTATTTGATACTTTCTCCACTATGCCACAACACCAGCCCCAAAAGTGTCTTGATGCAGATGGCCTGTGAACATGAACCTTCTTTGAGTAAGGTAGTTACAGGAAAACACACCTTGGAGGGTTGACTGCCTTTTGTTGTGTGATATATTATTTTATATATATATATATATATATTACAGTAGTGTAATATACTACTAGCTTGAACCATTGCCCACAAAGAGTGAAGAATATTGCCTGTGACACAATGACTCAGGCCTGAGCTAGGGACAGACAGTTAATGTCATTTGTCCAGCACAAAGCACAGAACCTGGCACACAGTAGGCATTTGTTTGCAACACAGAGACACTGATCCAAAGCAAGCCCTCATTCAGTACAAGAAAAAGTCAGGTCTTTCATTTGTATGTGGACTGCATTTGAGCTCATTCAGTCTGCTTACCAGGGGTTCTCTGTGCCACGTTTTTTTTCTTTTCTTTTTTCTTTTTTAGGCACAAAAGTATTTTAACAGTAGAAGAAGGAAAGAATTTAAATATATAATAGTAAGCAAATCTAGATGTATTCAAATAATTGGAGGGGGGCTATGCAGCCATTTAATAGTGATTGTATAAATGTATGCTGCCATAAAAAGATATTCTGGATATATTGTTAACATAAAAATAGTTTACTCAACAGCTCCCCCAGCATGAGAAAAGAACAGGAGACTTCACAGCAAAGTGCTTTACAGGGGTTGCAAATCTTTGTGGTAGGAACAATAAATAAATAAATAAGTAAAAAGGAGCCAGCGCCATGGCATAGTAGGTTAAGCCTCTGCCTGCAGCACCGGCATCCCATATGGGCTCCCAGCTGCTCCTCTTCTGATCCAGCTCTGCTATGGCCTGGGAAAGCAGCAGAAGGTGGCCCAAGTGCTTGGGCCCCTGTATCTTCGTGGGAGAACTGGAAGAAGCTCCTGGCCTCTGGTTCTCTGTTACGGCCATTTGGGGAGTGAATCAGTGGATGGAAGACCTCTCTCTCTGTCTCTCTGTCTCTCTGTCTCAGTAACTCTGCCTGTCAAATTAATTAATTAAAAATAAATATATAAATTTCTTATAAGTTTAATTGATATAATTTACACACCATATAACTTACCATTTAAAGTGTATAATTTAATGACTTTTAGTATATTCATCAACCATCACCATAGTCAATTTTATTTTTTAAAAAGATTTATTTATTTATTTGGAAGACACAGTTATGGGGGTGGAGAGAGAGAGAGAGAGAGAGAGGGCGAGCGAGCGCTCAGTCTTCCATTCTCTGGTTCACTCCACAAACGGCTGTGATGGCCCATTGCGATGGAATCCAATCCCAGGAGCCAGGAGCTTCTTCCAGATCTCCCATGTGGGTGCAGGGGCCCAAGCACTTGGGCCATCCTCTACTGCTTCCCCAAGTGCATTAGCAGGGAGCTGGATTAGAGGTAGAGAAACCTGGACTTTAACTGGTGCCCAAGTGGGATACTGGTGCTGCAGGCGTTGGCTTAACCCATTGTGCCATAGTGCTGGCCCCACCTTTAAAATTTTCTAATCAAAACAAAAATACACCTCACAGCCCTTAGCCATCACTTCCATACTAACATGCTCCACCTATCCCTTGGCGATCACTAATCTATGTTCCGTCTTTAAAAATGTGTGAACATCTTCTTAGGACACATTTTAAATTCACTTTTGTATTGATCAAGCTTGCTTTTCAGTGGAATTCACCTGAAAGTCCATCTAGTGACCATGTTTCAGACAACTGTCACTTAACTGTCTCCTTTGGAACAAAGCCAGCACCGAAGTCTCATCTGTGTTGTTTAGAATTGCTGCTTAGGTTTGAGGACCACACAAATTTCTTTGCCTTCTCCTGATGTGCTCATCCCTGGCTGGAGAGACTAGTTTCTAGTCCCCTGTATTTGTGATCTGAGATTCTTTGTTTTATTTTTTTTCTTTTTCTTTTTCTTTTTTTTTTTTTTTTTTTTTTTGAGCAAAGGCAGAGATACAGCTGAAACCCTCACCCTTTACACCCATTTCCATGCTGTGGCTTTCTCAGGCTTGTTTTCCATAAAAAAATCACTGGTGTGGAGTAAAATGGTTTACATATCATGGACTCAGTTCCCAGACTCAATCAGATCAACTCTGGTTGTAAGTATTCTTTTGGAAAATTAGGTAAATTCCCCTGCATGCCTTATTTATATATTTATTCGTGTTTTCAAAATGATTGTATCAACTGGATCTTAAGTATCAGAAATAGAATTTTACAAGGCTGGTATTGTGGCACAATGGGTTAGGTAAGTTGCTGCCTGAGATGCCGGCATCCCATTTGGACACCGGTTCGGGTCCCAGCTGCTCCACTTCCAATCCTGCTCTTTGCTAATGCACTTGGGAAAGCAGCAGAAGATGCCCAAATCCTTGAGTCCCTGCCAACCATGCAGGAGACCTGGATGAAGCTCCTGGATTCTGGCTTCTGCCTAGTGGAGCTCTTGCCATTGTGGCCATCTAGGGAGTGAACCAGAGGTTGGAAGACTTCTCTCTCTATGTCTCTCCTTCTCTCTCTCTGTAACTCTGACAAACAAATAAATAAATAAGTCTTTTTTTAAAAAAAAAAAGAATTGAAATAGAATTTTACAACCAAGGAAAACAATTTCATTAAAAATAGTTGCTTATTTTTTAAAGTTCAGATATTTTATACATATGAATTTCTACTCTGATATTTATGAATCATCTTCTATGTTGAGAGATCCCAGTTAAGAGCTCAATTATACAAAGTATAATCCTGGATTAAATAAATTTATAATTTTTAGACCTGGTCCTCCAACTTTTGAACAACATGCTTCCTTCCTTATTTACACTTTTAAGAAGTTTGGTCTCTTAGGGCCGGCACTGTGGTAAAGTTGCTGCCTACAGTGCCAGCATCCCATATGGACGTCAGTTTGAGTCCTGACTGCTCCACTTCCAGTCCAGCTCTTTGCTATGGCTTGGGAAAGCAGTGGAGGATGGCCCAAGTGCTTGGGCCCCTGTATCCACATGGGAGACCCATAAGAAGCTCCTGGCTCCTGGCTTCGGATCGGCACAGCTCCGGCCATTGCAGTCATTTGGGGAGTGAACCAGTGGATGGAAGACCTCTCTCTCTCTGCCTCTGCCTCTCTGTAACTCTGCCTTTCAAATAAATAAATAAATCTTTTTTTTTTTTTCTGACAGGCAGAGTGGGCAGTGAGAGAGAGAGAGACAGAGAGAAAGGTCTTCCTTTGCCGTTGGTTCACCCTCCAATGGCTGCCGCAGCCGGTGCACCACGCTGATCCGAAGGCAGGAGCCAGGTGCTTCTCCTGATCTCCCATGGGGTGCAGGGCCCAAGCACTTGGGCCATCCTCCACTGCACTCCCGGGCCACAGCAGAGAGCTGGCCTGGAAGAGGGGCAACCCGGACAGAATCCGGCGCCCCGACCGGGACTAGAACCCGGTGTGCCGGCGCCGCAAGGCGGAGGATTAGCCTAGTGAGCCACGGCGCCGGCCTAAATAAATAAATCTTAAAAAAAAAAAAAAAGTAGCTCCATTTCATCAACTCTCATGGCATCTCATTTAGAAGATAAAACATATGTTAAGTTGATCCACAAGAAGTTACTAATATCCTACAAATTTTGATATACAAAGATGGCAATTTCAAAGGACTCAGTCTAACAAAAATATAATTTGCACTAATGATAGTGAGTGTTCATAATTGGCTATCATTTTGACTTAACTTATGGGTGTTATCTGATTTAGTCTCACAACATCTCCATGTGGGAGGTAGTTTCTGATACCCATTTTACAGGAAAGAAAGCAGGGTCTCCGAGAGATTCAGTTCACGTTCATGTGATCAACAAGTGGTCTTACTATGTGATACACACAAGGATTCCCGTGACACAAAAAGGTGATACTCTTAAGTATTGTGTTAAATAAAACTTTAAAGGAATTGGAAAGCAAAATAAGGGCTACAGGGAAGTCATTATTGGACTTTCTAGCACAAAGAGCATGCATGCTTAGGAAACATTAGCAGACATAGGAGAGCAGGAAGGGGATGGTTATGTGAATATAAAAGCCCAAGTGTGCCAGCCTTCCTGGGGCTCCTTTTTGTATAGCAAATGATGCAAAGTAACCTCCTTCCTGCTGTGACACTGCCCCCTGGGCCCCGTCTCCACCTGACTGTTTCCAGGGCTCTGGGGAAGTCAATGTCCCTTTTGTCAGTCATCTCTGATACTCTTTTTTTTTTTTTTTAATCTTTTATTTAATGAATATAAATTTCCAAAGTACGACTCATGTGTTACAATGGCTTCCCCCCCCATACCGTCCCTCCCACCCACAACCCTCCCCTTTCCCACTCCCTCTCCCCTTCCATTCACATCAAGATTCATTTTCGATTATCTTAATATACAGAAGATCAGCTTAGTATACCTTAAGTAAGTATTTCAACAGTTTGCTCCCACACAAAAACATAAAGTGAAAAATAATAGATGATTTTTTTTAAATGATGATGAAATCAGATCAGACCTATTGTCATGTTTAATCCCAGTGAGAGTCAAGTTGGGAATTGATAATTTCTTTCTTTTTTTTTTTTTTTTTTTTTTACAGAAGATCAGTTTAGTGTACATTAAGTAAAGATTTCAGTCGTTTGCACCCCCATAGAAACACAAAGTGAAATATACTGTTTGAGTACTCGTTATAGCATTAAGCCTCAGTGTACAGCACATTAAGGACAGAGATCCTACATGAGGAGTAAGTGCACAGTGACTCCTGTTGTTGACTTTACCAATTGACACTCCTGTTTATGGCATCAGTAATCTCCCTATGCACCAGTTATGAGTTTCCAAGGCTATGGAAGCCCCTTGAGTTCTCCGACTCTTATCTTGTTTAGACACGGTCATAGTCAAAGTGGAGGTTCTCTCCTCCCTTCAGAGAAAGGCACCTCCCTCTTTGAAGACCTGTTCTTTCCACTGGGATCTCACTCACAGAGATCTTTTTGCCAGAGTGTCTTGGCTTTCCATGCCTGAAATACTCTCATGGGCTTTTCAGCCAGATCCGAGTGCCTTTAGGGCTGATTCTGAGGCCAGAGTGCTATTTAGGACATCCGCCATTCTATGAGTCTGCTGAGTATCTCACTTTCCATGTTGGATCACTCTCCCCTTTATTTATTATTTGGTGTTAGCAGATACTAGACTTGTTTATGTGCTCCCTTTGACTCTTAGTCCTTTCATTATGATCAATTGTGAACTGAAATTGATCACTTGGAGTAGTGAGATGGCATTGGCACATGCCACCTTGATGGGATTGAATTGGAATCCCCTGGTATGTTTCCAACTCTACCAATTGGGGCAAGTCAGCCCGAGCATGCCCCAAATTATACATCTCTTCCCTCTCTTATTCCCACTCTTATGTTTAACAGGGATCACATTTCAGTTAATTTTCAACACTTAAGAATAACTGTGTGATAATTACAGAATTAAACCAGTCATATTAAGTAGAACAGACAAAAAAAAAATACTATGAGGGATAATGTATTAAGTTGTCCATTAGCAGTCAGGGCTATGCTGATCAAGTCACCATTTCTCATAGTGTCCATTTCACTTCAGGAGGTTTCCTTTTTGGTGTTCAGTCAGTTGTCACCGATCAGGGAGAACATATGGTATTTGTCCCTTTGGGACTGGCTTACTTCACTCAGCATGATGTGTTCCAGATTCCTCCATTTTGTTGCAAATGACTGGATTTCGTTGTTTCTTACTGCGGTATAGTACTCTAAAGAATACATATCCCATAATTTCTTTATCCAGTCTACCGTTGATGGGCATTTAGGTTGGTTCCAGGTCTTGGATATTGTGAATTGTGCTGCAATAAACATTAGGGTGCAGACCGCTTTTTTGTTTATCAATTTAAACTCCTTTGGGTAAATTCCAAGGAGTGGGATGGCTGGGTCGAACGGTAGGGTTATATTCAGGTTTCTGAGGAATCTCCAGACTGATTTCCATAGTGGCTTGACCAGTTTGCATTCCCACCAACAGTGGGTTAGTGTCCCTTTTTCCCCACATCCTCGCCAGCATCTGTTGTTGGTAGATTTCTGAATGTGAGCCATTCTAACCGGGGTGAGGTGAAATCTCATTGTGGTTTTGATTTGCATTTCCCTGATTGCTAGTGACCTTGAACATTTTTTCATGTGCCTGTTGGCCATTTGGATTTCCTCTTTTGAAAAATGTCTATTGAAGTCCTTGGCCCATCTCTTAAGTGGGTTGTTGGTTTTGTTTTTGTGGAGTTTCTTGATCTCTTTGTAGATTCTGGTTATTAACCCTTTATCTGTTGCATAGTTTGCAAATATTTTTTCCCATTCTGTCGGTTGTCTCTTCACTCTCCTGACTGTTTCTTTTGCAGTACAGAAACTTCTCAATTTGATGCAATCCCAATAGTTGATTTTGGCTTTGACTGTCTGTGCCTCCCGGGTCTTTTCCAGAAATTCTTTGCCTGTGCCAATATCTTGAAGGGTTTCTCCAATGTTCTCTAATAACTTAATGGTGTCAGGACGTAGATTTAGGTCTTTAATCCACGTTGAGTGGATTTTTGTGTAAGGTGTAAGGTAGGGGTCTTGCTTCATGCTTCTGCACGTGGAAATCCAGTTTTCCCAGCACCATTTATTGAATAGACTGTCCTTGCTCCAGGAATTGGTTTTAGATCCTTGATCAAATATAAGTTGGCTGTAGATGTTTGGGTTGATTTCTGGTGTTTCAATTCTGTTCCATTGGTCTATCCACCTGTTTCTGTACCAGTACCATGCTGTTTTGATTACAACTGCCCTGTAGTATGTCCTGAAGTCTGGTATTGTGATGCCTCCGGCTTTGTTTTTGTTGTACAAGATTGCTTTAGTTATTCGAGGTCTCTTGTGCCTCCATATGAATTTCAGCATCATTTTTTCTAGATCTGCGAAGAATGTCTTTGGTATCTTGATTGGGATACTCTTAAGAATCTTCATCCTGTTGGAGGAGAATTTGATTTCTAATTTCTAAAGGGTCCTTGGCAGTACCAGCATCCAGCTATAAACTAGTTAAGAGAACAGATGTCAACTCATGAAAAACGAATGGCAATGTGAAACATCGTCAGAAGAAATGTACAAAATGTGCCGAGGTCCTTCCCTGGTCAATCCATTCCGGGCAGCATTCTACTGCACCTATGATTCAGGAAGTCCTTAGGCAGAGGCGATCTGCCTGGTAGGATACTTCTGAGTTTGCTAACAACAGCCACCAACTGGTTCAATGCCAAGGCGTGAGCCACTTGACTCCATCATTGCAATTCCCCACCCTGTAAGGTTTTGCTTGCAAAATGTGTGCTGGCACCTGCTGCAGCAGCTATTTCAGAATCCTGACATCTATCAATGCTGTTTGGGCAGTGGAATGATACAAGTCATTCTCATAAGTCATGGGCACCAAAGGGGATGCCAAATTCTTCCAAAGCATTCTGGAAAGAGCATCCTGAAGATGCCCATAAATGCTATCAGGCACTGCCTGCCGCCTGAGCAACCATTCCGTGAGAGGAGCGATACAGGGGAGGGTGACAGGAGATGGGCATGGGCAGGGGAACTAAAATTAGTTTCCCATCTGACATCCTCCTTTCTGCCTTCTCGGGAATAGCCGTCATCATCCACATTTCTCCCCATACATGGTCCATTCTGAAATAATCCCATTCAGAGGGCTAAATGTCAACCTCTCTGAAAAAAAGCCTCTGAAATTCTGACAATGAATGAATGTGCAGCATTTCACACACTCTGTGGAATCTTATCACCCCTGCCAGGAAGAACCAGGGCCGTGGACTGCAGTAGAACCTGGTTTCTGGTTTCTGGCTTCTCAAGCAGATTGGTGCCTCATCCCATGGCCAGAACTCCATCCTGACTGGGCGTGCCAGCCTCCCCAGAGCTGTGTGTAGACACCCCATTCCTGGAGGAGGTGAGATCTGAGATGGGCCTGTTAAATAGGAAAACCTCCCCTGGGGCTCACTGAGCTGCTGCTCAGGAAAAACATCAGCCCCAACAGCCTCAGCTGGGTATTTATTGAGGTCCCTCTCTGAATACTGACCCAGAGAAGGAGGCAAAGGAATTTAACCCATAGTTGGTAATTACTTCTGGATATTTGACTTCCCAAATGCAAGCTTTAATTACTTCCCTCTCCAAGAGAACAAAAATATCTTTTAGAGATCAACTTAAAAAAAGAAATAAATGGGGCTGGTGGTATGGTGTAGGGGGCTCAGCCGCCACCTACAATGCCAGCACCCCATTTCGGCACCAGTTTGTGTCCCAGCTGCTTTAATTCTGATCCAGCTCCCTCGTAATGTGCCTGGGAAAGCAGCAGCACATGACCCAAGTATTTGGCTCCTGCCACTCACACGAGACACCTGGAAGAAGATCCTGGCTATGGGCTTCATCCTGGCTCAGCCCCAGCTGCTGCAGCCATCTGGGGAGTGAACCAGTGGATGGAAGATCTCTCTGTCTCTGACTTTCTATCTCTCCCTCTCTCTGCTTTTCAAGTAAATAAATAAATAAACCTTTTAAAAAAGCAATAAAATGGTGTTTAGGACCTCAAGCAAGTTGAGAAGATTAACAAACTCAGAACATATAAATACATGTTTGGGCCTCAGATCAGCTTTCCAACGTCTTTGATGTGAAGAAAATGAGGTCTACAAGCCGTGCTAAATGAACCAAAAAATGGATCAACTGATGCTGAGATTCATTTGAGGGATTTGAATGCAGTTTTTAAAGAAAATGTGAAAGTGGAAAATGTTAATTCATATATTATTTTATATGATATTTTAAAATATGTGTATTAAAATTATTTAGTAAAACAACTTAAGTGAACAATTGACTGATTCATCTACATCTGTAAGAAATATAAATACAATATGCCCCCAAGTCTCTCTCTTTTTAATCTTTCAATGGGAAAGCAGAGAAATCACCATATTATGTTTGGGTGTATATGGGACTTGAGAATTATTGACAGATTAATGTAGAGTCAGAGCCGTTCATATGAGAGATTGGATGTCATTGTTTCTAGTTATGACCGAGCTATGGATTAGAATTTTAAAAATATTGTGAACAAGCATTCTATATTAACTATCGAACTTCTTAAAATTATTACCTAATCTACTGAATTTATTGCATATGATCCCTTTGAAAATAACCCCTTGCCTATTGCCCATACCTTAGCTTTGGCCTAGTTCAGCTGCCAGACGTTAGCCCCAATTTTGGTGATGACTGTAAGTAATGCTTAACTGCGGTTTTATTTGAGAACAGTCATTCAATCTTTTGAAATTTGGGTTTCCCTGTTTATATAAAAAGAAAGATTTTTGACTGCTTTGCCTGCTTATCCCACAACTTATGAACTCAAGGATTTTTCCTCCAAATATATTATATATTTGTAAATATATATTACATTTTAATTTTGTTTTATTTATTTGAGAGAGAAAAAAAGAGTTCTCCCATTTTGCTGGCACACTCCTCAAAAGCCAACAGCACCCAGGACTGGGTCTGCCGAAGCCAGGAGCCTGGGCCTCAGTCAAGTTCTCCCAAGTAAGTATCAGGAACCCAACTACCTGCTGCCTCCCAGGGTGTGCATCAGCAGGCATTCGGAATTGGGTGCACAGCTAGCACCTGAGCCGAGGTGCAGGGTCTTAGTCCACCCGTGCGACTATGGCCTGGGCTCCAGGAAAGGTAAATGCGACACTCGCCCATTTCCCAGCCGCCCCATTTTCCAGCCTCCCGCACCCGGAGACAATCAGACACAGCGGGCAGCCCAGTCAAGCAGGGACTCATTTATTTCGCACATAGCAGAGCCTTTTAAAGCAAAAAACTGCAGCATCATTGGGGCAGGGCATAAGGACCAACCAATCACTTAAAAAGATCATTTTACGGGGTGAGCTCTATAGGACTAGCCATGTCTATATACTCGTCATCGGTTGTCGTCACCGCCCCTGATGTTGCGCAGCCAATCAGCTTTGGTGGTAAACAACTTTGAGTTCCGCCCATCTGACTTCCTCTGGGCACCATCTTCTTTGCCCCTCTTGCAGGGCACCATGGAGAGGAGGCCGCCGACATGATCGTCGGCAGCCTGGTCCCTCTCCGTCTGGTTCCCAATGGTCCTCTTGCTGGGGGCTGTGGCGGCGGCACGAGCTGCTCCAGGATCCACTCCCCCTCCTTGCACGACAGCAGTTTGCTCATGGCGGGCCCTGGGCACAACGGCATCATGGCGGCAGCTGTGCACACGCTCCAGCTCACAGTCCCACTCCTCCAGCACCTGCAGGCTGTAGATGAAGTCCTCCTGCAGGCGCTGCAGCCGGCCCTGCGCCTCCTGGAGCCAGGTGCACTTCATGTTGACCCCTCCTTGGCGCCACCTGGGGCCCCCATCATCCACACAGCCTGGTCCAGGGGCAGGAGCCGCTACCGCCACGCCCCCCGCAGGGCTGCTGTCTGCCATGGCAGCGGCCAGGCCGTGTGCGCGTGCGCCAGTCCTCTCCCTGTGCCTCCATCCCCAGGACACCCACCGGCTGGCTGCGGGCTCTGGCTCATGTAAGGTCGCGGCTCGGCTCCGCGCGGCTCCGCTCCGCCTCCGCGTGGCTGGGCCAAGGGCACCCGGGGGCGGCTGCGCGTGTGGAGCCCGCGGGCCTTTGCTGGCCGCGCCAAGGCCGCGCTCAAGTCCCGCAGATTCCCCTTTTTGTTTTAAAAGCAGACCCACCTCTTGGCGTAGTTCGGTTCTTTGGGCACCTTTTTTATAAGTTACACCCATTCGGCACCTCTTTTCCTGAGGTTTGCTTAGAGTATAGGGGAATCCTTAGGGGTTGAGCTTGTTGTAGTGGCCACGGAGTGCCATAGTTTGTTTAATATGCAGGGCCCAGGGGGTACAAATTAGGGTAAGCAAGTCATCCAAGGGAAAAGTCAATCCGGCCGGTTGGGTTTCAGCTGGGTCTCCCCATCTGCACTGAGCCGGGGAATCTACAACCTGGCACTTTCCTTTAACACCGAGGGCCTCGTAGAAGGGAGGTCTACGTCAGGCCACCAGGTTTGGGGGACAACATTACGCGTGGTGCTGTTGAGGCTCTCTCCATTGCTGGCACTGGTCACTAGTCAGGTCACCCACTGAGGTTGATGTGGGTTTCTCTGGGCCACCGTCTGAGCCAAGAGGGTTGGAATGCCCATCAGTCGAGGTACCTCCATCTGAAATGGTCAAGGAACATAAAAGCTTCTCAAGGGCTGGGAGCCCTTGGGGATGGTTAGTAGTTACTTTTTTGGTCCTTTTTCCTCTGAAAATGAGCTGTGACCACCATAATTGTTTCCTCTCCTTGTTGGCCATTCTGTTTTTGGGCATCTTCCTGTATAGAGGAAATGGGCAGAAACTTAAGGTTTCTGGCTGGAAGCCAGATTGGGGCTGTCTCCCCTATGGGGAAGATGCATCCAAACCCTCTGCCCATGGCGATTAAGGGGTCTGGTCCCCTCCATTGTTGTGTTAGAGGGTCCTTCCATTTAACCTGAACCTGGGGCCTGGGGTTTAATTGGCCCCAGTGTCTTTGGAATTTTGATTCAATTGACCCCTTGGAAAAATTTAAAATATTGATAGTGAACAAAGCCATTTGTAATTGGATATGGGGGCTAATTCCCCCTTTTTGTTTTAAAAGTTGTTCTTTTAGGCATTGATGATTTCGTTCTACAATTGCCTGTCTCTGAGGGTTGTAAGGTATTCCTGTGATGTGTTTAATATGTTAAAAGTCGGACATTGCTTTGCTAATAAAGCAAGGTCCATTATCCATTTTAACCTGTGCTGGCAGGCCTAGAATGGCAAAGCATTGAAGGAAATGTGATTGTGAATGTTTAGCCTTTTCTCCTGTATGTGCCGTGGCCCAACAAGCTCCTGAATAAGTATGGATGGAAACAAAAACATATTTAAGCTTGCCCAAGGCTGAAAAATGGGTGACATCAGTTTGCCAGGGAGTATTGAGTCTGAGGCCTTTAGGATTTACTCCCTGTGCCTGTAATGGGGGCACCTTCAGGAAGGATTGACATGTTTTGCAAGTGTGGATGATTTTTTTGAGGTCCCTTACAGGGACTTGGGGGAACCTGTGTTGTAAGACCCTCCAATTGATATGGGCTAAGTCATGTAGTTGAGTGGCTTCCTGTAAAATTAATGCTTGTGGGCCGGTGGCTAGTTGATCAGCGGAATTATTTTCGACAGAAACCCAGGGAGCTTTGAGTGTCCCCTCAAGTGCTGGACATGAATGGAAGCCCCCCATCCCTCTAATAAACCTTTGAGGGTAACCATAAGGGGGGTAATAGGGTTACTGTCCAGTCTAATATGTGCTTGGGGGACATGGGGCAGCAGGTTAACCATATACAGGCCATCAGAATATAAGTTAAAGGGCCCTTGAATGTCCTAAAGAACCATAATCACAACAAACATTTCTTTATATTGTGCCAGCACTTGGCAGGGTTGGAATCTTTGGAGGCTCAGGGTTTCCTGTTGACCCTCGAAGGCCACATATGCAGAGCCTGCTTGATCCCTGTTGGTGAAAACATGAGGGGCATGGAGGATGGGTTTGGAAGAGAATAAAGAAGGCATTTTTAAGGGAAGTTGCCATAGCATGGTGGTCCATTTGGATGGCCCACAGTGGCCATCGATGTGTCCCAAAAACCCCTCCGGGGAAAGGGCAAGACGGACACTTATCCAAGGATGATGTCATCCATATAGGCATAGGCGAGGGAAACATCTGAACTTAATACGGGCTCCAAGAGCCTGGCCAGGTACTGTTGGCAGAACGCTGGACTATTAACCATCCTTTGTGGTAATACTGTCCACTCATACCATTGATCAGGTTGAGAAAAATTAAGGGAGGGGATGGAAAAGGCAAAATTTTCACAGTTGTCCATGTGTAATGTGATAGAAAAAAAACATCCTTAATCTCTGTTACAGCCAGGATATACTGCGAGGGTATGTTGGGGGTCCAGGGCATGCCTCTCAAGGGGGTGCCCACCAATCCCATCCTTTCATTTATTTTACGAAGGTCCTGAAGCATGCGCCAGGCCCCGGAAGCCTTTTGGATAACAAACACTGGCATGTTCCAGGGGCTCATGGAAGGACGTAAGTGTCCCAGGGTCATTTGTTCCTCCACCAGAAGGCGGAGCGCCACGAGTTTAGGTTGGGTTAATGGCCACTACTCCACCCAGGTGGGATTTACCAGCCTCCACCTGATAGGTGGCACCCGGGGGGCAGTGGCCTTTAGGATTGGGGATATACTCAGATGGGTCCCTTGGGTTCCTTGTGATTGGTGAGACGATCCTTTGGCTTGACCCCTTCCGTGCCCCAGTCGTGGCCCTGGGCCTCTCCTTCCTCTAGAACACCCTCATAGAAAGTCTGGTGAGCTGTGGCAAGCGCAGCATCCATTTGCCCAGCACATCCTGTCCCAGTAAATTGACTGTGAGATTTTCCGCTACCAGGGGGCCTATTTTCCCTGTTCCCCATCAGGACCGATCCATTCCATGACGGCGACTGTTTCCTTAGATTGACAATTGCCCACCGACTCCCAATATTGATGGCCCATCCGCCAGCTCCCCGGTGGCAGCACCTCCTCTTCTCGGAGTACCGTCCTGTCCGCCCCAGTGTCGATCAGGCAGCGAAACCTTTTTCCGCCTATGATGACACTCATCTAGGGACGGAGCCCCTCCATGAGGGGGCCAGTGGGCTTGGGTCGTTCTAGTACAGGTTGCCCCTGGTTTCCCCTTGGATGGGGTTCCTCCTTGAGTTAACGGGGCTGGAGGATGCCCCCCCCCCCTCTAGTTTAAAGGCTTCCCTTCTGTATCAAATTTGGACCTGCAATCCTTTTTCCAATGATATCCCTTCCTGCACCTTGGGCAGGGGTAGGGGGCGGCTTTGACCCTCCTGGTCTATTAGTCAAGGAGGCTTGAGGGCACTCCCGTTTAAAATGCCCCTCTTGCCCACACTTGAAGCAGGCTCCCTTAGTGGCCTGTCCGAGTGACTTGGAACTTTGGGTTGCCAGAGCCTGAGTAATAGCCTCTGTCATTGCTGATGTTTGGGCTGAGAGGGCCTGGGTCATGGCCATTGTCTGAGCATATAGGGTCATGGCCAGGGATTGATTTTGCTGCTGTTGCGTACCGACATCCTGCGAGGCCACTACCCATTGACTTATCGAAGCCTCCCTCAGGCCAGCACAAGCCATCCTATGATCAGCATTCATTCCTTCCCAGACAAGCTGTGGGGAGCAACTCGGACTAGACTGTTACTGGAATTAAGACTTATTCTATGCATCTGCTCTCCCACAATATGGCGCTGGGAGAGGAGGAAACAGCTTCTACACAGCTGCCTCCAGTTCAACCAATAAACAGCAGGACCTGCTCCTGATTGGAGGAGAGCAGCGTACTCGGCGTGGGTAGCAGAGTTGGGATTGGTGGAAGAGGACTGACTATAAAGGAGGAGAGAGACAACATGCACCAGGAACATCTATCTGAAGGAACACCTGTGCAGCCCCCGAGAGAGCCGGCCGGCGGTGTGCCGCTCCCCCGCGGAAGTGGGGAAAGTGGCAGGGGGAACCGCCCTTCCACGGAGGTGGAAGGGACGGTAGCCAACCCGGGAAGAACCAGCAGCAAACCCGGGGAGGGCCGAGCAGACAAAAGAACAGCGCAGGGTCCTGTGTCGTTCCTCCACGAAGAGGGGGAGCGACACAAGCATCTTAACAAACTCATCCCGAAGGTCCCCAGCAAGCAACTTATGACAGAGACTGTGCTGGACCCTAGCTATAAAATCTGGCAATGACTCTCCCGGTTTTTGTCACACCCCCATGATGGGAGATTCAGTGGGCCCCTCGCCCAGCTTGTACCAAGCACTAAGTCCTGCCTGCCTCACTTGTTCATGGTTCGGAGCTGGTGGCATGGCTTGCTGGATCCCCATAGAGAATCCCTGCCCCGTGCCAGCCAGCATAGTGTGTGTAATAGGGATAGCTGGCTGGGCTGCTCGGTTAGCTTCGGCCCTCACCCAGCACTCCTCCTTAAAGAAGGCGCACCACTTTATGAACTGTGAACTTGTGAGGACTGCCTTGGCCACGTCCTACCAGTCCTTGGGGATGCATGGGTGATAGGCTATATCTTGCAGCAGAGTTTGGGCCCAGGGGGAGTTTGGGCCGTCCTCTGCTACTGCCTTGCAGAGTTCTTTGAGGTCCTTGGCCTCCCAAGGGTACCATTCCAAGGTCCTGTCAGCCGCTGGGGCTAAATTAACAGGGTAGGCCTGAGGCGGCAGGTTCCCAGGCTCCGAGTTCACTTCCCTATGCCGCTTTATGTCCACCGGATAAGCTTCCACATAGGTTACCTCCCCCAGCCCCTGTCTTGCGGTGGAGGGCTGGTCATTGGGATCTAGGTCACACAGGTCCCTCTGCAGGGTCGCATAGGACGACGCTCCCTCCTCAGTCCCAGGCGTGTATGGCGGGGGCCTGTACTCCTCCAAAATGTAGGCAGGGGGAGGAAATTTTACTTTCATCCTAACTTCTACTGTCTGTCTCTTTGTCTTTCCTACTGTCGATGTCATCCTCTGTCCCTCCCATGTCCCAGACTGCCTTAAAAATAAAATTACCCATAATAAGGCTTTCACTTACCCTGAGAGATCACTTAGCCTCAGCCGAAAAGTTACTGCTTGAGCCCCACGTTGGGTGCCAGATGCAGGGTCTTAGTCCACCCATACGAGGATGGACTGGGCTCCAGGAAAGGTAAATGCGACACTCGCCCATTTCCCAGCCTCCCGCACCCGGAGACAATCAGACACAGCGGGCAGCCCAGTCAAGCAGGGACTCATTTATTTCGCACATAGCAGAGCCTTTTAAAGCAAAAAACTGCAGCATCACTGGGGCAGGGCATAAGGACCAACCAATCACTTAAAAAGATCATTTTACGGGGCGATCTCTATAGGACTAGCCATGTCTATATACTCGTCATCAGTTGTCACCGCCCCTGATGTTGCGCAGCCAATCAGCTTTGGTGGTAAACAACTTTGAGTTCCGCCCATCTGACTTCCTCTGGGCACCATCTTCTTTGCCCCTCTCGCAGGGCACCATGGAGAGGAGGCCGCTGGCATGATCCTCGGCAGCCTGGTCCCTCTCCGTGTGGTTCCCAATGGTCCTCTTGCTGGGGGCTGTGGCGGCGGCACGAGCTGCTCCAGGATCCACTCCCCCTCCTTGCACGACAGCAGTTTGCTCATGGCGGGCCCTGGGCACAGTGGAATCATGGCGGCAGCTGTGCACACGCTCCAGCTCACTGTCCCACTCCTCCAGCGCCTGCAGGCTGTAGATGAAGTCCTCCTGCAGGCGCTGCAGCCAGCCTGCGCCTCCTGGAGCCAGGTGCACTTCATGTTGACCCCTCCTTGGCGCCGCCTGGGGCCCCCATCATCCACACAGCCTGGTCCGGGGACAGGAGCCGCTACCGCCACACCCCCGCAGGGCTGCTGTCTGCAATGGCATCGGCCAGGCCACAGGCGGGCGTGCTGGGCCCCTCCCTGCACCGCCATCCCCGGGTTCGCCGGCTGGCTCCGGACCCTGGCTTAAGTTAGTTTGCAGGCTTGACTCTGTTCCGCTCTGTTCAACTCTGCTCCGTGCGGCTCCGCCGGGGGCGCCCGGGGGCAGCTGCGCATGCGGAGCCCGTGGGCCTGGCCTGGCCGCACCATGGCCACGATCAGGCCCCGCACAGAGGCACTCCAATATAGGTTTTGGCTTAGGATAAACACTTCCTCCTATATTTACTTTTTTTTTTTTTAATTTTTTTTTGACAGGCAGAGTTAGACAGTGATAGAGACAGAAAGTAAGTGAGAAAGGTCTTCCTTCTGTTGGTTCACCGCCCAAATGGCTGCTAAAGCCAGTGTGCTATGCCGATCTGAAGCCAGGAGCCAGGAGCTTCCTCCTGGTCTCCCATGCAGGTGCAGGACTCAAGCACTTGGACCATCCTCCATTGCCTTCCCGGGCCACAGCAGAGAGCTGGACTGGAAGAGGAGCAACCGGGACAGAATCTGGCACCCCAACTAGGACTAGAACCCGGGGTACCGGTGCCACAGGCGAAGGATCAGCCCAGTGAGCCAGCCTCCTATATTTACTTTTAAAGTAGCAACATGATGCATTCAAAGAATAAATTTAGTGAGGAAGGTAGGAAAGATGGCAAGAAGGGGGAGTAAAGGAAGAAAGAAGCTGGCAAGGAGAGAGGACAGGAAGACTGAATGGCCCACAATGGCCCACCTGTGTGCGTGACCACCGCTTGGCTCCTCACTTGCCCTTTCTCCTTTACTTGCCCGCGTGGCCTTGGGCAACTTCGTTGGCATCTGCATATCCGTGAGAAGACACATTTCTCCTGGGTTTGCAGTCTGCAGCTTTTCACTAACTTTGTTTTCCTTTTGCAGACACAGCTAATGGTTCCACTTATATAGTGTATTCTAATAGCTACATCTGTCAGCATAAATCAATTGAGCATCCCTGATTAATTAAGCCGAGTACATTTTCACTAGAGTTAAACTTAAGCAGAGTTAACTCTCATTAGAGTTAAATCTCTCACCAAATCAGAGTTAAATATCTATTCATTTAAAATTTTCTAAGTATTTTTCAAAAGAGTTTGGATCACTCATGATTAGGAGATGATGAAAGATAGAGAAGATGCTAAATTTTGAATTTTATCTAAAAAAGAGAATTGGTTTCAAGGCCTGGAGCTGAATAAATTTCAGCATTCATAATAATTATTGTTAAAACTAAGCTTTGTTATACCAAGCACTTTGAGGTGTTCATCACTTTCTCAGAGCAAGCGGTGAGGTTTTCTGGACAGAAGGTCCCACAGGGAACAGAAGGACACCTCAGGCCAGACTGTGAGGTTCTGGCCATAAATCTTAAATGATACTGTTAAGCCAGGAAGGAGAGAAGAAAATAGCCGAAGTTGATTTTGTTTAACTTATAGGGAAGAAAAGAAATAGAAATCAATCCAATTCGCAGCTGGAGTAGGGATACCACGGTGCTGGCAGGGTAATGACTTGAAAGACGCCATGAAGGAGAGCCCCCAAAGGCTGACAGGCTGCAGAGAACCCCAGGAATGCAGAAGTTCCCCTCCGGGGAGTGCAGGGGCAGGTGCACCACGCGTTTTGTGCACAAGAGTCTATGGGCGTGGCTGAGGGTGATGGGATGTGACTGACAGTCCTGGACAGAATAGACGGAAGAAGCCTGAGAAATACCAGCTTAAAAAGGATGACGTCTCTGTTAAAGAATTTGATCAAGGAATTGAGATGTCGACAAGTTAGTAAAAGACTTCAGCAGGTGATCCTGGAAGCTGGCATCTTCAACAGGAGCGAATCAGCAATAAAATCATGAAACTGTATCATTTGTATTGAAATAGCTGGAACTGGTTGGACATCAGGTTGAGTGAGATAAGCTGGACACAGAAAGACAAACACCACATATTCTCCCATATTTGTGGGAGCTAAAAACAAAACAAAAAAATTCAAAAAGCAAAAATGACAGCAAAAAGAAATGCCTATGTGTATCAGTTTTGCTGCAAATACAGTATTTTGTCAAACTTTGCTTTAAATCTTTATCAAACAAATAACTATGAATCATATATAATACTATAGTTTTAGTGATAAAAATTTTAAAAAGAAATGGCAAATGGGAAATATTATAGGCATATTTCCTTCAAATTAAGATATCAAAGAAAGAGCAGCTCCTTTCTATGGAGAAGTTGATCATTAGCTTTGTGCCAAGAAGAGTAACAAGCAGCAAAAGAGACAAAGCAGGAAGCCATCCCTAAGTCCTCCCTACAGACCCTGTTTCCCCCAGGCTTCCTCCCTCTGTTTCTTGCCAACCTGCTCCAGTCTCCTCTTCTCACCATTGAACTCACTGGGAACACTTCGCCATGATTCCCAAGAGACTGCTTCCCGGGGTCCAGGCCACTGGTCCGTTTTCCTCACCCAGCTGCTCAGCTTATGAACTGAGCGGCTCTCAGTATTTGCCATCATCCCTTCCACCCTAGAGGTCCAGTGTACTTTGCTCCTGAAGTTTACAATGTTAATACCCTACTGTTGAAATGCAAAGTGGAATTGACTTCAGTTACTATGGCCCTAGCCCCACTTGTGTGGACTCTATAATTTTAAAATGGTTGCTTAAAACTTACATTTCACTGAAATTTATGGAAGGGGAATAATAGATTTTAGTAATATTCATGAATGTTGGGTTTTATATATGTCTGAATTGTTTCACTTGCTAAGCCGAAATGTTGAAAGGCATGGAATGTTAAATATGTGATATGTTGTTACTATTAAAACTCTACACTGAATTTCTCTATTGAACTTCAGTTTCAGTGTGTCTACCTCCTTGACGCATGGCCTAGCTCATCCATTTTTCTAGCAATTGTGCTAAGCTAAAAGCCTCTCCCACAAGCCACCTCTTGGACTGTCGCTCCCCCTCTTCGCAGAGGAACGACACAGGACCCTGTGCTGTTCTTTTGTCTGCTCGGCCCTTCCCGGGTTTGCTGCTGGTTCTTCCCGGGTTGGCTGCCGTCCCTTCCACCTCCGTGGAAGGGCGGTTCCCCCTGGCCACTTTCCCCACTTCCGCGGGGGAGCGGCACACTGCCGGCCGGCTCTCTCGGGGGCTGCTCAGGTGTTCCTTCAGATAGATGTTCCTGGTGCATGTTGTTTCTCTCCTCCTTTATAGTCCTCTTCCACCAATCCTAACTTGGCTGCCCACACGCTGAGTACGCTGCTCTCCTCCAATCAGGAGCAGGTCCTGCTGTTTATTGGTTGAACTGGAGGCAGCTGTGTAGAAGCTGTTTCCTCCTCTCCCAGCGCCATATTGTGGGAGAGCAGATGCACAGAATAAGTCTTAATTCCAGTAACAGTCTAGTCCGAGTTGCTCCCCACATTGGACCACCACTTTTCCAATTTTCCAAGTAGATTTGAAGCCATTAAGCAGAATTACAACAAAAGAGGGAAAGATACAGAGAGAGAGAGAGAGAGAGAGAGAGATCTATATCTGCTGGTTTACTCCTCAAATGGCTACAACAGCCAGGCTGGGCTAGGTTGAAGCCAGGACCCCAGAACTGCATCTAGTCTCTTATGTGGGTATAGGGGCCCAAGGAGTTGGGCCATCTTCCACTGATTTCCGAAGTGCATTAGCAGGGGGCTGGATTGGAAGTGGAGCAACTAGGACTTGAACTGGAGCTCATAGGAGATGCCAACTTCACAGGCCACAGCCTAACCTGCTGTGCCACGATACAGTCCTGGAAGCCATGTTTTAACATGCTCATGAGTGGGCTTCTCCCTTGCCACTCAGCAGGTGGCCCTCTGCCATCAGATTTCCTGAATTCATATTAATACTTATACTAATACATACTCCACAATTGGTATGCTATTCCTCTTCCTTCAGCCTCAGTTTCCTTGGAGGCAGAGTGGCTTTCATTGAGTTAAAAGAGACCGCTCATATACATTAGTGCATTGGCAGACACATAGGAACTCAATATTTGCTGCTGTCATCATTATTTTACCATTGCCATTGACACCACCCCATCCCATCCTTTCCTCATTCTTCCGCTCCAGAGGGATTGAGGATTTTAGGTGTGAAGTTTCTCAGTGTCTTCTTCTAGCACGTCAAATGTAGCTCTGTCTCCACTCATCTTTTCCTCTCTCCTCAGGACAGCCAAAGACTTTCCCTTTCCTAGGTTTTCTCCTCCCCTCTGCCAGGCCCTCGCTCCATCCAATCAGTGCCTCTTAGGGGCGCAGAGTGTGTTTAACTGAGATAGGGCAGACCTCATGTCAATCTTGCATCTTTCCTTCCTGGCTCTTGGTTCACCATCTTCATCTGTAAAGTGGAGACAATTATAACACCTGGGTCACTGAGTTTGGGGGAGATTGGATGGGGTAATGACCAAAAAGTACGGGGCTCAGTGCCTGGCATGGGAGAGAGCCTGAGTAGATGGGTGTTTTGAAATTGTTATTCTTTTGTCAGCTGGTGTGGCAGTGCCTCTCCCTGCCAGCCTAGTGCCAAGTGCGTTACATAGTGTAGGTGCTTAGTAAACATTTGTTCTAGCAGTGGTGGTGAATGATGAATTATTAGCCATGATAAGTTGCGTCTGGCTGTGGCTCAAGATTCCTGGCTCCTCTCAGAGCTCCTGACATCGCCACAAGTGCCGGAGAACAGCATTGATATGGAAAGGGGACTTTGCTCCAGGCGACATGGCTTTGTTTCCTGGAGGATCTTGTTCCAAACCGACTTTTGCTCTGTCTGTAAGTAGTTTCAAAGCTTAGAACTCAAGAAGAGCATACTTGTGTCTTTCCCCCAAGACCATACTTCAACCCATCTGAGAAGAAAGTTCTAAAGACATCCTAACTGGAGGATGCACTGCTTTCTGTGTTTTGTCAGCTACCTGAGTTACCTGGGTTCCCATGAGCCAAGTCCTGGCCAAAACACTGTCCCAAAGAGAAACATCCAGGGAGAGAACTCAGTATTTACAAAGGAGACCATGAAGGAGAGTAGGTGGTTGTGTCCTGGGAAAGAAGATGGATGGTAAAAGGCCAGAAATGCGAGTGCCTACAAGGATTCCAAAGCACTTGTAGTTCAGAGGAAGACTGACATTTAGGAGTGTTAGTGCCTTTAATTTAAAAGCATATTCCCTTGATTGTATCAGGGTACTTCATAAAGCATGTGGAAAAGTGCAATTAAAAGGTAAGTTTACTGTGGTGCAAAAAATTTGAAATCTATGCATATAAGGGGTCTTTAACAAGTTCATAGAAAATCCATATTAGGAAAAAAAACTATGCATGGATTTCAAAATTATTTTGCACCAAAATAAATTTCTTTTGGTTTTTTTTTTTCATGACTTTTTGGAAGTACCCTCTTGTTTAAGCTTAGTCCTGTGTAGAGCACTTTATAAATCCAAAGCAGATGGGTATATGGTAAGGGTGTGCCAATTTTATACTGGGTTCCAGGGATATGGGAATGGAACAGAGGCGCTGCCCTCAAATTGTGAGCAGTATTTGAAAAGACAGACATTCTACCCTTATCTCAGGGAAGCTGATACAACTCACAAGTATGTCAACCATGCAACAGAGAATGACCATTCTTGTTCCCGAAATAACAGCTTGGGGATGCATATTTTGGAATCTGTTTTATCACAAATTTGGTCATTTGCCTTTTATTACAAAGTTCACTCGGATGTTTCATCTTAGCTAAGCTGATGATTGCTGTGGTGGCAAGAGTGACAGAATCAAGGTGACTGCAGAAATCTCAGAAAAAAAGAAGTCCCATGTTTTTCTAAAATTCAGCTAGCCAGGCTCCATTTAGCTATCTGGCTGACTATTTAAAGAATTCTGTTGTTATCCTTCCTTAAAATTCCTTTTAGGTGCTGTTATCCACCCCAATCACACAAAATCCTAGGACTCATTAACTAATGAGTCCTAAACACACAGCCGCGATAGAGAATTCATTAGCCCTTTTGGAAGGCACACGAGGCACCATACGAACAGCTCTGGGCCTCTGGCTTTCCACACAATGTAAACTGCATCAGAACAAGCTTCATCGAAGGCACTTATCTCAAATTCAATTTGTCATTTCCAGCCATATATGCACATTGCTTTATAAGTATTGCTTAAAGCGGAATTGCTGACTTATGACATCATACGATTCGATTGGAGCTTGACCCTTGTGAGCTGCTCTTTTTCCATTGAAGGGAAGAAAGAAGCAGAGATTGTCTTGGGGGGAGCTGAACCTTTTAGAGAAGTCACCATCGCTGAGTAGGAACCGGAAGGCTGCTTCTGTAAACAGATGTGTCATTCCAGCATCACCTAAAGCTGAAACTTGCTGATGGTTCCAGTGTTCTTCTGCTCTTTACCGAATGCCTGGAATTTCATGAAGACGGGTCACATGCGGACTCTGAGTCCGCGAAGCCACATCCGGTGCTGGGCAACGGCCCTGTCACAACACACACGGGCTATCGCTCTGAGAGAGACCTGCTCCGAGAAGCCCTTCTGGCATGCAAGCCTCGGAACTCGTCAAGTGCAACTGGTCAGAGAAGCGGCTGCTGTGGATAAGGCAGGTGCCGCTCCTTTCTCCACCCTTCCTTCTCCCTTCTTGCAAAGTGACGGGTGCCGGCCAGGCTGACTTTGGCATTCAGTTTTGAATATTGGTGATTCCACATTATAATCTTCGCCTCAGCAGCTTGTGAAACTGGGGAGCCAGGGTTTAATTTGCAATGTCCCATGTGGTTATGTGGTCTCAGATGGTGACACATTCATGGACTGATTGGTCTGGGCCAAATCTTTCTTGTGAGATTGTCTTTCCTTTCCTTCCAGTTAATCACCCTTTTGTAGCAGTCACTTTCCAAGTTCAATACCATGAGGGTGCTTTGCCTTGACATCATGCACTCTGGGCAAGATCCTGTTGGTGATCACTACAAGAGAGATGTGTGTTGTGCCTTCAAAATGCACATACATTTAGTTCTACAGAGAAAGTGACTGTGTTGTCTTAATGAGAAAGAAGAAAGGGGACTCACGTTTTGCTTGTTCTGGGACAACAGGGCAGAACATTTGACATACTAGGAAGTCTGAACACATTAGCAGGTTCAAGCAGCCTTTAGGGAAAACATCACTCATCATGCGGCCAGAGAAGTGTTCATCACAATACCATCAAAATTTTATATCCACCTTCCCCGAGTCCAACAAGTGTAACCAAAGCTGCTTAGAGAGCTGGGAGGGAGCAGTGATAAGAGTGTGAATTTTATCCAAGGTTCCCCAACTGTGTGAACTTGGGGACCATCGTTCAACCCTTTGAACCTCAGGTTCAGCTGAAAATGGGCAAACAAATGCCATCGTCCACAGGCAGCTCAGCTGGTGAGGCTGACTGCTGTGGGAATTCCCTCCTCTGGTCCACATCATCAGGCCAGGAAAGTCTGCATCCCACCGGCCTTGCTCTTGGGGGCTCCTCATGGCATTGGAGTCAAAACAAGTCAAAATCAGCACATTTGCCTCACTGAAATGCGTGTGGTTATTCCCATCTCTTCGTTTTCGCTCTGAGCAGCTGTCCAGATCTGAGTGTCCCGTGAGGCGTGGATGGCAGCTTATCTTGCTGAGAGTGTGGAATAAGCTCTTTGCAGCCGCTGGTGTGAAGGGCTTGACTTATCTCAGCGCGGTGGCAGAGAGCCCTGGCTGGGCTCACTGCTCTGTCTCCGCGCTCTGTGTCACTGCTGAGCGCGCCTGTCAAACACCTCCAGGGGCTTAGAGAGTGCGTGGATGGACAGGCTGCTCCGCTCCTGGGATATCCTAGGTCAATGGGCATTTTCAATTTTAGCAGTTACTACTTAAGAAGCACAAAAGCAAAAAAGAATGTGGGAGCTTTAAGAAGTATGAGTGCGTTTCTTAAAATACAGAGGGGTATTCTGTAACTGGCAACAGTTGCTTCCCTCCCTGCAACAAGTGTGTTTCTGACAGGGGAGCCAACACAACAACCTGGAGTTAAAATGTCATAGGGGGATTCAATATTCCAAGGACTTCTTGGCAAAGCGTTTTCTAAAGCTAATACTAGTGATAGCTTTGCTACTTTATTACCAGCTTTTCTAAAGCTAATACTACCAATTATAGTTTTGCTACTTTGCAATTTGATAGGTGATATCCATGCACATACTTGTTCTAGATGTGGACATCTTTTATTTAGAGAATGAGGATAGGATAATCATTTCTCTTATTGTTACCTTCTGGGGTTGGAGACATCTTGTGAAGACAGCACACCAACAGGGGACGTCGGCATTACACGTGGTGGCTCAGCCTGCTGCGCTGTAACGCGGGCCCCAAGGATTTTCTTTTTCTATCACGTTAGAAGCAGGCAATTAATATTTCCAAAGCAGAGCCCAGCATTGTTCATTAAATTCTTTAGCTTTCTCCTACAGAGCCACAACACCAACGAGTCAGTAGCAGCTTTTTGTATTTGTGTAAGTCTTTCCCCAGGCTCTTCTCTACTCTGGTGATCTACCCCTACAATAGCGCCTCGCTGTCATAATTGCTAATGGTGTTTAATAGGTCTTAACATTTGGCACAGAAAGTCTTCCACCTACATCTTCCCCAAGCGAACCCCAGCTAGTCTCGGTCCTTTTACCTACACGAGTGTTTTGATAACCTTTTCAAGGTCTATACAAAGTCCTGTTAGGAACATGGGAGGAGTTTTGTTGAATTTCTAAGTGGATTTGGGGATTATTGAACTTATTTTATTGTTCTCCTAATTATGGAATAGGAATCTTGCTATGTTTATGAAGATCTCTTTTCCTGTCCTTCGAAACAATTTTATACTCTGGTGCCGTGATTTGGATGGGTGAGTTATTCAGTTTAGAGCGTGGGAGCCAACCCGAACCCCTCAGGAGTTTATCTCTGGCAAATCTCAGGAATAGATAGGCAAGAGCAGCAGAAGAGAGAGAGCCACAGGCTCAGCCAGAGTCCCCACAGTCAGCTGACACAGAGGTGACGAGAGTGCACAGCCGGAGCGCTTGCCGGGAGGGACAGAATTGGTAAAACATTTGGAAAAACAAGTCGGCATTGTATAAAATTGTTAGAGAATTTCCTGACTACTAGCTGAACATTTTGTTCCCTTATTCATTCTTATTAAATATTAAATATACACCTACCAGTATTCTAGGCCTGCACTGTCCAATATGGTAGCAGCTAGCCATTTGCGGCTACTTAAATATGAATGAAAATGAACTGAAATGAATATTTCAGTCCCTCAGTTGCTTCAGACATGCTCCAAATGCTCAATACCCACATGCTGTTCCAGTGGTTACTGCATTGGACAGGACAGATAGAGGACAATTCCATCCTAAGAGAAAGTTCTGTTGGATAGCACTTGAATGGAAGATAACAATTAGATTATCCGCAACAGTACTGTTTACTACAGTAACCAAAAAATCCAAGTATCTATTAATAACACAAGAACAAACACATCTTTACATATTTGTAAAGTTTACAACTATTAAATAGTGAAAGCCAACGAGCTACAGTTACTTGCATGAACATGTGTGTGTTGAAATAGTCTGCTGAATGCAACATGTTTGCATTCATGTAACATGTTTCAATTTATTTTAATTTATTTATTCAAGGGACAGAGAGACAGCAAGAGAGAGCGAGAGAGAGAGAGAGAGAGAGAGAGCTCTCATCCACTGGTTCACTCCCCAAATGCCCATGATGGTGGGGGCTAAGCCAGGCTGAAGCTGGGAGCTAGGAATTCAATCTAGGTCTCACATGACAGGGACTCAACTACTTGAGTTATCACCACTGCCTCCCATAGCCTGCATTAGCATTAAACTGGAATCACGAACGAAGCCAGGCCTTGAACCCAGACACTCAGATGTGGGATGCAGGCACTAGGCCAGACATCTACCCCTGAATTTATTTTTATTACCACACCTGGTTTCAGAAGGCATACCCCAGAGCCTGGAAGATTTCTTATTAGTTAAAAAGAGTAATGTAATGTTTCTGAAGCAGGATCCAAGGTAGAGAGGGTTCCATGAGCCTCAAGTCGATTCCTGAATCCACTGGCCTCTTGTCAGATCTGTATTGATTGCATTTATCAGGGTCTGTCCACTGCTAAGGAAACAGTATCATTCATAAAGATGCTGTCTCCTGGATCTACCTTTGTCTGCCTCACAGATGGCCCTGAGAACCCAACAAAGTCCAATGTCAAGTTTGTGCAAATGTGGAACCAGCCTCGGAAATCGGCCTCGTACTTGGTAAAACAGAGGCTCCGGAGCGTTTGTGGAGGGATTAAAATGAACATTGCTTTCCACATACGCGAGCCCTCAGAAAATGTCTAGACATACATTCTGTATCATTGGCTCGGCAAGATGGTGACCTTCTGTCCACCCTGAATGGATTGTAACACGTTCTAAGTGGGTGGAGTCCAAAATAATGAGATCAGGGCAAAATGCTAGAGTAGACTGGGAGGGTAGGAGAAGGAACATGGAGTTTTAGAATCGGACGGTTGCATCAAGAAAGGTGTTCAGAGAGAATCACGGGGATTAAGAGACCACACACGAGGAGTCTCGGGCCTAGAGGAGGGAGCAAGCTTACGTTCCCTCCCTCCACCTCCATCCTCCTCCCTCACCCACCCCCACGTAAGTGTGGAAATTCAAGGACCTTTCTGAGCATGCATTTCAAGATGGTGTGGTGTGGGTAACAGCTGGGATAATAGTCATTCACCTGTTCTATTTCTTACTCTTTAACTACAATAAGCCTTCTGATGGAGAAATTGGTCCACGTATTCACTCACACCGTTTCTCTAACATGAGCACAAGAAGCCGGCGAGGTCTGAGTCGGTGTGTGTTCTGTTTTGGTTTGGTGTTTTTTGTTTTGTTATGCTTCATTGTGTTTTGTTTTTTGTAGCTTTTGCCAGATAACGTAAAGGACTCTGTAGGGTGGGATGTGTGTCTGTCCTGACCTCTGAGCCCAGGGAGCCCACGGGGTTTTAAGTACCACCACTTGCTCTGCTGTCCTGTGGCAGTTCCAGGCACATGCCTGTCATTCAGAGATTTGGAGTGTGCGCTGACATTTCTGTGTGTGCAAAGATAAATAGCTGCTTGTCCTGATACCAGAAATGATACAGGCCTGCTGGAATGCTGCCAGAAAGATCGTGCTAAAATAATCAATAATTTTTTTTTTTTTTTTTTTTTTAGAAAATGAAACCGTATGTTAAAACAGAGAACAGGTTATCCATCTTGAACTCGATCATTTGTACCTGCTCAGGGTATAATCTATTTCCAGTTGACAACTGTCTTTTTACTGTAATAGCAGAAGATTTCATTAAAGGAAAACATTGACTCAGACCCAACAACTGTTAAATGAATGGGCAATTACCACTTCTAAACAAAATATAATTCTCTCTATGTTAACTAAAAAGCTTTGCTGTAGAATCAGAAAATTATCAGAAGCCTTAGGAGTATGCAGAGAAAGGGGACTGTAGCTAGTGGATTCGGGTAAATGTAGGAACTTTTAATTCAGAAGCTGAGCACATATTCCAGTTTCAACATCTAAACATCTACAAAGACTTGCCTGAATGCTCCACCAGTGTGCCTGAGTTGTTGCACAGCGAGTGCACTGAACAAGTCAGAGAGGCCAATGCCACTGCCCCAGAGGAGGTGACAGCAGGGCCACACTGGCTGTGCTGCGCCTGCTCCTGTCACCATGTAGGGCAGCAAGTGTGATGCACCTGACCTGTCTTCCCTAAACTGGATGCATAATCAATTCTACCAATTTTTTTTCAGAGCAAGGTGTTTGGCATCTTTCATCTGACAAGAAGTTTGTTTGCCAAGCTTTTGCCGGAGCTGCTGGACGACTATTTTGGTTTAGTTATGAAGATGAGTTTGGCAGAGGGTTTGGTTGTATTAACAATTCATCATGCAGGCAAAGGCCCTGAGGTCCCCACCTAGCCACACACTGCTCTGTCTCCTGACTGTGACTGCTTGGGTGCAGGGCTGCTCTGGGGACTGGTTAGCCTTTCAGCATCATTGTCTAGTGGCAATAGTGGCTTACAGCAATGACTGTTTCTTTTTCAGAACAGTCAGGCTGTCCGACTGTGACCTCTGACAGGCGATGCACCTCTCTGACCCAAGCATGAGACCGTGATTATTACTAAGTGTGTGTTAGATGCTCCACGTGCAGCACTAAGCATAGCACCTGTCCGTCCCAAGCCCCCAGTAAATTCTAGTTGCCATTATAATTAAGTACCTGCCCTGCTTTTCAAAGCCAATTTTGACAGTTCAAATTTGTAGGAAAAGGCTATTGACTCTGAAGTTGATACTTTCTTGCTTCTAAAAAGGCCTATAAATGTATCTATATCTGTTAACTCAACTTGGAGATGGTGGCAATTTGGCCTGTCTTCAGAAATGTTTATTTGTAGTTATAAACGCCATCACTCAAGTTAACATGCATCACCACTGATGCGTCTTATGTCGATTCTCAAGACCCGTTATATGCATGTGTGAAACTGAAACTCAGAAAAAGCAGAACTTAGGCATTCTTGCCAAAAGGAAGTGAACTGGAAGGAAGAGGAGAGAGTCTTTGTGGAGAAAATTGTCCTATCTCTCCACCAGTGTCAGAATGTGGAAATGTTTACAAAATGCTCATTAAAAGAAAAAGGGATCGCAAGATAGAAACAAAATCTGGTGCACAAGTTTACACTGGGGAGATAAGAAAGGCTAGGCCCCTACAGGGGATTTTGTTATCCAATTATTGCAACCTGACTTTCGCCGAGGGGAAGAGTGGTCGGGGGAGGGGGAGAGAGGGGAAGAGTTTCCAAACTTGTCTCCAGTGACACGAGACATTTACGCTCGCTCGGCAAGATAAAACTGCCACTTAGAGCCCAGGAGAGCTAGACCTTCCTGGGTTGCTCCGGGGCCTTGAGCGGAGTCATGGGTTCTCCGGTGCTCGGGCTGTGCGCTGTCTTCTGCCTGGTGGCTCACTCCGTGGCTGGGAGCCCCATCATGGGCCTGGAGCAGTCGCCTCTGGAGGAAGACATGCCCCTCTTCGAGGATGTCTTCTCGGAGCAAGACGGTGTGGACTTTAACACGCTGCTCCAGAGCATGAAGGATGAGTTTCTCAAGACGCTGAACCTGTCCGACATTCCTACGCAGGAGTCCGCCAAGGTCGACCCGCCTGAGTACATGCTGGAACTCTACAACAAGTTCGCCACGGATCGCACCTCCATGCCCTCTGCCAACATCATCAGGAGTTTCAAGAATGAAGGTGAGCTCACCTTTTTGCAGATCAACTTTGGCTTCAATCTTCTTTTTACAAGGAGTGAGAAGTAGACTTACAATGCCTGGGAATGATGTGGATCAGGGCGACTCTATCTGCATAAGAATGTGTGCAGAAAGATTCACAAAAACAATGCAGAGTTTGATGCATACCGTTTGCATGGTCATTTCAGGACCCCAGAGGGTAGTTAAAAACATCTTTTAATCCAAAGTCACAATGTGTCTATCATTTTGGCATCCTGAGTCTTTGAAACTTTAATTTGGCCATCAAGTATTAAAAAACATAATATTGGTCTGCTGTTGGCTCTTTGTCATTTTCCAGAGGCACTTCAATTCGCAGTTTGGCTTTTCTTTGTCTACAAAATTTGCCAACTTCTACTTAGAAAGAAAAATAATGAAAATGGAAAGTTGAGATTTGTGTTTTATTCAAACTTTGGATAAGTTTCCACTTTGTGACCTTTCTTTAAAACATTCATACAAGATGAAAAGATATTTTAGTGATTTTTTTTAAAGCTGTGTTGTGTTTGATGTGTCATGGCCTTCCTTGGAACACTGTTTATAGTTTCTGGGAATTGTGCATAGCTTAATTAATGATCCAGTTTAGCATTTCTGTATGTTTGTTAGGAGTAATGCAGAAGCTTTAAATTATTGGTGTAAGAAGTGTGTTTTCTCCTTTCAGATATTTAAATTCAGTAATGAAATCTGATGCGCTGGAAAGTTAATCCTTCATTTAATCCATTGCTAGAAACCCAAAAGGCAATAAATCTAATATCCGTGGTAGAGGCGAAACTAACTCTTTAATACTTACCAGTTATGCTTTTATAGTCATTAAGCAGATATAAAAGAGGTGGGTTTTTTTGTTTTCTTTTGTTTTTTGATTGATGTTGGCCAGATGTTCTTGCGAGTAAAAGGGCAGTGGCAGAGATAGGATGCAGGCTTTGGAATTTTGAGAGCTGGTTGACTTAGTAGTGGTGGTAGATAATTAGCTTCCTTTCACTAGGTCCCAATTTCCTTATCCGTAAAGCAGTGATCATAGTAACTACATAATACAGCTGAGTAGTTCAGAAATAGTTATGGGAAAGAAAGCGCTCCATTTGCTATAAAGTGCTGACCAAACTTTGGTGATTATTAACAGCTTACTTAGTATTCTAGGCATCAAAGCAAATGTTGAGTAGATATTCCTTAGTTCCTAGGACATCATTAGACTTCAACATTTAATCAACCAGGAGTGGGCTGTTAGCCTAGTGGTTAAGACGCCTGGGTGGGTTTGAGTCCCAGCCCTTACTCCTGACTCCAGCTTCCTGCTGATGCAGACTCTGGGGGGCAGCGGTGGTAGCCCCAGTTATTGGATCCCTGCCACCCATTAGAGAGACCTGGCTTGAGCTCCCAGTTCCTGAATGTGGCCTGGCTCAGTACCTGCCATTGTGGGCATATGTGGGGAATGAACCAGCAGGTGGGAGTTTTATCTCTCTGCCCTCCAAATAAATAAACAAAAATAAAATACAATGTAGTCCATCATCAAGTTTCTTCCTTAGTGACTTATCTCTGGGGGAAATAACAAGTTGGGAACATAGACCCCGTTTGGACATAGAAGTGCATTGAGATGGAGCCACCTCCTTTTGTGGGAGCCTTGCCTGACACTGCCTGGCACCGAACCCAGGTGTCTGGTTCAGAGTGGGGTGAGAAAATGTTGGCGTACCCCAGAAAAACAGGAACATTTTCATGTCTCAGTTCTCTGTGGAGGATTTGGATGACCCAGGTCAGGATGTAGAATTTACCCAGCATGATATCACTGGCAACCAGTGGGGGCAGTAGCATGTCTCTCAGGGGACAGCCCGTGGCTGCACCCTCCCCAGCCTTTGGGAGAAGATGCAGAGCTGGAGGACTCGCACCTCTTCCCAGAGATGGTCCTGCTGGCTGCTATTATGTCTCTTCTGACTATTCTGGACTGCTCAGTGCAGCCCCTAAGAGCCAAAGACCAAAAAATCTCCAACTCCAACTCCAACTCGTCTGGGGAAAATAAGTGCCGTCTCCAGGTGGACAGCGCATGCCCTCAATTCCAACCCCTCTGTGTCCTCCCCTCTCCAGCGGGCAGTCAGCTCTCTGCTTGGAGGCTCTGTTGCTTCTAGTGCAAAATGAACAGAGGATCCATACCTGCATTATGGACCACTATAGAAAGCAAAGAAGACCATGTTTGCAAGGCACTTGGTATGAAGAACTTGTCAACAAATGCTAATTCTCTTCCCTGGAAATGTAGCTCTTCCATCTATTACTTACTGCCTTTGCACATGCACAGAACTGCGCAGGGAAATTATTTAAAAAGAACCTCTTAATTAAGGTATAATTGAAAAATCAAAAAACCCCATACTTAAAGAAGTGCTGCTTTGACAGGTTTTGACAAATGTGAACATTCACTGAAATCAAAATAGGGAACATATCCATGACCACCAAAAGTGTCCTTGTTTGCCTTTGTAATTCCTTCCTCTTGAAACAGTGAATTTTATTTTGCATTTTTCTCATGGGTGGAATAACCTGCATACTCTCTAGTTTTTGGTAAGCTCATGTTCCTTGTCCAGGGGAAGTCAAAGCTCCTTTATTCTTACAGTGAGGGGACAACTTCCAAGGTGCTTCTATTTCTTATCCAAGAGCTTGATGGTGTATGAAGAACATATGCCACACTCAAAAACTGAGTTGGCCTGATGCCCAAAACCATCAACTAATCCATACTGTAAGGCACTGCCTCTGTCTAAAGCATCAAGGTCAGACAGACATGGAAGGGAGTTTGGGCAATGCTGATTGCTCTCGGTGCCACCAGGATAGTTGGGAAGATCCACTCATAGACAGAGAATTGAAGCACAAGGATGCAAGTGACAAGGGCCAAAGAAACAAAGTGCTCCAGGGACTCAGAGGCACGTGAGCTTCCAGACAGAGAGGTGAGAAAGGGGTGGTGCTCCAGCAAGGAGTTAGAACGGGGTGGGCAGAGGTGAGGGGAGAGGGTTTTCCAAGGTCATAGAACACATACGAAACTTCAAAGAACAGAAAATTGTGGTGGAGAAATCAAAACACACGGGCTTATAAATCCATTCAGTTTATCAACAAATATGAATCAAGCAATTGCCGTGTTCCATGCACTGTAGAGGGTGAATGAAAGCTACTGCTGGACCAGTAGGTTAAGGCTTGAGAGCCACGCAGGTGAGTTTAAATGCATTCTGTCACTCTGCAAGTTGGCATTTCCCAGTAGCAGTGTGAAAAATGATTTTAGGTGGTACCCAGAATCCCGTGAAATCAGTCAGCCCTCAGTATCTTGAGTTCCAGGCCCACAGATTCAACCAACCATGGATTTAAAATATTCAGAAAAAAATGACATGTTCCCTAAACAATACAACTATTTACATGTCATGAGGTATTATAAGTAATCCATAGATGATTTAAAGTATTCAAGAGGATGTGTGTATGTTATATGCAAATACTATACCATGTTATTTAGGAGACTTGAGCATCTGCAGATGTTGGTATCTGCTGAGGGTCCTGGACCCAATCCCTTCAGATACCACTAGGACAAGTCTAAAGGAAGCAACAATTCTAAAATATCAGAACAGGCTAAAGACAAATATTGAAAGAGTATAATATGGAGCAGGGGCCCACTAAAATAATCAATTTGGTTTACAATTGAAAATATGCTGCTAAAGATGTCTGAGAACCCCTCACTTGGAGGTCCTTAGCATCTTTATGTTGCAGAATCCTTTTATAATCTGATGATAGATGTCCCCAGGGTTTCTTGGAGACATATAATACCTGAGGCAAGTGTACAGGAGCTTTGCACTCCCTGTAAGACTCTCAGGTAGGAAGTCAACGTTATTGTATTTGGAGGTATACTTCTAAGATTAGAGAACTTTTGAAAATTTGTTTCATAAACATTCTCAAGTATTTGGATGTGTCAAACTCCATGCCAGGTGCTAGGGGCACAAAACTAATGCAACCAGTTTCCCCCCAAGAATCATTTCCCCTCATTCCAACTCACAGAGAGCCATATATCCAAAAAACAGCGACTGTGGTCTCTTTGCTTTATGTTGCGTTGCTGTTGCATTGTCCTTGTCAGGATTTGTGGTCTAGAGTAGAGGTCAGCAAACTCTTTCCGTTAAGAGCCACGCAGATAGCAAATAATTTAGGCTGTGCTGGCCGTATGTTCTCTGTTGTGACTAACTGTGCCACTATGGTGCAAAGGTAGCCACAGACACTATATAAACAAACAAGTGGGCTCGCTCCAAAAAGACTTTATTTCTAAAAATAGATGGCAGATCCAATTTGGCCTATGGGTCATAGTTTACTAACCCCCAACCTTAAAAGAAGACTTTCAGGAAGACATCTATATGGGGATCTCCTCCCCATAAACTCAAACATGAAAAGCCTTCATGTCCCCATCTAGGAAAATTTCAAGGAAAGAACAACCAGCATACATCCCATTTGATGGTTCTTTACTGGTTAGAGAAATTGGGGACTTGTCCACCCAATCTCCAAGGTCCCTTTGAGTTCTGTAAGTTATGGGCTTTAGGATTCTCAAGCAGGGAGAGTGAGTTTTTCCTCCATCCGTCAGGCAGCTGTTTTCCACCTTAGTCGTGGGCACTTCACTTAGTTTAGGATTCTACCCTTGACATTTCAGAATTTTCTGCGTCATAGAATGCCAACATTGTGTTTGTTTTTGTTGAAATTCTCATTCTGTCTGTATCAAGCTTCCTACATGGGCAGGCCTTCTTATTACAGAAATATAAAAACACCTGTTGCAAATCTTATCTTTGCAATTCTCTTTTCATTTCAGATCTGTTCTCTCAACCAGCCAGTTTTAATGGACTCCGAAAATACCCTCTTCTCTTCAATGTGTCCATCCCTCACCATGAAGAAGTCATCATGGCTGAACTCAGGTTGTACACACTGGTGCAAAGAGATCGCCTAATATACGATGGAGTGGACCGGAAAATTACCATTTTTGAAGTTCTAGATAGCGAAGGAGACAGCGAAGGAGACAACAACGGGGAAAGAAGCCTGCTGGTTTTAGTGTCAGGGGAGATCTATGGAACCAACAGTGAGTGGGAGACTTTTGATGTCACGGATGCCATCAGACGTTGGCAGAAGTCAAGTTCATCGACCCACCAGCTGGAGGTCCACATTGAGAGCAGGCACAATGAAGCTGAGGACATCAGTAGGGGACAATTGGAAATAGACACCAGTGCCCAGAATAAGCATGACCCTCTGCTTGTTGTGTTTTCTGATGACCAAAGCAGTGACAAGGAGCGGAAGGAGGAATTGAATGAAATGATTGCCCATGAGCAGCTTCTCGAGCTGGACAGCGTGGATGGCTTTTCCAGGGGGCCTGGGGAAGAGGCATTGCTGCAGATGAGGTCGAACATCATCTACGACTCCACTGCTCGAATCCGGAGGAACGCCAAAGGCAACTACTGCAAGAGGACCCCGCTCTACATCGACTTCAAAGAGATTGGCTGGGACTCCTGGATCATTGCTCCTCCCGGGTATGAAGCCTATGAATGCCGCGGTGTTTGTAACTACCCCCTGGCAGAGCACCTCACACCTACAAAACACGCAATTATCCAGGCCTTGGTTCACCTCAAGAACTCCCAGAAGGCTTCCAAAGCTTGCTGTGTGCCCACAAAGCTCGAGCCCATCTCCATCCTCTATTTAGACAAAGGCGTTGTCACCTACAAGTTCAAATATGAAGGCATGGCCGTCTCCGAATGTGGCTGTAGATAGAAGAGGAGGGTTGTGCCTTATTTAATAACTGTAAATGTGTATATTTGGTGTTCTATTTAATGAGACTATTTAATGAGGGTGTACAGATAACAGAGGCTCGTTGCCTTAGGAAATGGACAGGTCGGTTTGTTGTGGGAAATGCATATTTTGTGTTAGTCTAGTCCCTTCCATCCATTTTTCTTTGGACTTGCCATTTCCTGGGAATGCCTTAGCTAAAGACAAATGGCAAGTCCACATGACTTATCCTCCACGCCAACTTGGAAACAGTGACCCCTAAGCAAATTTCAGTGTCAAAAGACACATATTTGTGTTGCCTATCTTAGCACATACATGAGTTCATGAACATATTTTGCTTCTAAATAGGGGCAGGATATACTCACACTTATGACTCACTCAACTGTGTATATATTAAAGGTCACTGGGATGGGCTCAGTCATCTCTTTTCTGAGTAGGATTTATGTCAAAGCCGTTTGCAGCAGGAACTTAACCATCCTCAGAGGTATTGCATTTCCTAACGACTTACTGGGAATGTAAGTGTCGCTTTTGTTAGACGAGGTTCTGGTGGTGCCCCAAGCTGCAGGCCTGGGGAGGAGGCTGCATGCTAGATACAGGAAGCAAGTGGCTTCAGGAGCAGTGACCTCAGAGGTACACTAGAAAACAGTGATCCTCCAGGGACCTGTGTGCAAGAGAGAACAGGGCCTGGTCAAGAAAGGAAGTGAGGGGGGGCTTCAGGATGAAATCTGTTCCTGGGAGAACCAGAGGCACGGCCCTGAGGGTCGGCCTTTTTTTTTTTTTTTTTTTTGCTGCAGAGGGTATAGGAGGTGGGAGGGAGTTCGAAGGGTAGAAGGGGAAAAGATGCATGTGGATGTTATTTACAGATGTATTGGTAAAATCATAAGCAGTTCTACCTAGAAAATCACGTCTTTAGACAAAATTATGAGACAAGGAGGAGAAAAATCAGAAGGGGCCTGTTTGCTGAACTCCTTACTTCTTAAGAGTTTCCTCACTTCATTGTCTCTCTCACTTGCTCCGGCACCCCTACTTTTCCTCATTTCCGTATTCCACTTTCTCTCTTTAGTCTTTGTTCAGCTGCCTCATGTGCTTCTCCCATTCCTGTGTCCCCTGCCTTCACTGGCCTTCATTACCCTCACTGTGGGCTGCAGGGGACACTGGAAAGCATTTGCTCTCAAGATGCAAAGAGTGAGTGATCAAATTTTTAGATTAGCCCCCATACTTAATTGGATTTGGCTTTAATAACGTCCTTTATGGCATGTTGCCCATCAAGAACACGTACATGGCAGCACATATAGTAAAATTGGAACCATACAGAGAAGGTTAGCATGGCCTCTGCACAAGGATGACACGCAAATTCACGAAGTGTTCTATATTTTTAAATAAATGGATACCTGTTTTCCACTGCTAAAAAAAGGGGGGGATACCTGAGTCTAGATTTTTTTTAAATAAATGAACTAGTGAATAGATGCACAAGGACATAGCTTGAAAGTGCAGCTTGAATGTTGACACCGGATTGGCTTCAAGATAGAAACCCTGCAGCTTTCCCAGCTTCCCATTCTGCTGTCTGCTCATTTTGGAACTGATCTGCCCTCGGTGGGATGGCCCTGTGGCTCTGCCCAGTAGTTGGCAGCTGGCTGGACACTGAGACTGGCACTAGTCTTGGTGCCTCCTTGCAGGGTCAAGGGCTTTGAGCGGGAGGAATAGAAGCCAGCAGTGCCCAAGCTGGTCCAGCACCTGCAGGCGGGCGGCACAGCTGGTTCCCGCTAGGATGAGGAATGCGCCTTTCAGAACATCGCCTCCTCTCACCCTCTGAGTGCTCCCTCACAAGTCTTGCACTTTTTTTTTTTTAAATCCTGGGGAACTCTCAGCCTTCCTTTTACAAAGCTTTTAGTGTTATGAACTCATGTTGTGCTAGATAATAGAGGTAAGGAAATTAATTTAGAAACCTTTTGCTAAATTTGGATCTCAGCTCTTTACATCTCTTATCCCTCTGGTGTCTGTCCAGAGGGTAAACCCTGGAGAATCTGTTGCCCCTGGCAGAGTGAAATTCTCACCGTCAATGGGCGTACAGTGCTGGACAATTTGAGATGGCTGTGCATTTAACAATCTGAGAACCATGCATTTGTGGACTAGCCTCCAAATAACACAGTGTGTGTGTGAGGGCAGGCAGGTCTGTGTGGGTGTGTAGCTGGCTTCCGACATCCTGGCTCAGTGCCCTCACTGGAACATGGTGCATCCTTTATACTCCAAGGTACACGGTGTATACTCAGACTCCCACGGTACTTCTCTTCCTTCTACAGGACATTGTAACAGATATACAGCAAAATCTCAGCTAAACAGCAGAGTTTCTGGTTAGAAAATTTATCTTTAGGCAAAAACCTTATTTATTTTATGTCTAAAATATACAAGACAGTGTTGGGCTGGTAGATGCTTTACAGCCAGCCATCCAAGTGGGAAACAGCCCTGGTTCATGAATTTCAGTGGTGTGAAGGCTCCCAGCCCGGCCTATTTCACACTACTAATGTGATGGCAACTGACCTGAACCAATGCCAGGATGCTAGCCAGGTGCCAGCCCCTGCTTCGCACCACACCTGCTGCTGGCTCTGCCAGGCTTCTGGAAAAACCTTGTCTCAAACACATATAGTCACTACTGTTAGAGCTGTGCAAACCCAGGCCTTAGGCAGTTAGGCTGCACACCCCAGACATTCCTCCTCCTACCACGGTCCTGAGGTTAACCTGCATTTCTGTGCTTTTCTTCTTCCCCATGGACAGGGAGTGTGGAAAACTGCATATCACTTTCTTTTTTTGCCCTTTTTCTTATAAAAAATGAAAAGACAAAAATTAGCATTATCCCTCGTTCCCATCAGCGCACCCAGAACCATTCTGTTTCATCTTATTAATATGAAGCTATGAAATGGTAGAACGCGCCAATGTTTTCTCTGGCTGTAAACCTTCTGCTGTGGAATTCTTCAGTTTTATACTTAGGCAGAATTGTCATCACTGACAATGCTAAACCCAAAGGACTTTGAAGGAAAATTGTAGTACAGGGACTTGGGCAGCCAACAGCCAACGCAGATTGTAAAAGTTTCTAGGCTTCCTACTATTTATTGATGGATATATTTATTTTGTAATATAGTGTAGAATATCAAATATTTTATTTTTATGTTTGTGATCCCACTTGCATAGAATAGGCTTTTGTGCGTCTCATAGTACCTTTCCCCAGAGTATGACTCACGTACAGTACATGGCCTGTATTTTCATCTCTCTCTTTTGGCATCAAAACATACTGGCATTTTAGGGAGTCTTGCTGTAAGCGTGCCATAACTTTGTATATTTGCGTCTTGTAGTCCTGCTGTGAATCCCTTAGTATATTTACTGGCTTGTAAATAGTACCGTTTCATCTGAAGTGTAGATGTTCCAGAAAAATATTGAACTAATAAACTGTCATGTCATTCCACAAGCTGACATTGTCATTTGATCCTGAGAGGCAAATGCTGTCCAGCTGTGAGGGAATAGAATTGCTACTCAACCAATGACGTATGAGTAGCTAACTGGAGCCCCTCCCCCCACTCCCACATAGCAGGTGTTCCTCCTGAATGTACCCACTGCCTTCAGAAATCCAACTGGATACATCTATTGTAATTGGACCTCTTACTCTATTAATGTCAAAAATGTTAATTTAATGATTCCCAGAAAAGGCAGCCTTGTTGTGTAAACTCTTTCTGCAAGTATAATTTTTGGTCTGAGAAATTAAGAGCTTTTCTCAGGGCCGTTGCTGTTTTAGTATGCTTTATAATTTATACTCTTTAAGTAAAAGATATGCTCACATAAATGGTTTTTATGTTTTCCTTGTTACTCGGTCCATCAGCCGACTCCAAGGCTCAGCAGTGGTGTGGCAAATTTGGCATGTATCTGTAACACACAAGGGATGTTGCTCTCTTTGAAGGACTGTAGATCTTTTCACGGTCACTGAGCCCTTTGCAGTTCTGTATGCTCACGTGTGGTGAGAAAGGAAACACCACTATGATTTTCTGCATTTTCTGGTCTCCAAACATGGACATTTGACTTCACACATTGTACAGTAGCAGCAAAATAAAAAGAAAGTGTTTCTGCATGTGGAACTGTATCGGTCAGTTAATAACCCCGTCAGGGAATGACCACTTGTGCTCAGCGTGTCTCTCACACACGAGCACTGGTTTTGTGGCACCTGGCCTGTTGGCCGTGGGGAGGCGGATGTGCAAGTGCCCACCAAGAATCCCACGGCAGAGGTTACCTGCAAATTGGCACAAGCACGTTCGTGTCCTTGGATAAAACCTGCTCATTGGCCACATCCAAATCCATGTGGTAATCGCTAGGCGGAACTGAAGACAGATGCAAATATTTTACACTGTGTGCGTAAGCCAAATGTGTACATTCAGTCATTTTGTTGAATAAAATGGGAAAATTATTTTGGTGATAATGATTTGCAGCTGATTTTTTTCTTCAGATGGAATTTTTTTTCATACTCGCTCCTGTTTTCTTTTTCATTTCCCCTTCAAAATTTATCCAGATGGAATACAATTCCCTCTACATTTGGAGAGAGTGGTCTTTAGGAACCAAGCATTGTTTTTGGCTTTCAAGTGGTCTCACCATAGAATGACGCCCTGCCTTAACTTGGTCCTCCCTTTTGATACAAGTGGGTATAAATCCCACAAATGCCAGAGACACACAGTGTCGAAAATGAAATTTAATCCTCTTTGTCCATGGGAAATATTTCCTGCTTGAATGCTGAATAAGGCCAATGAAGAACAATTGTCTTGAGGGAAATAGCAGGCAAAATTTCACTGATATCTGACGATTGCACCTGTTAGAACCTCAGGCTTCAGCAGGACTGTTTAGAAGTTACCCCTATGCCCTCACGGGCCACCAATGGGCTCATCCTCTCTGCGAACGCTGGTGATGAAAAGGGACCTCATTATCTTCTAAAGGACGCCTATTAGGTTTTTAGTGGGCTCTGCCTCAGGCGTACTCAATTTAACAAATGCTGGGTCATTTTCAGCCAAGTCACTGCAGAGGTGACAAATTGACACACAAATAGACACAAAATTGTGAGAGAGTCCCCCTATGATACTGAAGTCTCTCCTGGGGTCCCCCACCCCAGCTTTCCAGTCCATAAACCTCAGAGCATTGCAGGCGAAGCTAAGCCACTCCTCCATCTTCATTACAGCCCCTCTGGCATGCGGGTGGCTCTCCTGGCCTCCAGTCCCCAGTTCCTGCAATGGTGTGCGCCATGGTTCCAATGTGTCCCCCAAATTCCTACATTGGAAATGGAATCCCCAAATTCATTTGTCAGTGGTGTTTGGAGGAGTGGCCTTTAGGAAGTGATGGGATTAATCCATTGGTGGGTTAACGGATTATGTGGGATTGACTTCGTTATAAAAGTGGGGCCTCTGGCCGGGTGATGTCCCCCACCATGCTGCGATGCAGGAGGAGGAGTCTCGCTAGATGCTGGTGCCTCTTGCTCCTGGCCTCCCAGCCACCAGAACTCTGAGCTAATCGACTGATTCTCTATTGACTACCCAGTCCGCAAGTGCTTTCTTACCGCAACAGAAAATGAGCAGCGTGTGCCTGAGCACTGGCCGGGCACAGCAGGCCCCCCCTAACTGGGTGCAAACAGATGGACAGGCAGCACTTGGGTGGGACTGGCCGACCCAGGGGTAACAGGGCTGACCGGCAGGCTCTGCAGCCTGTTCTAAACGGCAGAAGGTGGACGTGAAGGGCACAGCCCCTGGAAAGCTAGCATTCCTTCCTGCATGATCATCCTGCATCTCTTCTCTGGAGAATCCTCCAGTGTCCTGTGGCTCTGGCAAGGGGTCATCAGGGAGTACAGTTTGTCCCTGGGTGAGCACTGATAAGACAGAGTTTAAGGTCGTAGAGGAAAGCAAGCTCCACACCCAAGAAGGGGCTGGCCTACTAGGCCAGGGCCAGATGAAAATAGCCTGAAAAGCCGTTCTTCTGACTTGATGTTGGCTTCTTGAGCAAACCATTCATCACCTCTGTCAATAGCTCCATTTAGGGGTCTCTCACACGTGGGGCCTCAGTCCTTCTGCACATGTGATGCGACCTGGACTAGGCAGCGCTGTGCCGGCTGCCTTGTCCCCCCATTGCTTTTCTGCTCATGTAGTCTGAATTCGCATGGGACACACACACACACACACACACACACACACAAGGCGGGGGAGAAGTTTGTCTATAAAGTAAGAGAAAGAATGAATGGCAACGTGTGTCCTTGGTGCTATGCTGCAGGTTCTACTGCTGCTCCAAGGTGCACTGATCTGTGTGGCATTGTGGGAAACTGATGCCACAAGGCTCATGGCAGGTGACCTAGTTGCAGGGACGAGGGCCCACTTTTGTGCAGAAATGACTGTAAGTAAGGGCCGCTGTGGAGAAGGTGAGAGCTTGTTAACTCGGGTGGTTATAAATGGATTAGGTGATTATCTCCGACTCACTCTCCTGAACTGTCAGTTTACAAGAAACAGTCCCTGCCTCTCTTAACCTTGTTCAGATCATTTGCACAGATCCAGAGCAGCTCATCTCCTCCCAAGAAGAACGACTGGAAACACACAGACACCTCAGCCCAGTTTTACTTTCAAATGTGATTCTGAGAACTTTACAAAAACGTGCAGCACTCAGTTCAAGGCAAGACCCTCTGATGGGAGGTGTGAAGGTCCATTTCCAAATCACATTTAGAGGACAATGCGCATACACAGAGTGCTGGGCCAACTCCTTTGCCTCGCATGGGAATGGTTTTAGAAAATCCAATTCTAACCCTTATTAGTATACCTAACATAATCTTTCCATGAGAAAAAAAATCAGATATACCTGTTGAAGAATATTCTACAAAATAGATATATTTTTAAAGTAAGAAGTGGATGAAAGGTAAAGAAAGATTGTGGAACGATTCTAGATTAAACAACCTGACAATTCCAGGTAACACGTGATCTTGGATTGGGTCCTAGACCTCAGGCCCTCACACCAAAACTGGTACAAAGGATATGAAGTTTTGGTTAAGCTCACTGCTGCTCAGCTGGTGGAGTGTCAGATTGTATCAAATATACACTCTTAAATGACACTCACTTTAAAACTGTTCTGGGCGTGGGCATTGTGGTACTGCAGGTTCGGTTACCACTGGAGCCTTCTGCATCCCATATCAGAGAGCTTCCTGCCAATGCACCTGGGGAGGCAGCGAGTGATGACCTAAGTTCTTGTGTCCCTAATATCCACATGGGAGACCGAGATGGAGTTCCAGGCTCCTGGCTTTGACCTGGCCTACTCCTGGAATTCAGGGAGTGAACCAGCCAATGGAGCTTAATTCCCTTTCTTCTTTCTTTCTCTCTCTGCCACTCTGCTTTATAAATAAATAAATAAATATCTTCAACAAAATCACTGTTGCTGTGAAATCATTTTTTGATTTTAGAATCGTCTGCACATTGAGTGCTTTCTTATTGAAGTTGTGCAGGAGGTGTAACCATTGCTCAACACAATGCCTGAAATGCAAGAGGTCTTTGTACAGTAGGCAAACTCCATGGAAAGAATGGAGCCGAGGGGAAAGTGTTCATCTTCAGGGCAAACCTGGTGTCAACAAATGAGCTGCAACAAAACAAGCTCAACACTCCATTCTCCGAAAGGAAGCACGCTTTTCAGGCAATAAACCATCTGTTCCAAGTGTTTAGAAAACGGACCTCCAATCACTGGTAATTTAAACTTCCTTATACCCCAGTTCAACATTTGATAAAGAGAGAGTGCTAACAGCATGGGAACTGAGTTACTATATTAAGAAACCAACCAGAACAAAAACCAGCCCCCTGCCGTTATTTTGTTTATGCTCCAACCCCATCTGTTTTAATTAACATAATATTTACACGAGACCAGCTTCTGTTACGTCTTTTGCTGCAACTGTCACATGTCTTATTATTTTTCTTTAAAAAATTTCCTGTGGAAACACAATAGCAGAATATGCCTGCATGAGATGATATACTGGAATCACATCAGGGCATGCCAGCTCCCAGGGCCGGGCTTACCTGTTTGCTGCCAGGAGTCAGATGCTCAGGATTCCCAGTTAAATCTGGAACTATGGGGAATAGTTTGCTTAGTGGAACTATGTGCCCGATACTGCATGGGGTATATTTGTAATAAAAAAGTATTTGTTGCCTTCCTAAAATTCAATGATTTAGTTAGAGGGCATTAAAGAATTATTTTTACAATCTATTTATTTACTTATTTATTTGAAGACAGAGAGAGAGAGAGAGAGAGCGTGCTAAGGATAGATTATAGACATAGACACACAGACTGGTAGATGGCAGAAAGATATCTGATCTTCTGGTTCACTCCTCCAATGTCCACAACAGCTGGAACTGGGCCAGGCTGAACACAGGACCCAGGAACTCAATCTGGCTCTCTCATGTGGCTGACAGGGATATGAGTCTTGAACCTCCCAAGGTGTGCATTAACAGGAATCTGGCATCAAGGGCAGAGCCAGGACTCAAATCCAGACACTCCAGTATTGGAGGCAACTTCCCCAAGCATTGGCTTAACTGCTGTGTCAAATGCCTGCCCCTAACTGGGTGCTTTCATTTGCTAAATCTGGCAGCCCAGATCAGGTATTGCTCAGAAGTTTACAAGAATGGGAAGTTGCACAGAAAGGTCAAGTATTTTGCCCCTTCACTCCTCAGAAGATTACAATCAAGTTTACTGATGAGGAGTGGCTTTGGGGTTTGAGATTGAAATCCACTTGACCTTGGGTCTGCACTGTGGTGTGGTGGGCTGAGCCTTCCCCTGCAGTTCACGTGGGTACCAGTTCCTGTCCCGGTTGTTCCTCTTCCAATGCAGCTCTCTGCCTGTGGCCTGGGAAAGCATGGAAGATGGCCCCAGCGCTTGCTTGGGACCCAGCACCCCCCTGGGAGACCTGGAGGAAGTTCCTGGCTCCTGGCTATGGATCGGCCCAGCTATGGCCATTGCAGCCATTTGGGGAGCAAACCAGAGGATGGAAGATGTCTTTTTTTCTGTCTCTCTGTCTCTGTCTATGCCTCTGTCTCTCAAATACATAAATAAAATCTTGATGAAAGGAAGGAAAAGAAATCCACTTGACCATGATACATGCTGGTACTCCAAGTGGTAATAACAGCCAACATAGCATCAGCCTTGTTTGCATGTGGATAACCTGTGTCCCAGCAGGAATGAGCCCATTGCAAAGTTGTACAACCACACAAAAGTGGGCCTGGGATTTGAACCCACGAAGTTCATGTCTAATCATCAAACACTTAATCACCGTGCCATGCTGTCTTCTACTCAAAACTACAAAGGTTCTGAACTTCAGCCCAATTTACTAATGAAATCTGTCTGTCACCAACCTGGAAACCCTCAGGTCTTAGTACAGAGACCCCTAGTGGCCTCTTGGCCCCCGCAAGACCAACCTGGACCTTTCTTCCACTCCTCCTCTGGTGCCCCTCCAGCCTGCTTTCCTTTCCCCTTCTGAGCTGCCCATGACGACTCCATCTTTGAGAATGTTCTCCCCGCACACCTGCTGTTCCCTCTTCCTGCCCTTTCCCAGCATATGGGCTCTCCTTAGGAGAAGAGTTCACTGGGAACTTTGCATACAGACAGGCATGGAATAATGTCAAAAAGAGACCTAGGTGACAGGTACTGGTTGAACAACCCTAAGAAGCCCTGGGGCCCTCATTTGGTCTCCTAGTCCTGGCGAGCCATCACCAGGGCAACCCACAACTTTCTCCCAAGACTGGGAGCATAGAGGGTGTTGGGCATGAGACCAGGATGCTCGTAGCCCAAAGGAGACTCGGGTTTCCACTGCAAGGGCTGGCCACTCCATGCCCAAGAATTCCTCCATGGTTCTGGCCATTCTGAGTCAAGGAGCACCAAGGATTGTCAGCAAACCACCTGGAGCTGTGGAAAAGGGTTGGAGAAGATTCTTCCACACTGCCCTCAGAAGGAAGCAACCCTGCTGACACACCTGGGTCTTGACTCCCAGCCTCTAGACTGAGACAATCAATAGCTATTGTTTAAGCCACACAGTTTGTAATATGCTGTTACAGAGATCCTAGGAAACTAACACAGATCCTAAGTACAATCATTTGGGGGATGTAAATTTATTTCTTTAAAAATTAAAATTAAATTTGCTTTAAATTTAAATGTATATACTTACATAAGTTGCTGAGTGTAAACATCTTTTCACATTTCTTGACAAATTCTCTTCATTCTATCACTAAATATTTTCTTTTACACATTGCTCATATTTTTCTAGCCAGTTTGTTGGAATCTTATATATTATGCACAACTCATCCTTTGTTATATACTATCTAGAGTTTCTAAGTTTCTTATCTTATCTTTTAACTTTTAACTTAGCTTATCTTTTAACTTTTAAAACATATTATAGGAGTGTCCCTTTGTCCAGTAGCGAAGTCACGAGTTAGGACAACTGCATCCTATATCAGAGTGTCTGGGCTCAATTCCTGGCTCTGGCTCTGACTCTGGCTCTGATTCCAGCTTCCTGCCAATGCAGAACACGGGAGACTGCGCTGATGATCAGTAATTAGGCTCCTGCCAGCAAGGGGGCCACCTGGATTGGGTTCTGGATTCCTGGCTGCTGCCCCAACCTCCACCACCCGGGTCTTTGTGGATCTCTGGGATGTGAACCTGCAGATAAGATCTCTCTCTCTCTCTCTCTTGCTCTCTCTCTCTCTCTCTCTCTTGCTCTCCTTGCCTCTCAGATAAATGAATAAATAAGTTTAAAAATATATTTTGGGGCCGGCACTGTAGTGTAGCAGGTAAAGCTGCCGCCTGCAGTGCTGGCATCTCATATGGGTGCAGCTCTCTGCTATGAAAGAGAGCTGGGAAAGCAGTAGAAAAGATGGCCCAAGTCCTTGGGCCCTGCACCCACGTGGGAGACCTGGAAGAAGCTCCTGGCTCCTGGCTTCTGATCAGTGCAGCTCCAGCTGTTGTGGCCAATTGGGGAGTGAACCAGTGGATGGAAGACTCCCCCACCCCTCTATCTGCCTCTCCTCTCTCTGTGTAACTCTTTCAAATAAAATATTTAAAAATATATATATATAAAACTGTTCAAAAGTTTTATATTTTTATTTAGTCACATTGGTCATTCTTTTCCTTTGTAGTTCTTGGTTTTGTGTATAATGTTTAGAAACATTTCTCCTCTCAGAGTTATTAAAATGTTTTGTTGTCATTTTTTGGCCTGGCCTAATAAAACATGCAAGGGAAGGAGAAGAGGCACACGGAACAAGAAAGTGATTTCTATTTCTGTTTTTTTCTGATCGGCATAGGCCAATGTTATATCATCTAGGCCTGGAAGAGGTCTAAACCTTCAGTTTCTCTTGTGAGCTCTCTGGAAGTTGTCAATATGGAGGCCCTGTGGCCTGAGCTTTTTGCTCACTCCTGCAATGCCCAGGGACTCAGAAGTCCAGCCCAGTCTCTTTCATGCTAATGTACCATCAAGCCTCTAGGGAGTGTTAGGGGATGATATTATCATTATCTATCACTGTGTTGCAAACCATACCCACACAGTGCTTTGAAGCATAACAATCGTTTACTCCACTCAGGAATCTGGGGTTTATTGGGCTCAGGGACAAAATTCCTCTTTGGGATCTTGCAGTCAGATGGTGGAGGTTGGGATGTTGTCTCAAAGGCACCCTTCGGACCATCTCTGGTGATGCTGTCTCTCCACCTAACTATCTCAGGGCTACTAGACTGGTAATATGGTGGCACAAAGCTCCCAGAGTTCTTGTTCCAAAGTGCATTGTCTTATTATCCAGCCCTAAAAGCCTTGCAACACTACTTCTTCCACAATCTGTGGCAGGAGTGAGTCCACTAAAGCCAGCTCTCACTCAGGGGGATGGGAATTGGACTCTACCTGTTGATGGGAGGCCTGTTGATGAACTTTGAGGTCTTTCAAAAACGCTCTTCCATAGGGTTTAAGAAAGCTCTGAGTCGATCTCTCTCTCATGTGGACTCTCTATAGTCATTCACAAGAGAAAGGGTGGGCGTGCAAGCCAGCCCCCGCTCAGCAGCTTCTCTTCTCCACTCCTCCAGTAGACTGGATAGTAGCCTGAATCCTGACTTCAGATTCCCTAGGAGGGGCTCCAGCTTACATTCTCCATGGCCTTCACCCACATAGGACATACATGTTAACTTCTTCAAGGAAGCAGCTCTTACTGTTTTTGAAGTGAATGACAGGTCCCCTCTCCTCAATTTCAACAATCAGAGCTTGGCTAAGTAAATTGAGAAATATTCAAAAATTGTCAACAGAAATCAAGTTTAAAAAAATTTTCCCTAGTGGGATAATCATTTTTCTTAAATCAAATTATCATTGATTTTTACAATTTGGAGGCCCAAGAAGGCTAAATAAGGCATTTAAGCTAGAGTTATAGAGCTCTTACAGCTCTTTATTTGTGTATTTCACAGTTATACTTGATTTTCTTGCTTTTTGGACAAGGGAATCATAGAAAATTAAACAACTGAACTAAAATCACTTCATCAATCAGTGAAAGGATTATTCATAAGATCTAGATTTCTCAGATTTTAATATCAATACTGTGTCTCATGCAACCAAAGTGTTTTTAGTGATATTTAATCCTAGGATCTGCCTAAGTATATTTTTGTTTTAATGGGGTTGAAAATAAGCAAAAATCCCAGGTTCCCTGCCTTTTCCAAATGTCCACAATGTATTTGAGCAAAGTCCAGATTTTAACAAAGACACACTGCCAGGCAATATTGTTTAATAAGTAGGGATCCACATGATGTGGTTGAATGCCATTGGCTTGAGGAGCTGCAAAGTGAGAAGCAAAGTGCTATTGAGACAGCCCAGGACACAGTGTTGAAAAGCTGCGTGTGGAGTTAAGTAAAGGTGGAAGGCAGCGCGGCCTCCCACAGCAAGTACAGTAATGGAGTCCCATGATCTAGCACCTTTAGGTTTGTTGTTTGTTGCCATGACGACTGCTTATCTTGGGCAAACATTTTTGGATCCACAGCTGTCACTTGAGACAGTGACTTTCCTTAACTGGTCTGACAATGGAAGACCAAATATGAAAATTCAGTAACAGAGCAAGAGTTTTCCATAGGGAAGATGTTAGGGGTTTAGTAAAACTGCTGTTTTCATGGTCACACAAGTGACATAAGAAAGACATCGAACAGGAAATATTGGTTACTCTGAACTCCTGATAGTCTCTAATAAGCTGCAGTTCATCAACTACTTGTTTGAGTACTAATTTGAGCCCTGTAGCACTATTACAAGTGCTATTACTGGCCCAATAACTTAAAATCAGCAATGAGAAGATTGAACTGTTTGCCTTTATCTTTTGTGCTTTAGGAAAATTAGACCATTTTCCAAATTTTCATGAGCAAAAAGTAGAAGCTGCTGTGTCCCCTGGGCCTGTAGTGCCATCTCCTCCACTGGGAGAGCCCCGTGCCTGCCCTCTTCTTAGATCATGAAAGGATCACACGGTCCCTGTGAATGCTCTAAGACAGGGATGACAGCCCCACGGGCCGGGAAGGTAACACCAACAAGGGAAGTGGCCTGGGCTCCCAGACCACTGCAGCGCACAGGGCCCGGTGTTGGCAGCAGCTGTGCGTTCCCAGACAGTTGTTGCCACAGCAGATTTTAGATCGCAGGCACCAGATCTTCTGATTTTTAAGGTAAATGAGAAACGTGGAATTTCAAAGTTTTTGTGTTTTTCCATATGATTCTAGAAAGTGTTGATATTCTGAGAAGTTCAAATTATGTACATCTGTGAGCCAACCTTGGCTCATAAACTGCCTTTCTGGCCTTGAGGTTAGTGTGAACCTGGGAGAATCACATCCCTCCTGCCCGGAACCATGAATTTTCTCACTAAGGGCACTGCTCTGACAAACGTCCAGACGTGGAAATACTCCCCCTCTGTGTGGCCCTCAGAGTCGGCAGGATCCTGGAAGTCCCCCGTAAGCCCGTTAAGAACTGCTCTGGATCCTGCCATGGTTCTTGCATCTCAACATTAGAATGAGATTTTCTTTGACAAAGATACTTCCTATTTCATTGTTTTTGAAGCTGGTTTGTGCAAGAGGACAACCTGTTTAGTCAAAACAAGTATAACGTAAGGCAGCTGTTCTCAAACACTGTGTTCTTAGACCTCTTGTCCTTTCAAAATTACTAACGCCAAAGATCTTTTGTTTTTCTGGGTTATATCTACTGGTATTTACTATATTAAGAATTAAAATAAAACACCTTTCAAAATATGTATTTATTATTTCACTTAACAGTAAACAAACATTGCTTGTGAGTACAAGTATCGTATTTCATGAATAACACATGTGTTTCCCAAAGCAAAACTGATGTCCTGAAATGATTGGCGTACTTTACAATTTAACCAAACTTATCAGTGGCTGAAGAAACCGAAGTCCGCTAGATTCTGCTGTTTCTGCCTTCAGTCTATACAGGTTTGTAATTGAAAAAGGGAGACCTAACCTCATAGCCTCTTAAGATAGTTGTGGAGATTTTTCTTCGATTCTACACTAAGACTAAATGAATGATGGTTTCCTAAATGCTAGTTGCCAGGTGGAATCTTTGCTTTTTTGAAAGATTTTTGTAAAATTTTATTTGAAAGGCAGAATTACAGAGAGGGAGAGAGAGAGAGAATCTTCCATCCGCTGGTTCACTATCCAAATGGCCACAAAGACCACAGCTGGACTTATCTGAAGCCAGGAGCTTCTTCTGGGTCTCCAAGGTGTTTGGAGACCCAGAAGTGCTTGGGCCATCTTCCACTGTTCTCACAGGGGCATTAGCAGGGATCTGGATTGGAAGTGGAGAAGCTGGGACTTAAACTGGTGCTCATATGGGGTGCAGGTGCCATAGGCGTACCACAGTGCCGGCCCCTCCAGGTGGAATCTTAAAAGCAGAGAACTCTTAGTAGTCAAGTATATTGAAATCCACTGGTTCTTTTTCACTTTTAATGGATATTTTTCCCAGCTAGAATATATTATAAATTTGCCATTTGGAAAATGTTTGTTCCCAGACCTTCTAAATGCGGACACATTCAACTACACGGTACCATTGTATCATATGGCTTCTGGAGAACTCTGGTGTATACTTTGTGAGAGAATGAGTCAAAAAAGTAAATATTGTCTTGCTATTATTATGAAGATAGTTTTAACTTCTATGGACCCTCTGGTATAGCAAAAATAGCCTTTTCTTTGGAATAGATAGACCTAGATTAAACTTCAGTCTATGCTACTAACTAGCTAAATGATTTTTACAAAGGTCTCCATTTTTCTGACTTCATTTCCCTATTGTAAAAGGAAAGTTTTAAGTTTTAGTCACTGTTGATAAGCGAGTATATGATTGGCATTGGGGGAGAGACTTGTCGTGAGGGACTGTCTCTCATGTGGTATGAATTTTTTTTAAAGATTTATTTATTTGAAAGGCAGAGTTACCGAGAGGCAGAGAGAGAGAGAGAGAGAGAGAGAGAGAGAGAGAGAGAGGTCTTCCATCTGCTGGTTCACTTCCCAGATGGCCACAATGGCCAGAGCTGTGCCAATCCATAACCAGGAGCCAGAGCTTCTTTCGGGTCTCCCACGTGGGTGTAGGGGCCCAAGGACTTGGGCCATCTTCTGCTGCTTTCCCAGGCCATAGCAGAGAGCCGGATTGGAAGTGGAGCAGCCATATGAGATGCCAGCACTGCAGGCGGTGGCTTTACCTGCTATACCAAAGCCCTGCCTTCCTCCGCTAAATACAGAAGCACCAAACCCCACCAGCAATTTTTGTAAATCCCAGAGAACGCGTCAGGGGGAGCTATTGTCTACAGTTGGGACCTACTGGATTAAATGGGTTTTGTTTCTTTAAATTCTGAAGCCAATTCTGTTAAAAAAAAAAAAAAAGTGGAAAAATGACCTAAAATAATTGACTATATTTTGAATTTCTCCTTTGTCGTGTGTGTGCGTGCGTGTGTGTATGTGTGTGTGTGTATGCACATCTATTTAATTGTTGGTGATATTCTTGAAAACCTTTGCTTTAGGCAAATGTGACCACATACAAATCAACGAAATTCAAATAACAGGAGGTGGAAATAGGAAGGAGAAAACTGAGATGGGGAAAAAAACCTCACCTTCTCCTCCCTACATTTTTACACATTAAGGACTCTTGATGTCTTTGGAAGGCGCCAGTGTTTTGCTGGCCAGAGATGTGCCAAGGAAGAGTTAAGCTCTCTGTAAGCCACCAGGCTTCAGGGACCTACCAGAAGACCACGCAGTCACCACTCGGTCAGCCTGCCTCCTCCAGATTTCCGAAGTGGGTTACTGTGACGCTGGTTAAAATCCTAAGTGCTGGGGGCCAGCCTGCCTAGGCTTGAATCAGCTTTGCCACTCATCAGAAAACGTAGGAAGTTACTTCTCTGTGCCTTTGTCTAAGTGAGAAGACTACAAGCACTGGCCTCATAGACTGTGAGGAGTAAATGCGTTGTGGCGTTCAAGCAGCTGTGTGTCCCCGCGGACAAGGAACAGCACGTGTCAATCAGTACCAGCGTACAAGCCCGTGGAATTAAAAGGCAACTTTGCTTTTGTGTAAAAAGGTTTTGAAATCCATGCATGTGCGGGATCTTCAAAAAGTTCATGGAAATGTGTGTTATGGAAAAATCCTCATGGATTTCAACACTTTTTGCATGAAAATAAATTTATCTTATAATTCCATTGTTTGCAAACTTCTTGAAGTTCCCTTCTAATATGATGAAGAGAAATCGAGAAGCTCTGCTCCCCTCCACCGAAAACCCTGGGCCACCTTGGATGTTAGGTTCACCTTGCCCTGTTTGATGTGTTCTGTTCTTTTCCCGTCAAGCTGAGCACAAAAGCTGTACCTATTGGTTGTTGATTCTAATAGGGAGAAGCATCATCTTCTCGATGGAGGCAGAGAAATTTCCCAAGGCCCAAGAACTGGCACGCCAGAAATTTGGGAATTTGGTGCATTCACTTTTAAAAATGTTTTATTTATTTATTTGAATGGTAGAGTGATAGAGAGAGAGAGAGAGAGAGAATTCCATCCATTGGTTCATCCTCTGAACGTCTGCAACAGCTGAGGTTGGACTGAGTGGAGACCAGGAGCCTGGGACTCGATGCAGATCTTTCACGCAGGTGGCAGGGACTCAAGGACTTGAGTCATCACCTGCCGCTTCCCAAGATGATGTTGACAGGAAGCTGTACTGGAAGCAAGGCAGAGACTCCAGCCCAGGCACTCAGACGTGGAATGCGAGCACCCCAAGGAGTGTCCTAACCACTGTTTCATAACACTCACCCCACACGCTTTCAAAAATACACTTGGTCCGAAGCTGTCTTCTTTGACAAGGAAAGCCCCATGGAAACAGGAAGCCAATATGAAATTCCCAGGATGTTTTAGCATTGCAATGACCACTGGGAAGAAAATTCCAGATTTGAGAAAGAGAGAGAGAAACACACTTAACAAGCCATTCCAGAGTGAATATTCAAGAAGGTTTGGCGTGAACCTTGGAGCAGTGCTGCCTCTTCTAAATTTGGCCATTCACACTCAGGTCAGCTCTTCTTTTTTCTTTCTTTCTTTCTTTCTTTTTTTTTTTTTTTTTGAGATTTTTATTTGTTTATTTGAGAGGTAGAGTTATAGACAGAGAGAGGGAGAGACAGAGAAAGGTCTTTACTGGTTCACTCCCCAGATGGCTGCAACAGCCGGAGCTATGCCGATCCAAAGTCAGGAGCCAGGAGCTTGTTCCGAGTCTCTCATGCGGGTGCAGGGGCCCAAGCACTTGGGCCATCTTCCACAGCTCTCCCTGGCCGGATCGGAAGAGGAGCAGCCAGGATTCGATCCAGTGCCCATATGGGACGCCGGTGTCGCAGGCAGAGGCTTAGCCCACTACACAACAGTGTCGGCGCCCAGCTCCTCTTTCTTAGGACTCTGACTGGCATTTGTGAATTCTGCCCTGGGCAGCCCATCGCCCTGGGCTCCAGAGAATGCTCCTTTTGTCATCACTTGAGAAATGAAGGTGGTGATGAGATAAGGAAGCAAAGGCTCTGCCTCTCGGCTTCCTGCGGCCCTCTCTGTGACCTGGCTTCCTGACTCACGGCTCCTGGGAGGAGCGTCCTGACAGATGTGTGTGTTCCCTCAGCCGCGCAGAGATAAGGCGAGGTGACCCCGTGCTAAAGCTTCTGTGTATTCGCATGTCTTCAAACACTCTCCTACAGGCTTCTGGGTTAGTGTTCCTCATTTTTCTTCGTAAGTGGTCCCGACACTTTCCTCTCTTTCCTCGAGATTCTGCTAATCGTTGACTTAAGTGCCTGCTGGGTAATTGGCAAGGCGTCTTTAGGGTCTCCCCGAGCCCTCAGAGTGTATAAATATATGTATTTGTAGAGTTGGAAATGGTTCAGAATTCATCTAGTCCATTTTCCACATGGAAGCTGAAACCAAGAGATGCCGAATTAACTTCTGAGGTCGGAAAGTACTCTCATATTCTCTCAAAACATAAACGTCTCTCCTACTTGCTCCAGGCATTTTGAAATTGGGGTCCATGTGCTCTCCTGGATGGACTGTGTCTACGAGACACAAGGAGGTACAGGATACAACTTAGGGCATCTTCCTGGATTTTCGATTTTACCTGAAGGCCTGTACTTAAGACAAATTTTATATCACACATACCATTGTATCCACAGCTGCTGATCAAGTCTTAGAATTGTTGTAAATGAATGACTAAATGAATAATAAAAATAAAGTATGACATTTAATTAAAAACTCTAACTTACAATGGAATTTTCTGCTGTTAGAGTTAGTCAGTGGTAATATTTGGGAAACTGTGATGGTTCTAAAACAAGGGGTTTCAAAGACACCTTGGAATATTAGGAAACAACTCCTATACATTCCCAAAGTCCAATATATTCTGAAGTTGGATGAGTAAGGAAATTGCAACTTTATTCCTTTCTCTCTGAGTTACAATGCCTCCCTTTCCCACCTACCCTAAATATTTGACATGCATACATTTTTTAAGGTTTATTTATTTTGAAAGTCAGAGTTACAGAGACATCTTCCATCTGCTTGTTCACTCCAGCAGTACAGACCAGGCCAAAGCCAGGAACCAACAACCTTATTTGGGTCTCCCACCCAGGTGGCAGGGGCCCAAACACTTGATCCATCTTCCACTGCTTTTCCCAGGCCATTGGCAAAGAGCTAGAAACACAGTGGCTGGGACTCAAAATGGTGCCCATACAGGACGCCAGCCACACAGGTTATGGCCCACTGTGCCAAAACACAGCCCTGCTTGATGTTTTCTTATTACTTCCGGAAAAGGCTTCTCCAAACCACTACACCAGAGTAAGTCTACTGGGCCCCTGCCCCACTGGATCCTGCCCTTTCCCTTGGTGCTATTGTGCACAACAGATCAATGGCTTTACTTGACAAGGTACGGCTAGTGCTGGCCTCATTCATTGCCCAATAGCCCGATTGCCCTGACCAGGACCTGGAACATGGTAGGCACTCAATACACAGTGATTAATTGAAGCAGAGTTGAATTTCCTGAATGACTCATGGTAGCCACTGGAAGTGCCTGCCTGATCCTGCTCCAGGTTGGCAACAGCAGAGTATCAGCAGCTTGCTCCAGGGTCTCTCGCTGCCCAGCTTCTGGGACCCGAGCAGCTGCAGGTCACCTCTTCCTGCCCAGTGGCCACTCACTGTGATTCAGGATGCTTGCCCATCTCTTTCCTCCAGGGCTGCTAGTTCCCAGCATCACCCTGTTTTCTTGTCGAGAGCTATTAGAGGTAGGAAGTCCATCAGAGAAGTTGATAAAAACAAACAAACAAAGAAAGGTTTGTTCTGAATCATATGATGCTTGAGGTCAAGAGAGGGTGGGCTCAGGACATGCTTCAGGGACAGAATTTCCTAAGCACACTCAGGCAGTGGATGTGAAGGGAACAGGGGACAGTGCACTGAGACCTCCAGATGATTCCATGGTTTCTGGGTGGAGTGACGCTGAATGCAATGCTCTTAACCAAGAACGGTGAGCAGTGACACAATTACTGAGAAAAACAGAGGAGAGGGTGGGCATCTGAATGGAAAAACCCAGAGTTCCAGTTTGAAAATACCAAATGTGAGCTGCCCAGCCCTGGGGAGGATGTGCTCAGCAGGTAGAAGCTTGAATGTGGAGTTGGACACAAGGTCAGGGAGTGGGGATGGAGAACCACACCAGGAAACTAGGGGACCCTGCTCTACCAGTCACCGCCAGATGGCTGTCCTGTTCACAGTCAGCCATGTGTCTCTCTGCTCAAAATCCTGAGGTCAAGACCTCCTCCTACTGAACACGTCCACTCCTTCAGTAAATGGTCACTGCGCTTGTGGCCATTGGCTCGGCATAATAAGCGGCAGTGGCTGTGGCAGCCCTAATGGGAATGTCAGCTAAAACTGGACTTTCTCTGGCCCCAGTGGAAGATTGGTCCCTGAGCACCACCCAGGAGAAGGCAGGGTTTCCAGCGCTGTGAGCTGTGGTTCTGCTGGCACCGCTTTGGAAGGTGGACCTCATCAGTCATAGAAATACATGGAGATTTGCAAGTCTTCATAGAAACACAGAAACTTGGCAACAGTTTTAAAGAAACACATATATTAACAAGACAGACCTGCGATATGTGGCATAGGTAAACAGGAATAGGTTTGTCCCACCCTCCTTTTGTGAGGGACACTGGTTGGTCCTTCCCTCTGGATGCTCAGACAGATATCTCCTCTTCTGGCTCCGTCTTCCCCTCTCTCACTGACTAATTCTTGGTCATAAAAAGACTACAGGTCCCTTGACCCCTCTCTTCATCTCACCCCAATTTATCAGCCTTTCTTTCTTTTTTTTAAAAAAAAGATTTATTTATTTATTTGAAAGAGTTACACAGAGAGAGAGGAGAGGCAGAGAGAGAGAGAGAGAGAGAGAGAGAGAGAGAGAGGTCTTCCATCCGATGGTTCACTGCCTAGAGATGGCCACAATGGCCAGAGCTGCGCCTGTCTGAAGCCAGGAGCCAGGAGCTTCTTATGGGTCTCCCACACAGGTTCAGGGGCCCAAGGACTTGGGCCATCCTCCACTGCTTTCCCAGGCCACAGCAGAGAGCTGGATTGGAAGAGGAGCTGCCAGGACTGGAACCAGCACCCAGGGCATTAACCCGTTGCACCACAGTGCCGGCCCCAATCAGCCTTTCTATTTGATACCAATTTATCTGCCCTGGGTCTCGCTGTCATGGATCCACCACCCACCCACCAGTGCATCGTCTCTGGCTTACCTCCTCAAATACTGGTCTCCTCATCCTTCCAGCTCATCCATGAGACAAAGCCCCAAGCCTGGATTTATATTACTTCTCACCTCCATCACTCCCGCTCTTGGACTATGTTGAAGGAATTGACACAGCCAGGAGGCTGATGCAGACTCTCTCTCTTCTCCTAATTTCTAGACCACAAGACTGCTCAACAGCCCTTTCAGGCTGTAGCCAGATCTTTATGTCCCATTGGGTTAAAGAGTATTCCAAATGCTTAACTCTGTTCATGCTCCGAGCCCCTTGTCCTTCCTTCAGATCTCATCTCCCCCTTGTAGCTTCAGCGGAGAAATCAGTTCCCATGGTCTGCGTTGTGGAGAGTACAGGTGCACACACCTCCCTGTGAGCATGAAATGGTTACACAGACGCCTCCAGGCTGCTACAGCAAGGGGTGATGAGACAGGATCAAAAATGATTAAGATAAAAATAAAAAATAGCAGCTCACACTTACTGAGCTCTTACTAAATGCCAGGCTGTGCTCCAAGGGTGTCACCTCATTTAATCCTCATGACAACAACATGGAGTGGATGGCAACAGATCCCTTGTGTACCCAGCCGCTTCGCCAAGAGAAGCCCGGTTTGGTGCCCACCATGGCACAGCTCGTGATCTGAACCAGCCACAGTGGGCTGCCCCACTTAGCCCGGTAGGCACTCCCCGGGCTGCCCTTCCAGCAAGGCACACCCATGCGATTCTGCTCTGAGCCCTGGGGAGTCAGGGGACGTTTTCTGGACAGGTTTCTTTTTCAAAATGAAAAGACAGTGACTTGAAAGGAGAAAGGTGCTTTTCCTCTACGTCTTGGTTTTGAATGTGACTAAGCGGCCTGGAAGCTGACTGAGGCAGCCATCTTGGAAAGACGGAGTGAGCCGAGAATGCGCAGGGAAAGGGAAGTGCAGGCGCCCGAGGCCCTAGGACACCCTCCATCACTGAGCCGTCCACGCTGGGTTCTCCTCAAGAGAGACAACGACATGTCTTCATCTCTTAATTGAGTGTCCTATACAGCAATCCCTGGTGACTGTGGGGACTGGTTCCAGGACTCCCCGTTGATAACAACATCTGTGGATGCTCATGTCCTTTATGTAAAATGGCATAATATTTGCATAGAAACCGTGCACATCCTCCTGTCTACTTTAAAACCTCTCTAGATAACTTACAGTACTAATACAAATGCAAAATGCTATGGCTGCTGTTCAGGAAATAATGACAAGAGACACAAGTCTGCATCTGTCTAATACAGCTGCAATTTTTATGTATTCTTTTACTTCAGACAGAGCACTTCCATTTACTGGTTCACTCCCCAAATGCCTGCCAAGTCCAGGAAAGGGCCAGGCGGAAGCTGGGAGCCAAGAACTTAATCCAGGGTCTCCCACATGGATGGCGGGACCCAGTCATTCATGCCATCACCACTGTATCCCTGGGCTTTGCGTTAGCAAGAAGCTAGAGTCAGGAATTGGAGCTTGGAATCGAGTCCAGCTGGGACTCAGGTGTCTTAACCGGCATCTTACCCACTACACCAAATGCCTGCCTCAAGGCGCATTTTTCCAAATATTTTTGATGCATGGTTGGTTGAACCCAATGGACGCAGAACACTTTGATAAAGGATTATTATATCAGCATCAAACCTTCTTTACAGAACCAGGCCATAACCACCATTAGTCTTTTTTTGTGGAAGAAATGAAGACTTTGCCAAGGGCAAGTGACTGCTAAGGCTCTAAGGGCAGATGGGGTCTCACGATGAACACACAGTCTGACTCCAGGCATGCTCTCTGGGCCCTGTCTCTGCCGGGCTATTTGACTTTTGTGACCCAGAGTTAGAAGGTCAGCAAAGACAGTGAAAACCAGATAAAATGAAGTAATAAAAAGAGGCCAAGACTGAGAGAAATTTACTGGTGTACTGTAGAGAAATGGCAAAGAGAAGTGCTGTACACATAAGTGGCGGAACAACTGGGGAGAGGGTGGAAAAAGAGATTTTCAGACTCCAGTGAGACTGGAACGTACAGGACTAGGAATAAAAATTGTGGCAGTTGGCAGGTGTTTCAAGAGATAGAAGTAGGGGCCAGCACTGTGACATAGTGGGTAAAGCTACCTCCTGCAGTGCCAGCGTCCCATATGGGCACTGGTTCGAGTCCTGGTTACTCCACTTCCAATCCAACTCTCTGCTATGGCCTGTAAAAGTGGTGGAAGGTGGCCCAAGTCCTTGGGCTCCTGAACCTATGTGGCAAGCCTGGCAGAAGCTCCTGGCTCCTGGCTTTGGATTGGTGTAGTTCTGGCCGTTGGGGCCAACTAGGGAGTGAACCAGCAGACAGAAGACCTCTCTCTCTCTCTCTCTGCCTTTCCTTCTCTGTGTAACTCTGACTTTCAAATAAATAGATAAATCTTTAAGAAAAGAAATAGAGAGAGAGAGGGAGAGAGAAAGAGAGTAGAACTCTCTTCTCTGTAAGGAAAAACAAAACTCCCTATGCATTAGTTCCAAATCTGTAGATCCAAATCAACCATGCATTGAAAATATTTTTAAAAACTAGCATAAAATGTTTCAAAAATTTGCATTTGTATTGAACATGTAATTTCTTGTAATTATTGTATAAACAATATAGTATGCTAAGTACGCACACAGCATTGATATTATAGGTATTTTATATAATCTAGGGATGAGTTAAAGCACCTGGGAGGTGGTGTGCAGGTTGCATGCCAATACTATTACTCTATACCATTTTATAGCAGGGACTTGAGCATCCGCAGGTTTTATAATACTTTTTCCCCAAAAGTGTTTTTCTGCTCATTTTGACTTACTTGCTGGATGAGGTGATCAGGAACATAACTGAAGGCATCCAATCCCGAATCCATCAGTCAGTTAGCAAATACTGACCCAGAGGTTCCAATTTTACTTTCTCAATATATGTCACAGTACCTCCGGGTCAACAGAAAATCTTCATGTTCATTAAGTAAAGGCCAAACAACTCGGGAAGTACTTATGTCTTAATAACTTGGCGGTTCTTTGGAAAAAGACTTTGTAAATTGAATGACAACAGTACTTTTAAAATTTCGTTCATCAATGGCCACAATTACTAACAGGATCTGTGGTGAGTCGGGTACTGCATGATTTCTCAAACTTTTGGAATCCGCTTGACACTGCCACTGTCGTTTCCTGCTACATGGATCCTTGTTGGTGCTTGCATTTTATCACAGCAACAACCAAAAGCCCAGCTTCAAAGCTTGGGGGTGACTGAAACAAGTACAGGGAATCTAGTACTGAAGCTGTGGCTACCTCAAGACGGTAGTCTGTCCTGGGTCCCAGGGACATTAAGACTTGCCCTGTTCCCATCAGAAATGTGAAATATTTTGGGGCTCTTGTGGGTCTGCTGTAGCTCCTAGGGTGTGGGAACCATAAGAATGGTAAACCACTCTGTGCCAAGAGCTCTGCTAGGCATGGCATTTCATGCAGTGAAGCAGACGGCCAGTCTGTGTGCCTTGAATCTTGGAGGCCAGTGGATGAGACAACGTTAATAAAATAATCTGGAAAATAAATGCATTATCACAAGCTAATAGGTGCAGTGTAGTAACAGCAAGGTGTTGCTTGCAGGGTCTTTTTCTCAGGCCTAGAGGAAGAATCTGTTCTTATTTGGTTCCAGCAGGTGCTTCCTTTGGCAGAAGCAAAGCTACAATTGTACTCAGCACCATCCTTCCTAGAACAATGGCTTGGATTGGGGGGAACATGGTGCATCCTGAACACTGGGAGGGAAAATTATAATGGCTGTTCTAACAAGATGCAGGTGGCTGGACTGGAGGATGCCCATATCCTACATCAGCGTCATCTTGTTACCCCTGATTCTCAGGGAAGGTATTTAGAGGGGGATCTCCAAGAAAGACCACTTTGCATGTCAGCAAGACCTTTGCTACAAACCTTGGGAGCTGGGTCATGCTGGGCTGAGTGCCTGGGGCTGTTAGTGTGGATGCCCTTTGTCCTGGCCCCAGGAATCCCCCGGAAGCACAGTGTCTGATTTCTGGGCTTCTGTGCCAAGGGCCCCTCATTCACTTCCAGATTTCCATTCATCAAGCACACTGTGTTCACAGGGCTGCCTTGCCAAGCCAGCTGCATGGGGTCCTAGGAATCCCCTAGGAGAACATTGTTGGGGAGACTTTTGATCTCAGCCTCTCAGGCCCCAGTCCCCGGAAACACCCCCATCCTGAATTCTAGTCCATCCTTGGCTTCAAGGAGCGGCATGAACCGAGAGCTCCCACTAGTGGCCGGAGCGGGCCATCAACGTCGCTTGGTTTTTCATTTGTTTCTTCCCTTATTTGCATGGGCCCTAGCAGCCAGGTCTATGGTCTGCTAGGAGCATCTCAAACCGCGTGTTCACTTCTAGGGGACATTTGCCCTGACGCAGGCAGCTCTCTGTGGGCTTGCAGGAGCAGTGGGCATCTGTAGACCTTTCTGAGTGTCTTGTCATGTTGTCCATTAAAGAGGAGGAAAGCTGAGAGTCAGCCTGTTCCTATGGCTGCCTTCTCCTTCCCGTTACCCTTTTTGCTGAGGATTGTTCAGAATCAACAGATCTCTCTCTCTCTCTGTCTCTCTCTCTCTCTCACACACACACACCCATCTATGTGATCCCTCCCTTGCACCAGCAGTGACAGACTGGGCAGCTGGGGAGGTGTACAGTGAGTGGCCTGGAGAAGCTCCACAGAGAGATAGGCAGAGCCATCTCTCACCCTCACTTCCTGGATGATGCTTTCCCCTGGCCTGCCTTCCCTTGGTGTCAGAACAGAGAGCCTGGGGGAGACCGGGCTGAACGGGCGCAGGAGGTTGCCAGCCTCCCCAGAGTTTAAGCTGCCTGTTCACCTCCAGTCAACCCAGAGGCAATGGGTTCCTATGCTGCCTGAGCTCCATTCTGGGTCCCTGGAGCATTCAACTGTAGTATGGGGGCAAAATCCTTATAGCCGTGAAGAACACGCATGTCTGGCATGTCCCTCCTGATCCATCACTGTTATAGATGGGTGGGTGGAGGGTCAGGGTTTCAGGGTCCCTGCATCATTACATACTGCCTCATCACAGCAACCTAACACAAATAGAACCATTAAGAATGATAGCTTGGGGCCAATGCTGTGGTATGCTGGGCAAAGCTTCCCCTTGCAGTGCTGGCAACCCATATGGGCACTGGTTCGAGTCCCGGCTGCTCCACTTCCGATCCAGCTCTCTGCTGTGGCCTGGGAAAGCAATGGAAGATGGCCCAAGTCCTTGGGCCCCTGCACCTGTGTGGGAGACCCGGGAAGAAGCTCCTGGCTCCTGGCTTCAGATCAGCTCAGCTCTGGCCGTTGCAGCTATATGGGGAGTGAATCAACCGTTGGAAGACCTTTATCTCTATCTCTCTTTCTCTCTGTCACTCTGCCCCTCAAATAAAATAAAAGAATGATAGCTTCATAAATAACCTCATGATGGTCAGATTTTCTGACCGTATCCTATGCATTTCATATGACATCTGTGGGTTAGCGAGACTTGTAAGTTCTGAAGTTATTCCTCTCCCTGGACAGAACATTTAAGACAAGGTGGAACAGCCACCAGTGGTTTCTAGTTGCGACATCAAGACTTCTACTGATTTGCAGTAGGGGTGAGGATCTCTTGTCATGAGAGAACTAAGGGACAATACTAAAATGTTCCCAAGCGGTATGTGCTGAGTTGTGTCTCTTCAAAATTCCCATTGAAATCCTAACCCCCGGTACTTCAGAATGTGACTGCCTTTGGAAAAAGAGGCTTTAAAAAGGTAATAAAGTCAAAATGAGGTCATTATGGTGAGTCCCAATCCAATGTAACTGATGTTCTTATAAGAAAAGGAGATTGCGGGTTGGGGGGTTGCCCACCTCAGAGTGGCTGGGTTTAAGTCCCAGCTCTGATCCCTCACTCCAGCTTCCTGCTAGTGCAGACCCTGGGAGGCAGCAACAAAGCCTCAATAACTGGGTCCCTGCCACTGAAATGGGAGACCTGGATGGAATTCCTGGTTCCTGGCTTTGACCCCAGCCCTGGCTGTTGCTGACATTTAAGGAGTGAACCAAAAGATGTGATCTCTCTCTGCCTCTCAAAAATAAACAAACAAATAAATGTCATTTCCCCTACTCTCCCAGCTTCTTCATAAAGAAGCAATCAGGACTCAGATGCACCCAGAGGAAAGACCACGTGAAGTCACAGGGCAAAGTCAGCCAACTACAAGCAAAGGAGAGGGAACTCAAGAAATCCACCCACCAACACTTTAATCTCAGATTTCCAGTCTTTAGATCCTTGAGAAAACACATTTCTGTTAACTCCAGCCATGCAGTCTGGCACTTCATTCTGGCATTCCTAGAAACTGAGTGTACCAAGATGGGAGTTTTCCTGGCCATTTTCATGTATTTCAGAACTCAAAATAATACCATGAGCAATGCTGGGAATCCAATTCAAGTCACTGTCACTCCAGAAGCTATGTGTGAGTGGGTGGTACTAATTCTTCACCACCTTGGGCTATTTGGAAATGATGGCTTTCAAAAGGGTCATTAAAGAACATTTTGAGGGAAAAAATGATTTTTTAGTGAAGACAGCCTTCTCATTGTTAGTGAATTTTTATTTATTTGAAAGGCAGAGAGATAGAGACAGGCAGAGGCACACAGCCAGGAAAACAGATCTCCCATCCACTGTTTCACTCCCCAGATGCTGGCAACAGCTGGAGCTGGCCAGTTTGAGGTTGGGAGTCAGGACCTCAATCCGGGGTGAGTGACAGGGACCCAACTAATTGAGCTGCCTGCCAATTAACCTGCTACCTCCCAGGGCGTGCATTTGCAAGAAGGGAGCTGGAAACAGGAGCGGAGCTGGGACTCAAAACCAAGCACTCTGGTACAGGATGTGGCATCCTAAAGAGCGCCTTAAGTGCTGCACCAAGCACCTGCCCTGAGGCTGCTTTCTAAGGGCATGAGGCTTGCTCTGAAGACCCAGACCGGCTTCTGCATCGCCTCCTGGGGCTACCTCCACACCAGGGGTCCTGCCTTGAACATGGGCCCCAGAAGGCAAAATGGGCCATGGGATTGCTCAGGCAGCACAGGCCGTGTGAGCACGTGGCTGTACCAGAAACTTGTCAGGAGCACATCAGGGCTCGAAGCTTCCCAGAGCGGCTCCGTGTATGGGAAGAGCCCCTGTTCTCGGGCTGCGTCATTGTGCCGTGGACCCTCATTCTCTAGCCCCACATCCTCAGAGATGCTGAGACGAATTTCCGCCCTGTTTGGAAGTCACTGCCTAGTGGCAAGTGTCACTGCCAGCCGGGGAACAGGTGTGCAAGCTGCTTTACAGAGACCTCTCTGCGCTGGGCATCTCGGCGTGTGGTACGTCCTACCCTCCCACACGCACTGGTCGACTTCATTCCCCAGGACTTCCTGTGTGCTGCACAGGCCAGGTCTCACTCATACCCCAGTCTTACAGGTAAGAAAAGGATGTCTCAGAGTGACCAAGGCTGACACCGACCCTGCCAAAGAACGTCACGGACGTAGGGGAGAAGGAGACACCCAAAAGGGAGCTGAGTGTGCCTCACTCCTGTAATGGCCACATCTTCATGTTTGCTCTGGTCCCCAGAGGAAGAAAACAAAGCTGGAGCCCAGGGACCATGCTGAGCTAACACCAAGCTCCCACAGCAAGGTGGGGACAAAGGGTATTGTAGGTGTGCATGTGGGGGCACAGGTCCCACAAAAAGCCACTGGTACACAGTATACCAACCAAAGCTTTCTGAGCTCACATTGTTGGTGGGAGTTCTGTTTAGACCTGGAAGCAGGCCAAATCCTTAGAAACTTGGGGCAATTCTTCCAAGGTGACACTTGTGTGCAAATTTAACCAGCAACTCTTACTTATTACGTACACTAAGTACAGAAGTCCTCATCAATTGCAAGTCTGTCCTTGCGGCAGCCTCCTGCTTCTCTTCATTTCCAAATCTTTCTGATATTGACTTCTTTAACTACAAAAAGATCTCCTTATCTCCTCTAGGTACTAATCACAATAATGGTTTCATTCACTAATAAAGAACTATCTTCAGATGGACTTTCTGGGGCTGCCATTGTGGTGTAGGAGATTAAGCCTATGAAACTGACATCCCATATGTGTGCCAGTATGAATCCTGGCAGCTCTGCTTTTGATCCTGCTAATGCACCTGCGGAAGCAGTGGGAGATGGCCCAAGTACTTGGGCCTTGGCACCCATGTGGGAGACCTGGAGGAAGCTCCTGGCTCCTGGCTTTGACCTGAACCAAACCCAGCCATTGTGGCCATCTGGGGAGCAAACCAACAGATAGAAGCTCGCTCTCTCTCTCTCTCTCTCTCTCTCTCTCTCACTCTGCCTTTCAAATAAATAAATAGTGTTTTAATGAAAGCTGGACTTCCTGGGAAATCTTTTGAGCCCTGAGAATGCCTTAATCCCCTCCGTCTCTGACTTTGATCTGCTCACCTGCGGCCTGCCAGGACTGGCTCATTCTCAAGGTGCTGCCCTATTCTGCTGAGAGCATCTGTTGCGGGGTCACCTGGCAGCCCACAGGGCTCCTCAAAGCAAGCAGGAAATACCCTCTGTCACTGGAGGATGATGTAGCACTGCAGGCCTGGGCAGTGAGCTGACTGGGCCTTGGCATGGAGGAAGAGCCCTCCGCGCTGGAAGCGCAGTCAGGGTGCAGGGCTTGGAGAACGGAGTGCAGGCTGGACTAGGGTTGCCCCTGGCCTGGCAGGTGCACAAAGGTCTGTGCCTGCAGCCTGGAGCCCCTCACCCCTGCAGGAGCCCCAGATGCGACCTCCCTCTGATCCTCCCTGGGGGGTTCCTACCTGCAGGCACCACTCCACCTCACCCCTAGCTAGGGGGGATCAGAAACCCAAGAAGTGGTCTCTGCCTCGCTTGTCGCCTCTTTTCTTCTCTTTCCCTGTTACCTGGGAACTCCAGTTATGCTGTTGCCTCTCTCCTGACTTCACTCTGGTTTCCCATAAATCTCTGTGTTTCAAACTTGGCACCCTCAGCTGTTAATACATGAGCAAGACTAATTCACTAAAAAGCCAATTTGTCAGGTGAGCAACTCGCCCACATTCTGGAGAATTTTTGAAGAGTTAACTTTGCCCCAAACCTGCCCCAACTCTATCCCCAACCCCAGAAGCTGTCATAAAAATACTTACCTCTCGGGGCTGGCACTATGGCATAGTGGGTAAAGCCTCCACCTGCAGTGCCGGCATCCCATGTGGGCACCGGTTTGTGTCCCGGCTGCTCCACTTCCTTTCTAGCTCTCTTCTGTGGCCTGGGAAAGCATTGGAGGATGGCCCAAGTCCTTGGGCCCCTGCACCCGCATGGGAGACCCAGAGGACGCTCCTGGCTCCTGGCTTTTTTTTTTCCTTTTTTTTTTTGTTGTTGTTGTTGTTGACAGGCAAAGTGGACAGTGAGAGAGAGACAGAGAGAAAGGTCTTCCTTTTTGCCATTGGTTCACCCTCCAATGGCCACCGCGGCCAGCGCACCGCGCTGATCCGATGGCAGGAGCCAGGTGCTTCTCCTGGTCTCCCATGGGGTGCAGGGCCCAAGCACTTGGGCCATCCTCCACTGCACTCCCGGGCCACAGCAGAGAGCTGCTGGCTCCTGGCTTTGGATCGACTCATCTCTGGCTGTTGCGACCAGTTGGGGAGTGAACCATTGGATGGAAGACCTCTCTCTCCGTCTCTCTCTCTCTCTCTGCCTCTCCTTCTCTCTCTGTGTAACTCTTTCAAATAAACCTTTAAAAAAAAATATTTACCTCTGGGCAGGGAAGGTTTGCAGGGTTATTGAACTGCCCGAGGCAGGAACAATAGCAGAAGCAGGTTACCCAGCTGTACAAGGGGAGTGCTGGTATCTAGCCCTGGTTTTTTCTTAGGACGAACTCATGTGATACAAAGAAAGCATGTACAACAGTCTAGCAGGCAAAACACAGCACCCAATCAGAATAATTTTCAATATTCACTTTACACATGCATTTAAACAATATGCACATTTAAACTGCACCTGAAATGAAGACAAAAAACAACAATTTAAATGGAGATGCCAGGATATGAAAACAATAATCACCAGGGCTGCTTCAGTGCCCATATTGTTTTTTTTTCTTTATTTTTTAAAGATGTATTTATTTATTTGAAAGGTAGGCTGACAGAGATGGGGAGACAGAGAAAAAGAGATCTTCCATCTGCTAGTTCACTCCCCAAATGGCTACAACAACCAGGGCAGGGTCACACTGAAGCTGGGAGCCAGGAACTGTATCCAGGTCTCCCACGTGGGTGACAGGGACCCAAGGACTTGGGCCATCTTCTGCTGCCTTACCAGGTGTATTAACAGGGAGTTGGATTGGAAGTGAAGCAGCCAGGACTTGAACAAGCACTCCCGCGGGAGTGCCAGCTTCCCGAGTAAAAAACTCAACCCATTGAGCCACAACATAGGTCCCTTCTCTCATTTTTTAACTAAGAATATTCACTTGAAAGTCAGGAAGACAGAGAAAGAGAAACATCATGCAAAGAGAGACAAACAGGCAGACAAAGAAAGCTCCTATCCACTGGTTCACTCTCCAAATACTCCCACTTACCTGGCTGGTTCAAAGCTGGGGGCAGGAATCTTAATCCAGGCCCCCCACGTGGGCAGCAGAAACCCAACTGGTTGAGCCGCAGGCCAGTGCGCCCAAGGATGTGCAATAGTAGGAAGCTAGAATCGGGAGCAGAGGCAGGATATGAACTCGGGCACTCTGAGGATGGAATTAAGGGTGTCCCAAAAGGTGTCTTAACCTCTAGGCCAAATGCCTGCCCATGGCCCATACTCTTGGTCTCATCATTGACCACAAGTTTTGTAATTACACCTAGCGGCCAGGGTGTACATATACAGCTATACTTATGAACCTTATGATGAATTTTTGGGAATTTTCAACAGTGACTCTGACAACAGGTGATTTTTATCTTACAGACTTAAAACCAGATCATGAATGCGTGACTATCCTGCACTGAGAATCTTGGAAGAGGTGGCACAGGGTATGAAATCCTGTTTAAAGAGTATCTCTTATAAAGACAAGACTATCAAGGACAAGCTGTGAGGAGCACTTAGTTCACAAATTACTAGAAGATCTTAAAAAGGCAGAAAGTTGATCTAGAACTAGAGACGTGCTGTCGTCACAGAATCCATGTATGGAGGACTCCTCCCCATGCAGACAAGAGCCAAAGGCAGCTGACTTGACTGATGGAACCCTGGAAGAAGAGAGGGAGCTGCAGTTGTGTGCTGGTTCTCAGACTTCAGGGAGCATCAGACCCTTCTGCCTCGTGTTGTCTGAGGCTTGGCTACGCTTGAAACAGCTCTCACTGGGAAAATGACAAGACTGCGACTTTCTAAGTGATGCCAAGTTGAACCAATGATTTTTCTCAAAGAAAAAATTGATCAATCTAATCAAATTGACTAAACCAGTTGGTTGTTCTAATAGAGTAAATCACTTCACATTTGTAGGCAAGCTAGAAGCCATGTTCTTTCATGCAAGCGTGTTATTGTTTTTATGTCCAATGCTTAGACACAGATTGTTTCCCTTGACACTCAGGTCATTGTCATTGGGTGATTCGGCTCTAGAATCAGGTAGACTTGGTTTTGATACTTTCTCCTGTCACACGGTATATTTTCTTAGTTCTAAGTAGCCATCAACTAGTAGTAAGATGTTCCACTTTAAACACACCAATCACCTGTAAAATATATCTGGTTTGAAAATATTGCAGTTGGGGCCGGCGCTGTGCACAGTAGGTTAATCCTCCACCTGCGGCGCTGGCATCCCATATGGGTTCTGGGTTCTAGTCCCAGCTGCTCCTCTTCCAACCCAGCTCTCTGCTATGGCCTGGGAAAGCAGTAGAAGATGGCCCAAGTGCTTGGGCCCCTGCACGTGCGTGGGAGACATGGAAGAAGCTCCTGACTCCTGGCATCGGATTGGCGCAGCTCCGGTGATTGTGGCCATCTGGGGAGTCAACCAACGGAAGGAAGCCCTTTCTCTCTGTCTCACTCTCACTCTGTAACTCTACCTCTCAAATAAATAAAGAAAAAAGAAAAAGAAAAATATTGCAGTGACAAAAATGACTCTTAACATTGAGATACTTCACTGTGAACCTGAGCAAATCACTTAACCTCTTGCATCCTCAGTTTTCTCATCTGCACAGTTGCAATGACACCAGCCCGACCTCACGGCTGCTGTGATAATTAATTCATCTCTGCAGAGAGAACACCATATTGGAGGAATAGAAAGCAGCTAAGAGGTGCATGGAAAAAAAATTGTTCTAGTCAAATGTAGTGCTTCTAAAATGTCAGTTACCACAGGAGGAAAAATTACTATTGAAACATTTTGCAATGCTGTAAATGCAACTTGCACTAAGTAAAGTTATCACTGCTAATCCTACCCACACAATTTTTCTACAGAGACTATCTCAAGGTCGGAATGACAACTTCTAGTGTCACCTGGTTGTCAGCTATTTTGTCCCTCCAATTGCCCTCAAATTCTTGGGGAGAGCTATAGTAACACTTTCAGAAGTGCAATGGAGACACACGTGAATGACTATTTACAAGTAAATAGGTAGCACGGACACCAAAACAAATCACTGAGAAACACAAAGTTGGGACCAATATATGCAATCCTACATGAGAAACTTGAAGGTGATAGCTTGAATTCTGAGTGTAACAGCCCTTGCTTAAAAATCAGCATTGCAGCAAGCAAGTGAGTTCAGTATTCAGAACACCATGCGGGCTTTTTCTGAGATTGTTTTTTCTATGAAGTTAATGCAGTCAGATCCCTGAACCTGCAGGTTCCACATCCGTGGAGTAAATGTTCAAAAAACTTGTACCTGTACTGAACATAAGTGGACTTTTTTTCTTGTCATGATTCCCTAAATAATCCAATCTAACAACTATTCACATAGCATTTACAATATTAGATTTTTTTTTTTTTTTTGACAGGCAGTTAGAGAGAGAGAGAGACAGAGAGAAAGGTCTTCCTTCCTTTGGTTCACCCCCCAGATGGCCGCTACGGCCTACACGCTGCGCCGATCCGAAGCCAGGAGCCAGGTGCTTCTCCTGGTCTCCCATGCGGGTGCAGGGCCCAAGCACTTGGGCCATCTTCCACTGCCTTCCCGGGCCACAGCAGAGAGCTGGACTGGAAGAGGAGCAACCAGGACAGAACCGGCGCCCCAACCGGGACTAGAACCCGGGGTGCCAGCACCACAGGCGGAGGATTAGCCTAGTGAGCCACGGCGCTGGCCTATGCATTAGATTTTAAAGCTTGTCTGGAGATGGCTTAGAGTGTATGGGAGGATGTGGGTGGGTTATGTGCAAATACTAGGCCATTGCATACCAGCAACTTGAGTATCTGCCAATTATTGGCATCTGTGGGGTGTCTCAGGACCAGTCCACCAAGGAGACCAAGGGCTGACTGCATCCAGCCCTGAAACAGACACAGTGAATCCAGATCACCTGCTTCCTAGTGATCAAGTCCGAGTTCCCGCAGAATGTGTCTGCTGTCAAGCCCCAGGCCAGCAAAGCCGAGCCATATGCTCAACCCAGCTCTTTCTCTAAAATAAGAACTGCAAGCAAACCAATGCCCTCTTTCACAGCCTGGGAAGGAGCAACTTCTCAAAAACACAAGGGCTCTGTGTCCTCGCCGAGAAGTCCGCAGTGAGAAAGCGGAAGGAGCAGAGGGCAAGTGCAGGTCACTATATCTCTGAGGGGCCTTGTTTCCAGAGTGGTCACATGGGGCTGCTTCCTCTGCCCACTGTTTTCCCAGAGTGGTTGAAAACTGTGCGACTGCGTGAAGCAGGCTGGAGACAGAATCCACAAGCTCCCAGTCATGCTGGGCCGTCTCAGGCATACACGTCCAGAGGGCAGAGCCTGCTTAACTTACGACACATGTGAAGGTGAGGAAGACATGGGGGATATGCGGCCTCTTTCTTCCCACCAGCACCCCACCACTCACCGAGTCCTCCGTGTGCCATGGGAAGAGCTCTCTCTCTCTCTCTCTCTCTTGCTTTCTCGCTCTCTCGCTCTCTCTTTCCCCCCAAGGTCTCACTGGCGGTACATCCTCCATGCACTGTGCCCCACTGGAGGACCCTCCCACGCTCATGGGAGGAGGAAAGAGCTCTCTAAATGGAAAGAGCCTTGAGAATACGTAAGGAAGTTCAGCACAGAGCCCTGCAAGGCTCATTCCTTAGCCACATGAGATCAGACTCTGAGGAGACCCCCATCCCAGTTATTCCTGAGAGACATCTGGAGGGTGGTCCTGCTGATACGGAGCCCTGAGTTGATGCCAGGCAAAGACCTGGCAATGTGTGACCCCCCCAGCCACCGTCACGGCAGCAGTGGGCACAGCCGGGGCTGTGGGGGGTGTCTGCCTGCTGACATGTCTCCACATTGATGCTGAAGTGGGAAAGGCACAATGCGTGCTTCTTCCCTGAATTTCCAACCAGGCTGCTGCTGCTGCTGCTGCTGCTTCTTCTTCTTCTTCTTTTTTTTTTTTTTTTCAGGCAGAGTGGACAGTGAGAGAGAGAGAGAGGGACAAAGAGGCAGGCTTCTCTTTTTAAGAGAAAATGACTTTAGCCATTTTATTTCAGTGCATCACCGCCAAGAGATAGATTTCTGTGTCGCCCTTCTTCCCCGTATGAGGGTCAGGCTGACACAGCATTGGACAAATTGGACAGACTCGCTTCAGTTCCGAGCTCTGCTGCATTGAAACCTCAGGAAAACAGACTTGATTGCAATCAAAGAGTTACGGGATGTACAGTTCCCCTAGAGTGGAGGACACTCACATCCCCTACAATAGTTCCTGGCCTGACTCCCACTTGCAGCTTCCTACTGACGCATACCCTGGGATGCACAGCTCAAGCAGCTGAGTCCCTGCCACCCATGGAGGAGACCCGGATTGGGCTCCTGCCTACCGGCTTTGATCTGGCCCAGCCCTGGCCATTGTACATATTTGGAGAGTGAGCAGTGGATGGGAGCTCTGTCTATCTGTTTGTCTCCCTCTCTTTCTCTCTCAGATTCTCAAATAAAAGTAATTTTTAAAGATTTTATTTATTTATTTATTTGAGAGGTAGAAGGGGAGAGACAGGGGTTTTCCATCCACTGGTTCACTCCCAAAATGGCCTGCAATGAAGGCAAGCAGCCAGAGCTTCTTCCGGGTCTCCCACGTGGGTGCAGGGGACCAAACACCTGGGCCATCTTCTACTGCTTTCCCAGGCCAGAGCAGAGAGCTGAATTGGAAGTGGAGCAGCCAGGAGTCAAACCGTTGCCCATATGGGATGCCGGCACCACAGTGCTGGCTCCCAAAAAATGTTTTAAAAAGACAAAATTTGATTGAAGACATGAAGGCGACTCATATTCCAAATGCTTGTCACAGTGCAGAGAAGAAAAGGTGTTTGCTGTTTACTAGTGGTAGTCATTGTGACGATGTTGACACCGGGATCTAGAGTGATGTCTGAGTACGGCGGGACCCAGCAGGACCAAGAGAACACCAACAGCAGGGGGACGGGGAGAAGAAGAGGACAGCCAGGTGCCCACTTCAACCTGTCATCAGGTGTGCTTAGGGCAACCTGAAGGGAGAGTGAGCCAGTGGACGGATCTCTTTCTTTGTCACTCTGTTTTTCAAATACATAAAATACATCCCAGTAAATAAGTCTGACCTGAGTTGTGACTAAGGACAGTGTTAAATCTGTCTACTGCCCCTCCCATCAGCAGTCAGCACAGCGTGCCCTCTGGGCTTCTCTGCTCTCAGAACTGCCTGTGTAGCTTTTCTGCCCTGTCGCTCCACCTGAAGCGGCCAGTACACTGCAGTACCTGGTGACGTCCCGCTCTTCGCCTGTCCCTTCACCCACCACCCAACTCACCCGGCAGGCTCTCACACCTTCTGCCACAGCTCTCTTCCAGGAATCAGACCACTGTTTTAAAAGCTGGTTTCAGTGATTAATGGAGGCTTCATGGTTTTCTCCCATAACAACACATTCATGGTCAATATTGTAAATTACCGGTAGGGATACCTTAATCTAATATGGATCTGAAGAGAAGCTGCTTTTAATCAGAGCTATTCTCAGTACTCTATAAACAAGCCCATGTGTTCTTACCTTCTGTGCCTAGGAATAGAATCTACCTGCACACAAGTTAAGAGCACTCTTATTATCAAAGCAGTCTCTAAATCCTTGGATTTGTTCATGACTAAGCTACTGTTATATTGAGACTTTTTGAAAAGATTTATTTATTTATTTGACAGAGTTACACAGAGAGGAAGAGAGATATAGAGAGATTTTCCATCCACTGGTTCACTCCCCAGATGGCCGCAATGGCCAGCACTGGGCCAGACCAACACTAAGAGCCAGGAGCTTCTTCTGGGTCTCCCATGTGGGTGCAGGGGCCCAAACATTTGAGTCATTTTCTGCTGCTTTTTCCAGGTGATTAGCAGGGAGCTGGATTGGAAGAAGAACAGCTGGGACACGAACCAGCACCATATGGGATGCGGATTACCCCACTACGCCACAACACCAGCCCCAGAGATTTTTTGGTAACATCCCCAGGCTCAGTTTTCCCTATCTGCAAAATGGGCATATAACATAAACCCATTCTCTGTCTCTTAGGTACCTCTTATCCTAAATGAACGAGTTCATGATAAGCCAGTGTGCAGGGAAGACCAGAGAGCACGGTTGTGTTGACTGCTGATGGGAGGGGCAGTAGACAGATTAACACTGTCATTAATCACAACTCAAGTCAAACTGAGCAGTTTGAGCTGTGTTTCATAATCCCGGTAGCATATCAGAATGAATTGGGATTTATTTATTTATTTACTGGGATTTATTTTATTTATTTGAAAAACAGAGTGACAAAGAAAGAGATCGTCCCTCCATTGGTTCACTCTCCCAAATGGCTACAACAGCCAGGGCTGGATCGGGCAAAAGCTATAAGCCAGGTACTCCATCCGGGTCTCCTATGTAGGTGACTGGGGCCCAAGTACTCGGACCATTATCAGCTACATTCCTGGGCACATTAGTAGGAAGCTGGATTGGAAGTAGAGCAGCTGGGACTCCAAGCAGTGCTCTGATACGGGATGCCAGCATTGCAGGCAGTGGCTTAACCTACTGCACCACAACGCTGGCCTCAGGATTTATTTTTTTATACCAACTGTTAGAATCTACCCTCTATGATTCTGATCAAGTGATGTGGGTCGGGATCTGAGTGTCGGCATTGTTTCAAAAAGCACTTGAGGTGATTGTCTTACGCAGCCAAGGCTGCAAACCACTGCCTTAGAATACCACTGCTAATAAAACAAGCAGGTATAAAATGGCATCATATGGGGCGTGTCTTGGCTGTGACCCCAAGCTGAGGCCAGCTCTATATTCTGGAAGCGCTCAACAACAGAGGCTTGATAAATTTCACACATGGTTGTGGTTGAGGGGATTGAACTCTTGGACAGAAGCCAAGAACCACAAGAATCACTAAACTGTGGCTTGGAGCAGCCTTCAAAAATCACCTCCATCAATCCTCATCGCTGTGTGAGCACTGGCCCTTCAGCTTATGACTCCGGGCTTGTTTTCCTGTTGAACAAGTGGGCACACGATGGTGTCATCTGGGTCTGTTCCTCTGTGATTCTAAGCGTGTCTTCCAGCAGCAGGGGAAAGAGCAGCCACAGGTCCACACCCAGGTGAGTAGCGGCTCTGCAGCTGCACTGGAGCCCTCCAACTCCAGCCCTCTCTGGCCAGCCTGGGCTCCCCAATCAGCAGCCAAGGCTCCAGCTGTGGGGCCTGTGTCCTCCCAGCCTTCCGGGGCAGGGTGAAAGACTGCGTGTGATTCTTGTAAAGGTGGCCCAGTGGGGCTGGCGCTGTGGCATAGCCAATAAAACTGCCGCCTGCAGTGCCGGCATCCCATATGGGTGCCAGTTCGAGTCCTGGCTGCTCCACTTCCAATTCAGCTCTTTGCTGTGGCCTGGGATAGCAGTGGAGGATGGCCCAAGTGCTTGGGCCCCTGCATCCGCATGGGAGACCTGGAAGAAGCTCCTGGCTCCTGGCTTCGCATCAGCTCAGCTCTGGCCATTGCGGTCATTTGGGGAGTGAACCAGTGGATGGAAAACCTCTGTCTTTGGTTCCACTGCTCTGTGTAACTCTGTCTTTCAAATAAAAACAATAAATCTTAAAAAAAAAAAAAAAAAAAAAGGCGGCCCGGTTTATGCAGCCGCAGGCCCAATGTTCTCTCTGCTCCCCAGCCAGCATGAGGCCTGACTGCTGCTGGTATCTGCACAGGAAGTGGTGGAATGCGGGAGTTTACACGACGCCAGTGTACGGCATCTTCCGGGCCAGGCCCGTGGAGCCCAGCCAGTGGATGCCGGCCACTGTGCCGCCCCTTCTCAGCAGCCTGGCCAGCCCTGGGTTCCTGTTTTGTGCTTTTCTCAGACGCTGGCCTCTGAATGGAGCTTGAACAAGTCGGCCAGAAGAGCAGCTACAGATGTTTACTGCTTGCTTCCTGTGCAGCAGCTCCATCCTAGGAATGCCAGACTCAGTTCTCTCCCGGCTTCAGACTCTGACCACAATCATCCCAGCTGGCCCCTAGGACAAACTGTTCTACCCAGGGCACAGCCTTACTGGAAAGCCACAAACCTGCCTCAGACTTGAGAGAGAAGCACCCTGGAGAAGCCACGCTCGAGGCTGGGAGGCCAAAGAGTGCAAGGGGCTCTCCAGTGCACAGCGAAGATCTTTGCAGGTTTTCAGCAGGTGCGTGGGCAGAATCGGGGAAGGTGAAGGTGATGGGTGTGGCTCGACAGAACGAAGACTCAGCAGAGCCTTGTCTCTGAAAAGCATTTGGAAGCAGACGGGAGCTGGAATGGGCCTGTCTCCCAGCACTGCCTTCTAGAACGTGGCCCCAGGTGAGTTCCAGATGCATGCCCCATCATGCATCTCCTGGATGCCCTTTTTGGGACATTGAGGGTGGTGGCATCGGAACCCACATGCCCCTCCCTTGTCCGCCTATGGACTCAGGAGGACCTGGGGATGTGGAAGAACGCTGTTTCTTTGCCCCCTTATCTGGAGGGTGGCACAGGAACAAGGGGGTGGCAACTTCAGCAAAGTCGGATTCTCGACAGTGAAGAGGAGCTGACAGTCCCAGCCTCCCCAGTGCTTCAGAAGCTGCAACGGCGCTCTGCTGTCTGGCATCTGCACTCCCAGACCAGGAGGGGCCGGGACACACACGTGGCACTGCCACGCAGCCCAGGCTCTGGCTCGCAGACCCAGCGAGCTCCTCTAGCAGGGCCTCAAAAGAAACCGACTGCACGGTCTCCTCTTCGACCAAATGATCTTGAGACTTCGTCGCTTCCACTCTCAAATCAACTAGCACCCTCCGGGTCAGTGCGAGGGATCTGCACACACTCACCAACACAAGCCAGGTATCCAGTAAGGGTTTCCTGCGTGTGGATCTAATTAAAATACAGGTAAACTCCAGGAAGACACATATTTGACCGCGTTTCTTAGTGATGTCCCAAATTTCCTCCTCAATCTCTGTAAGCAGGGCTATCAGAGGATGCTTTGTGCTGTCCCCCACCCCATCAATCCTCAAGGGACTGTGTGGTGGAGCAGGGCCTGCGCACCAGGAATAAACAATTCTGACCCTTCTGTCTGTGGGTACTAAGTCTTGGCCACAGGCAGGGGGCACTAACCAGACTGAAGAAAACGATTAAAGTAAAAGGCGTGAACAGGTGGCACACATATGCTGGGGAAGGCTACGCCCTCACTAGGAACCTCAGACTGCACACCACAAATTAAGCCATGGCTTAATTCTAGGGTTCAGGTAAACTCATGGGAGCAATGGGATGGAAAGTACTAAACACGTACAGCTAATACCTGCTGGAAATCACGCCAGGGGTCTAGAGAGCTGAAAGCACATTCAAGAGCATCTATCGGCCTTGGATTTTATCTCACTGGTTTCTGTCCTGAGTGTATTACATTATGCATGGCATAGTAGTACAGCAGTACATGTATACACAGTTCTCCAGTTGTCCCACAGTATCCACGCTGGGTTGGATACTAACATCCTGGGGTATTAAAGTCCCTTAGATAAAATGGTGCTGTATCTGCACATAGCCTGTACCCATCTTCCCATATATTTCAAATCATCCCTAAATTACTTACAGTACTTGACTCAAGGTAAATGCTAGGTAAATAGTTGCCATACTATATTGTTTAAGGCATAATGATAAGAAAAATTAGAACATGTACAATGCAGACACATTATTTTTTTCCTTAGTATCTCTGAGCCGTGGTTGGTTGAATCCATGGATGTGGAACTCATGGATGTTGAGGTCTGGCTGGAATTTATACAGATATGTCTACAGTGGGAGGATGCTCTGACAACTCCTGCTGATGGCATACACAGTCAGAAGAGCTTGGAGACAATCTAACTAGAAGAATGGAAACAACCATAAATGACTCAACTAAGCAGAATAAAGGGTCCAAGATATTACCAAGGGTCTCTGCCAGGCTGACCTGATGTAGAAAGGGAATAGTCAGCTGTCCACTGGGAAAGTCCCTCCCCCAGGGATTGCCTAGTGCCCTATAGTCTCTTAAAGGATAGATTCACTTGCATTTTGGTGAGACAGAAAAGAATGTCATCATCCTGACTCTTACCGTCTAAGCCCGCAACCAGTCTCTGGCGTCTCATTACACTTAGCAGCCTTTGTTCTCAGGCCCTCCACACACAAGCATGGCCCTGAAAAGCTAGGAGGGGCTGCCGCCCAGCCCACGCCCAGCTCATCAACCCACGTGCCTCAGAGAGGGGCCGTCCGTTGAAGGAAGAACCGTCTTTTATGAATTCTCACAAACGCTCTGTAAGCAATAGCAATGTCCTTGCTTTTTGCTCTTTATTTGAATACTATTTTCCCATTTGGTTTTGCTTTTATAAATACAGTTTATTGCTTGTTTTGTCTTAGTCTAATAATAAGTCTGAGAACCCTTGAGCAATGTGCATTATTGTAAGGGTGGCAGAATGAGGTTCTGACTTCAGCAGGTGCAGCTTTTCCCAAACACAGCCCTCCAGGTGTCAGCACATGACGCTGAATATCGTTTCCTGCCCATGTGGCTGAGACGCCCTGAGGCCATCCACATGGAAAACACAAAACGAAATGTTTGAGTCCTGCCTCTGGCTTACCAGCCTGTCTCACATATCTCTGTTGGACATGGTCATTCAGCAAAGGAAAGTTCCAGGCCACACATCCTGAGGCCGCTGAGAGTAACACAGTCGCTTTGAGTGCTGCAGCAGGTGGCCACAGACGTGCACACGTGTCGCAGCTGACTCCACTGATTTATGTGCTGGGAAATGCAGTGCCTTCTCCCCCAAAGTCCTCTCCCTCTTAGGGAGTAACCGCCTCTCTCAAGATGTCCCTATGGCACTTCCCGGGATGCTCAGGCATCAGGTTTGGGCTCCTTCATGGATTTGACAAATTCCTTGACTTCCTCTTCCAAGACCTTGTTCCTCCGCTCCACATCCTCCCGGGAGCGCTCCACGTTGCGGAGCCTGATTTCCAAGGCTGCGAATTTCTTCTTTTCCTGCTCCAGCTCTTCATTGAGCCTCACCACCTTAGCCCAGACATCGTAATTTTCCTTCTCCAGACTATGAGGAAAGAAAGTGAACAGGGCATTAGCTCTAGAATCTTCCTTCACTCTGGCCCCAACCTCCGCTCATTTTCCTCCCCAATCACAGAACCATATGCAACTCCTATCTCTTATTCACGCTCCTCCTCCTACATAAAGACTTCCCAGTAAATCTGAATTCCCAGAACATATCTGAGCCCCTCCTTCCTCACATAACACTCCTATTATTGCTATTGATGTTCATGTTGTTTTGTGTGTTTTATGTCATCTTTGTAAGAAGGGACCCCTGATATATACGTATTGTTATTAGTCCTGCTTGACGAGCTGTGGAAGCCCCATCCATGCTCTCATCTCCTCATGCAGGTTCAAGGGTGAGCACAGGCCATCACACTCTCTATTAAAGTCCTCCTGGGGACCAGGATTCGAAGAAGCAAAGGCAATCACCCTTTGGGAAGCAATGGTCCCAGGTGCCCCACCCTCACTTCTGAATCCTACTGCAAGTGGAATATATGTAAGATTCTGCATTCCTTGGATTTTCATTGCTATTGACCAAAATCCTTATGTGGTCCCAGGTAACCCCCTGCCAGGTTGAATTAACCCTTAGGAGTGAGTACACAGAGATCATTTTTAAGCCAAAGAAGGGAATTTCAGATGAGTGTGGGAGATTGTGTGAATGGAAATTTGCTTAGCGTTTCATTCATTGGTGAGCAGCCTCCCAACAGTCCTGGCTCCCCAGACAGCCTGCCCGTGCTCGTAGGGAGACTCGACTCCCATCTGCTCTGGGTGCTTTCCTCAAGGGCCTTGGCCTGTTCTGTGTAATGGCCCTCTTCAGAGCCTTGCCCACGCCTGCCTACTCCTTCTGAAAGCTAACTTGGGCTCCTTCCTTCTAACTGGCTCATTTCAGATCTAATTTTCTTCTCCAAGTTCTCCATGCCCATCTGGCTCTAGCGGAGATGACGGATTCCCTCTTGACCACTGAGCACGGGGCAGAGGTGGAATCCACACGGGCTCAGGTGCCTGGCGGACCCGGGTTCACATCCCAGCCCACCTACGTATGATGAGTTCTGAGACCTCCAGGAGGGTTTTACACCTCCCGAGGCCCATTTCTGCTGTTCAATGGGGCTTCCCTATTTCACAGGACGGCTGTGGGGACTGCATGAGCAGACAGCACTGAAGCACAAAGCTAAGAGTGGGCACCGCTCACTGTCAATCCCCCTCACTCCGCTGTGGTTGAGCTCCCTGACAGGTGGGCTCCGAGGTTCTGTCCTACCCAGCAGGAGTGGCCGCCGCCATGGCAGCTGGTTCCTCTCCTACTCTCTCAATGCCACCAGATAAGAACACACTGTGATTCTTCTCTGAGACAGCTGTAGTCACTGCCAAGACATCACACAAGTCTCATCATCCTACCAATGACTGCTGTCAGGTTCTCAGGCACAGAAGCTATGTTTTGCTTCTAAATGGGCAGCTCTGGACCAAGAAGTATCCATAAATATGAGAACCCCGCTCATTCACATTTCACTCTTTTTTTTTTTTTTTTTTGACAGGCAGAGTTAGACAGTGAGAAGGAAAGATAGAGAGAAAGGTCTTCTTTCCATTGGTTCACCCCCCAAAATGTCCGCTACGGCCTGCGTGCTGCACCGATCCGAAGCCAGGAGCCAGGTGCTTCCTCCTGGTCTCCCATGCAGGTGCAGGGCCCAAGCACTTAGACCATCCTCCACTGCCCTCCCGGGCCACAGCAGAGAGCTGGACTGGAAGAGGAGTGACCAGGACAGAATCTGGTGCCCCAACCGGGACTAGAACCCTGTGAGCCACGGCGCTGGCCTATGCATTAGATTTTAAAGCTCATCTGGAGATGGCTTAGATTGTATGGGAGGATGTGTATGGGAGGATGTGGGTGACCCATGAATCACAAAGCAAGTGCCAACCACCCCAAAGCTTCCACCTTACTCAAGCTTTCTGGAGGTCACCAAAACCCTACTGTGCTCTGGCTTCCTGTTTCTCCCCCCTCACCCTGTAGCCTTGCCCTCCCTCTGCTCCAGCTCTCGCCTGCTATCCTCCTGTGGCCTCTGCCCCTCTGCTTCTCTCCACCTGCCATGCTTTTTCCATACCTGTGGACCTGACTTGGTTGCAGAATCAATGAACAGCTTTGAAATGAAACAATTAAAAAGCTCCTTTTAATCCATCAAAGCATGTTGATCCTTAAAGAGCCACTATTTATTTGGAAACTAGTGATTGAGTTACTTAAAGATATACATTTCTGGAAATCAAATCATAAGTTTAGAGCTTACACGAATTTAGTCATCTCATCACTTCCCTTATCCTTTCTCCCTTGGGCCTGCTGCATGTCAACTGTCTAAACTGAGTTTTACAGCGTGAATTCTTTGGGAGATGAGAACAACTCCTCTGCTCAAGACGGAAGCCAAGCGCTACCTAGCGCTCCTCCGCGTGTGACTCACTTTTTAATCTGCTCCTCGTACATTTGCTTCTGGGATTCGATCTCCTCTCGCAGCTCCTGGACCACCCTCTGCAGGGACTGAAATTCCTCTTCTTCAGAGTTCTTTTTTCCAGGCCCTGTTTCAGAGTGTGGGCTGGCAAGAGGATCTCTCTTGGAGTCCCAGGCAGGGGGAGAGAGGGCGCCCACTTCCTGGCGAGAGGACCTTGGTGGGGCCGGGACATTGTCATAGGTGGAAGTCCGCTGGGAGTTGGGAAGGGGCCGTATGTCTTGAGACATGGTTCTCCTGTGCCCCTCCCCTGCCTTGGCTTCTGTGGAAGGCACCCAGAATTCATTCTTAAAGATCTCCACTTTGCCGCCGTTGGCGCCTTGGAAAGCTGACGTCAAGAAACATTTTCGGTTAGGGAGCGTCTGAGTTCTTTTACGTGACTGCAGCTTCCAGTCTCCTGGCTTGTCCCTGGGTGCTTTGCTGCTGTCCTCTGGAAGTCCATCACTAGGCTGCTTTCCGAAGGGGCTGCTGGCCTCAGAGTCGCTTGTCTGGAAAACAATGGCCATGGTCATTGCAAGAGTTTTCCCCACCCTGTCTTGTGCTCCCCAGATCAGGGCTTGGAAGAAGTATTTCTTGGTTGCACACCTACGACGCGCTTAAACAGAAGCGTATTTCTTAATTTATCACATCCGTTGATTACCTGCCCGGTACTTTTTTTTTCCCTGAAGGACATTGAACTGACAGCAACCCTCGCTCTACAGATGAAGTGAGTCCACTGTTTGTTGGTGGTAAAAGAATTCTACACTAGGATACTTTTATAACCCCAGAATGGGAAGTCTTTCAAACTGTGACTCAAAATCCAGAAGCCATAAAAATTCAATGAATTCAACAACTGACATAGATTTCCTTGACCTTTTGAATTAAAGGGAACAAAAATAAAACAAGCAAGTCACCACATGCTAATTCAAAAATAAATGACAAAATGGCAAAAGTATTTACAATGCATATCACAGGCAACTCTAACCTAGAAAGCTTATAAAAATCATTTCCATAAACCTCACAGCCAATGTAAATATGGATAAAGGACAAGATTAGACAGGACACAGAGGGAAAAAATGTGACTGATTTTTACACACAAGGAAAACCTTTCTCATAATGGCAAACTCAAATTTAAATTCAAATTTACTGGAATACCAATTCTCTCCTATCACACGGGTAAATCCTCTAAATTTGACAATTCACTGTTGGCAAAACTATAGGGAAACAGGTTCTCTCAGGCACTGCTTGCAGATATGTAAGTGGCATAAATTCTAATAAATTTTATAAAAACTACACATTTAAATCCATTTGCCCTCTGAACTAGCAGTTACACTTCTGGGAGTTTATTGCAGAAAAACATCTGCATGGATATGTAAGGAGATATGGTCAAATTTCCTCATTGCAACCTTGTTTGTAGTACAAAGGACTGAAAACAACCTGTTCTTCTATAGGGGCTGGGTAAGTAGAACATGAGACATGCACAGAATAGGATGTTATACACCTGCCAAAAGTGAGGTGATGGCCTACTGACACTGGGAAGTCTCAGGACTTGGTGAGAGTCTGCTGAGTGCAAAATGCCAGCTATAAAGTGCGTGTGTACGGAAAGAGAAAGAAAGTGACATTATAACACATTTTGTGTAAAAAGTGTGGTAAGTAAGAGTTTGCTTCCATGTGCACTTACATTTGCATAAACAAAGACTGGAGGGAAAAATAAAAAACTAACAGGGGCAGGGAGGGTTGGGGTAAGTGGAGACAGGTGAAGCAGCAGGACTTCTCAATGTATACCTTTTCCTATCTTGATTCTTTGAACCAGGTGTATATATTATGTAAATGTAAAATCAGGGGCCAGTGCTGTGCCATAGCAGGTAAAGCTGCCGCCTGCAGTACCAGCATCCTATATGGGAGCCGGTTCGAGTCCCAGCTGCTCCACTTCCAATCCTGCTCTCTGCTATGGCCTGGGAAAGCAGTGGAAAATGATCCAAGCTCTTGGGCCTCTGCACCCAAATGGGAGACCCCGAAGAAGCTCCTGGCTCCCAGCTGTGGATCCGCACATATCCGGCCATTGTGGCCAATTGGGGAGTGAACCAGCGGATGGATAGACCTCTCTCTCTCTTTCTGCCTCTCACCTCTCTGTGTAACTTTCTCCCTGACTTTCAAATAAACAAATAAATCTTTCAAAAACATTGTAAAATCGGAAAATCAAGACTTAAGACCCCCCTCTTGTTCTTTCAGCTCATCATCTGCCTCACAACCTCATCTGGAGTTGGAAGCACTGGGTCCTGAGGTGGGAACAAGAGCGGGTCCCCTTCTATACCAGGATGGGATGGTGCCGTGGGCCCGCTGGTCAGCTTCTTGGAGTCTTGGCTCCTCAAGCATAAAATGTGGACGAGAAAGTCTGCCCTGCGCAGTTAAGATAAGGACTCCAGAGATGACATATTTTTAAAAATGTATTGGCTTATTTTATTTGACTTCTGAACTTTTTTTTTTTTTTTTTTTGACAGGCAGAGTGGACAGTGAGAGAGACAGAAAGGTCTTCCTTTGCCGTTGGTTCAACCTCCAATGGCCGCCACGGCCGGCGCGCTGTGGCCGGCACACTGCGCTGATCCGAAGGCAGGAGCCAGGTACTTATCCTGGTCTCCCATGGGGTGCAGGGCCCAAGGACTTGGGCCATCCTCCACTGCACTCCCTGGCCACAGCAGAGAGCTGGCCTGGAAGAGGGGCAACTGGGACAGAATCCAGTGCCCCGACCAGGACTAGAACCCGGTGTGCCGGCGCCACAAGGCGGAGGATTAGCCTAGTGAGCCGCGGCGCCGGACTGGCTTATTTTATTTGAAACATACATAGACAGAAATGAGAGAGAGAGAGAGAGAGAGAGAGAGAGAATGAGCTCTTATCCACTGGTTCACTCCCCCAAATGATTATAATGGCTGGGGCTAGGACAAGCCAAGGCTGGGAGCCAGGAACTCAGTTTGAATCTCTTACATGGGCGGCAGCAATCCAATACCTTCTCCCTCCCAGATTACATGTCAGCGGGAAGCCGGAGTCGGGAGGCACTCAGGTGTGGGACACAGGCCCCCTAACCAGTGTCTTAACCACCAGGCTAAACATTCACTGCACTGCCAGAGGTGATCTATTTAAATCTTCCAGCATGGTGGCTATGGAGCCAACAACAGACAGTAAAATTCCGTTAAATCAGCACCATAAGGGCTGTTTTCAAGGATTGCTGGGATGATCTCTTCCCACAAAGTGTAAAAGTTTCTATTTGGTTTTAGAGTATGAATACGTTGCAGTGTTTCTAGAAAGACCTCAGCTAAGGAAGACCACAACCACTGTCTACCTTTTTTTCATCTCTAAGATTACTGGTTACTATAGGTACTTTTCATTATCTGGTCAACCAGAAATCTTGCATTCATTTCTTGGCAACACATAAAGAATCAAGTTGCTAGATTAAGTTTGCATGTTCTTTATAAAAACATCTGTCCCTATAAATATATGAAAGTATTTGACCTTTGTAAATGATTGCCCTCAAATAGCCTACATTTCAGAGTCTGCAGGGTTTTTGGACATTGAGAACGTGAGCCCCAACCCTTCAGTACAAAGGAGGGGCTGACATTGCTGAGACAGTTTATCAGGGAATGAGAAATATTCCACAAACACATCACATACTCTGAGAAAGAAATCACGTTTCACGGCTTAGCAGGAAACCGGCTCTCACTCAGCTTTCACCCAGGATTTCCAACAGTCCTCACTAGCATATTTGCAGTGTGGTCTATGTTTTGCCCTCGACCATGAACTTCCTGACCTATGTTGGAAGGGGTTGCAGGGAGGCCACCATCGTTCAGCCTTTGGGAGATCAGCACACACATCACTGACCGCCCCCTCCATGAAGCCAGTAGAGAAGAGATTTTGAAGGAGGCCAGGCTTTCGGGCTGTCTTCATACTGGTCTGTTCCAGCTGTGCCACAAGCCCCCAGATTACCCAGAGCCACTCTCGCGTGGAGTGAACAGGACTAGCAGGGAGGTTCTGCATCTTACCCCGCTGCTGAAGCTGTCCGTCCTGGACACTGGGGGGTCTTCACTGGCATCCCAGCCCACAGAGCTGCGAGGCACAGGAGGCTTCTTGGGGTCATTTTTCTGGGCAGGAGGTGACAAGGGCACATCCTTAGACTTGGGGAACAGGACTTCGTGGTCTCTGATCATCATTGTCATCACTCTTTGGATCTGAGGGGTCCCTGCAAGAAAGCAGAGAGGGATTAGGAGGCATGAAATCCATAGCATGTCTCTACACACGACTCTCAAAACAGAGGCTCCCAGAGACCTCACTTCGCTCCTCACAGGATCTTTCTCAGTTGCTTAGTGGATTGAAGGGATGCAATAGAAGAGAGGTAGCAGAGAAGGGTGAAAGAGAGAGCTATTAAAGTATTTTCAGCCTACGATGCACTGGATCAGTCTCTGACCAGAAAAAAAATAGGCTATATAACAAGAATAAAATATAAGGAGAGAAAAATCAAGACATCTTTTTCTCCTTCTCCTAAGGTGGTCCTCAATATAACATTTGGTTTCTTTTGGGACACACAGAAAATATGCGCCAGGCATACTATTTCTCCAAACCCATGTCAGGCATCAGTAGTCTATGCCGGCACTTATGCTCGTTGAGAGAAGATACAACCTCAGAAGTCTGATAACACATTTCTGCAAGCAGCCTTTTCATGAGCTGGTCTTCAAGTGAAACCATTTACTCTATCTGGCTAAAGGCATTTAAAAGTAATGAAAGATTAAGAAACACTGTTTTCAGGCTAGCCTACTATACCGTGTGAGCATTGGGCAAACATTGACTTCTCTCTTCCGTTGTTATCTGCAAAATGGTCATAATTCCTGCCCTGCCTTATTTCACAGGGCTATGGTGCAACTGAGTCAGGAGATCAGCTGAAAATGCTTAGGAAACCACAGAGCTGTACACAAGCATCAGGGGTAGTGTAGTATTGCTGCCGCTTCCTCTGTACGACCAGCCCTACCTCGCATGATCACTGCAGGGTCTTCCACTTTCGACCTGATGAGATTCACACCAATCACCGTGGCCAGGTTGTCCACGCTCATCTTGTTAACAGCGCAGTTCAACTGGATTTCATGCAGGAACCTGCAGGCAGCCAAGAAATCCCATAGTAGAAAATGCAAAGCTGTCAGGAGAACGAATTTCAAGGTCCTAAGAACTCAGGGGTGGATCCCAACTCTTTCCCAGGTCTCAGGATTATCTCTAAGAGTTAGCTTCTTCCTGAAAGACCCAAGGCCAAGGAAGGAAGAGAAACTAGGAGCAGCCTGCCCAGCTGCTGTGGACCAGGCAAGGGGCTGGAGGTAGGAGGGGGAACCACACCAGCAGGGGGCAGGATCCTATTCAGGGAGCAAAGAGGAGACTGGAAGAACTACAATCTTGCCTTACAGGCTTGTCTTCCAACTCCAGAACCCACCCCACTCAAGTCTTCAGAGAGGAAAAATTTGTTGGTGAGAAGGTCTTGGATGGGGCTCGTGGTGCCTTCTCATCCCCATCCTCCCATTTCAGCCTCAGGTATTTCCAATTTCCAGCAAGTGCTCAATAACTAAACTGAATTTTGACTATAGTTCTACCCATTTGGGGCATGCAACTCTCATATTCACTGTAAAGAAAAAAAACGAACACATCAGTGGGGGGATTTCCAAATGTTCTGTAAAAATCATTTTCAAATGGGTAGAAAATTCCAAACACAGAGAAATTGTTAAATAATTGGTGGTGTGCCCAAATGATGAGAATAGTACAGTATGGAGTAGTATAGATTCATTTATAATTGCATAGTCTTATGTTATGATATAAGGAAATGCATATAACATAAAGTCAAAGGAAAAAAGGCAGAATATGACTCCTTATATGAGTATACTCATATATATATGTATATATAGTGTAATTTTAATTTGTATTTCAAAGTTGTGCCCTATATTTATGTTGACATATGAAATGGTCTATCACAGGGAGAGAATACCCAAGGAAACATACTAAGTATTAATAGTGATTATTGCTGGATGAGGGACGTGCGGATAATTTTTATTTCTTTTTTCTAGTTTGCTGTATTTTCCTGGTTTCCAAATCAAGCAAGGATAACTTTTGTAATCTGGAAACCAAAATAATAATAATAATAATAGTAATAATAATAATAAAAGCCAGAACTGGGTCTGTGTGGGTTGAAAATCCAGGGTCCCAGCCCAGGCACGAGATGATGCCACAGGCACGGCGCACAGTAGGTCCTCAGAAAGTGAAAAGGATGGCCCAGGATGAATGTCTCCAGGGAGCTAAGTTCCAACCCAGGGTTAGGAGAATGGGGGATAATTCTAGAAAGACTCCGCATTCTCTCACACGTTCCGGGACTTTGGGCAGTGCAGGGGCAGACATGAAGGAAGGAGCACGTTCATTTTGTATGCAGATTGGGTAATCAGGGATCCTCGCAATTACCGTGTGCAGACAGGAAGCCAGCTCCGTGCTATGTGAACACAGCTGACCTCCCAATACTCTGGGCCAGAGTCTCTGGTCATTGTCTAAGCAGAGCCTTGTTTCCAATGCAGCTGAAAACTGTACGGTTGGTAGCAGGGGACTCTCACCTGCAGAGGTAGCTCAGGAGACTGTAGTTGTCGCGAGGAAGGATGGAGAGCTGCTTCATCAACTCCTGCTGAGCCTGGGAAAAGTTGCATCTTCCATGAACTCTGAAGACCCGTATACTTGACTTCTTTAGCTTCTAAATCCCAATAGTGCATTCAAACAAAACTAGTTTGGGGGCAAATATTGCTTTTGCCTACAGGGATATATCACCCTGTAGGCAATCAGTAAATGAGCCAGCCTAGGAAGTCAGCCTGTCTACTTGCCAGCAATGAGATCCTGAAATGTTTTTGGGGTATCTGTCCAGAAACCACACACTGGTGGTCACACCTGTTCATACAGTTTTGTGGGTTTTTTAAAAACTCATTTTGGAAAAACAACCAATTCTTAGAAAGTTGCAAAAAAATATCCTGGAGAGGGGCGTGTTTTGTTGTTAAGATGCCCACATCCCACACTGGTGTACCTGGGTTCAATCCCCAGCTCCAGCTCCTGACTCCAGCTTCCTGCAAATGCACACCGTGGGAGGTAGCAAGTGATGGCTCAACTCGTTAGGTTCCTGCCCCCCCCGTGTGGGTGATCTGGATTGTGCTCTGGGCTCCCAGCTCTGTCTGCCCTGGTACAGCCACAGACAAGTCCCAGCTGAACTAAGATACCTGCATAAATTAAGACTTCGCTTCATATCCTTTCCTCTCTCCCCCTACAAAAATTACAAGTCATGTATAACATCCCCTCCATCAGGTCACACAATCTAAGTTTTGCTTGGAAAATAGCTACAATAGCTCTAGCATGTTAACTGCTTGTCCCTGTCCTCGTCCTCTCCTGATTAACTTGGGCGAGGATTTACTCAAATCATCAGGTGCTTCACTGCAGGCCAGGATCGAGAAGTCTCCCACAAGGATAGGGCACTCTTTCTTCATTCATTTTTAAAATACGTATTCTTTCTATGTTTTGCCCTTAGTCTTCAAAGAAGTTCTGGGTACAAGAGATATGATTATTACAACTGTCTAAGTTTGTGCTGTCCAATACAACAGCTTGCCACATGTGGCTGTTTAAATTTAAATACATACAAATGCGATACAATTACTAATAGACTCCTCAGGTGCACTAGCCACAGTACAGGTGCCTCACAGCCATGAGTGGCTAGCAGTTACCACTGGACAGTGGGGAGATAGAGCATTCCATTCAACACAGACTGTTCTAATGGTCAAAGTAAATACATAGTCTCATAGATGAGGCATAATTTGCTTAATGGCAGAATCAGATTTAAATGCACATCTTCATTATAGATTTTTTCTATGCACCACCTCACCAGAAAAAACTTTTAATATAGTCATGACAGAAACCAACCTATTCAAAGGAAGCACTTAGCCCCCCCATGTTAGCAATGCAGTACACATACATTCAATGGCCATTTGGTGTTGAAAATCTTGGTTCAAAGCCATGAAGGCTTTACAGTGGTGAAATGGGCTTATTCATTTCTTTTTGGTTGGCTTGTTAACATACTCCAGTGTGGTGATTGTTGACTGCAAGGCTTCCCTGGAAACAGTTTATGTAGGATCAAAAAATTCTATCTATGAATTTGTGTGCTCTCACAAACACGATGGTGCAGCCGGTAAGCAGGACCTTCAGGCAGCTGTGGCTGAAAAGAACAAAGAAGAGCCCCAGTCCTCTCCTCTCCTGGCACACACATTCCCTTGGCACACACATTCCTTGAGCAACCCTGTCTGCTGCCCCAGCCATCACAGACCTTGTACAGGGCTGGCGAGGCCAGCCCGCCCCTGTGTCTCAGTAGGTGTGCCGGCGCCGCAAGGTGGAGGATTAGCCTAGTGAGCCGCGGCACCGACCCGTTACTGGATTCTTAAACAGCCTATACGTTTGCCAGTCACTGTGATTGGCATTGTCTGCCTTTTGCTGCTGAGCTAGTTCCAGTTTAACAACGAATCTCATCCAGAGGCCTGGGCCCCCTGATCCACTGTTGCCTACGAGAAGAGCAATCAGGAGACAAATCACTCTCTCCTGAAGCAGGACACTGGGTGCTAATGGCATACGAACCTTGATCTCATCCGCATTCATGAGCTGCCCACAGAGCAGGAAGCCCTCGTACTGGCTCCAGGGAACCACAGGCTCTGGCAGGTCTCGGAGGTAGAGCTTTAGGAGGGAGGCCACGGTGTGCACGTCCGTGTCACTGCAAGAAAACAGGCAAAGCTCTTCGAAAGGGGAACTGCAGCACTCTCCCCACCCCCACCCGCGAATCCACTCAACAGAACTTCCAGCTTCCAGCTGGCGTTTCACGGAATACTAGAGGCTGATGAAAAGTCAGGCCAGAGTGCTTGTACTAGTGCCCCCTTCCGGAGTAACAACCTCGATGTTTTTCCCTCTCTCTTCCACCCAACTGCCTTGAACGGAAGTTGAAATCCCTCCTCCCCCTTTTTTTCTAAACTCTTTTTAACTATCTGGGTTTTTATAGCTTTTTTTTTTTTTTTCCAAATCACTTTGTACCACAAGCACCGTCTAATTAGTCACTAATTTTTCATCAGTTAACTATTTATATCTTTGGTGTATTGATCCCTTCAAGCTCCCAGAGTGCTTAAAATAATCCTAAGAGTCATTCATATATTCACTCAAGAATTCACTCAATCAATAAGCTTTGAGAGAGCTTCCTAGGTACAAGACACTGCGCCAAGTACTGGGATTTCAGTAGCAAGCCCAAGGGACAACCGGGGCTCATGGCCTCATGGAGTCACAGAGCCTGGGGGACTCAAATATTACCAGGTCATTGTTAGTGCCATGATATGGGAAACCAGGGCTCAGGAACATATGGAGCAGTGGGAAAGGGATGCCCAAGCCACAGCTGGGGACCACTGGTGATTCACCAGATAAACAGCACCGCAGTGGGACGCACAAAGGGGCTACAGCACAGGGCAGGCAGCACATGTGTCAGCCTGGAGGGTGGGAGAGGAGCCCCCTGCAGGCGCTGAGATGGCATCCAGATGACTGCCTGGTGGCCTGCGAGCGGTAGGGGCTCTTTGGTTCAGCTTGTCCAGTTTACAGCAATGCTCAGCAAAACACAGTCAGCAGGCAAATCTGCTGTATGTGCACAGCCTGTGCCCTCAGAGTGATTTTTGCATTTTTAAATGATTGACAAAAAAACTAGCCAGAAAGAGAAGGATATCTCACAGCGTGAAAATTAGGAGAAATTCAAATTTCAGTATTCATATATACAATTTTAGAAGCACACAGCCACACTTGTTCACAGATGTGTTGTCTTGGTCTGCTTTCTCACGGTGAGAGCAGAATGTGGTTGTGGCAGAGATGGTCTGGTCTGCACAGCCTAAATATTTAATACAAGGCCCATTAGGAAAATGTTGATGACCCCTGTTTCATAAGGGTATTGCTAAAAGAGAAAATAAACCTGAACCTTGTATACACAGTCACGTGTTGCTTAACGACAGGATCTGTTCTAAGTGATAGGCCACTAGGCAATTTCATGACTGTGTGAACATCACAGAACATATTTACACAAACCTGGATGGTTGAGCCTCCTACACACCCAGGCTGTATGGTGTTCACTGGCTTCTATGTGTCATTATACAGCACATGACTATACGTTAAGCTCTTTAAGGAACAAATGTTTATCTCACATAGATAAAAACTGACGTTATTTTTCATAATGTGCTCTAATGCAATCCTTCCTTTTTAAAATAGTTATCTTTATTTGAAAGGCAGAGAAAGAGAGAGAGAGAGGGGAGACCTTCCATTTGCCAGTTCATCTCCAAATGCCCACAACAGCCAGAACTAGGCCAGGCCAAAGCCAGGAGCCTGGAACTCAATCGGGGTCTCCCACATGAGTGGCACGGATCCAACTGTGGGGAGCAACTCGGACTAGACTGTTACTCGAATTAAGACTTATTCTATGCATCTGCTCTCCCACAATATGGCGCTGAGAAGGGAGAAACAGCTTCTACACCGCTGCCTCCAGTTCAACCAATAAATAGCAGGACCTGCTCCTGATTGGAGGAGAGCAGCGTACTCGGCGTGTGGGTAGCAGAGTTGGGATTGGTGGAAGAGGACTATAAAGGAGGAGAGAGACAACATGCACCAGGAACATCTACCTGAGGAACACCTGAGCAGCCCCTGAGAGAGCCGGCCGGTGGTGTGCCGCTCCCCCGTGGAAGTGGGGAAAGTGGCAGGGGGAACCGCCCTTCCACGGAGGTGGAAGGGTCGGTAGCCAACCCGGGAAGAACCAGCAGCAAACCCGGGGAGGGCCGAGCAGGCAAAAGAACAACGCAGGGTTTAGTGTCGTTCCTCCACGAAGACGGGGAGCGACATAATGGTGCCGTGACTCGGATATGAAGCCTAGGCAGGGTTTAGTGTCGTTCCTCCACGAAGAGGGGGAGCGACATCCAACCACTCGCATCATCACCTGCTGCCCCGAGGGTGTGCAGTAGTAGGAAGGTGGAGTTTGGAAGCAGAGCCAGGACTCAAACCCCGGCACTCTACTATGAGGTGTAGGCATCCCAAGTGGTATCTTAACCACGATGCCAAATCATCCCCAAATTGGCATTCCCAGGAGGCAACACACGGGCATCTTGAAAAGCTGTGATCTGCTAAGAGGTGTTGATAACCTGGGAGGATGGGACAAGAGCTGGAGGAGAGAGGCATCCAGGGCAGTAGAACCAAGCACCTGGGGACCTGACTGTAAGCCCTGCCCTGGTGTTTTGTGTCCATTTTGTTGGCTGTTGACTGCCAGGTGTCAGAGTTACCTTCTGAGAAGGCTCCACCGCTACACCGTGAACTCCACCTCCACAGGAGGACGCAGAGCTGGCACGGACCTCTGCCTGTGCCCCTGCTTGCAGGAAGTCTGGGGCGGGGACCATTCACGTAACATGGGGATTTGGGAAAATCCTTTCCTGCTGAGTCACTGCCTAAAAATACCCCTGGACAAAGGCCGGCAAAAGCATCCATGGCAAAATACAATGAGAAGTTCCTCCGAGTGTCAGGAAGACAACCAGCTGACAATTTGCAGATGCTGTGTTCTCCCCAAGTCCTAACATCAAGCCCTAATGTCCTTATTCTCAGTTCACCTACTTGTCTTTCCGGTTTCAGGGGGCCATGTCTTCACTCGACCTCTAATTAATCTCCCCAATCCCCTCAATTCCATTAACCCCAGGTAGTGAGAATCCCACAAAGCCCATCTCCTCCATTCACTGCCCCGCTTCCGGTCACTGCTGCTCATCAGGTCTCTGCTTCAGGCCTCTACGCAGCCTCCTATCTGGTCTCCCTGCTTCCAGTGTTCAATGCGCTGATGCACTGTCCACAGCCCAGCATGGCCATCAACACACAAAACACACCCATGGAATGCATGCAGACAACAAAGAATTTGAAGCAAGAAAAGCAGCATAAACAGTAAGTGTAGAACTCAACTTTTTAAAGAAAAACAACAATTTTCTTTAAAAGGCAATTAAATAATTTGATCAGAGCAAACTTTAACAGCTCAAATATTCAACATTAGAAAAGAGAAAATTATAACCAATAATCAGAGATAGTATAAATAGGTCAAAGTTATAATAAAAAACGCAATTAGCTATATCTGAGTTATTGTCTTAGAACACTGATGCCTACAGGAAAATTCCCAATTCATTTTATCAAAGATTATGCTGATAAGTGGTGCCCACCACTTGGCCCAACTAATTCCTGTATTGGGTCTCAGCTTAAATATCATTTTCTTAGGAACCTCCTGAAATCCACCAAGCCCCTGTTCTAAGTTTTCATAGTTAGCTATTTTTCTTGCTTACAGCTTAGCAGAGTGGACCTTATGTAGCTGTTTCTTTAACTTTTGGCGTTAACTTTTGTGCACCAATTATGCCATGGCTGGCACAGATGTCAGTCACACAGAACAAATTCCCAGCATCATTTTTCCTGAGTTGGCTATTCCTCTAACCCACTGAGACATCCTTGAATGATTTTTTAAAAATCAAGGACCAAGAGCAAATCAGGCAGGAGCCGGGTGGCTTCTGAGTTCAACAGTGGATGGGCCAGCGCTGTGGCATAGTAGGTTAAGCCTTCACCTCTGGTGCCGGCATCCCATATGAGCGCCAGTTCAAGTCCTGGCTGCTCCACTACCAATCCAGCTCCCTGCTGATGGCCTGGGAAAGCAGCAGAGGATGGCTAGGTGCTTGGGCACCTACACCCACATGGGGAACCCAGGATCAGCTCCAGCTGTTGTGGTCATTTGGGGAGTGACCCAGTGGATGGAAGACCTCTCTCTCTCTCTCTCTCTCTCTCTCTCTCCAAATATTCCATAGCAATCAGACACTCCACCACCAACCCCCATGCTGACTTTATAGGTCAGGCAGTTATCTGGAAAATCCCAACAATCACCTCTATTCCTTTTGCCTTGCTGTTTGGATTATTTTAACAATAACCCACCTGTATCTTTTAATCCACTCAAGGCAAATTAAAAACATAAAAAGGGGAAAAGTGGCATGTAAATGTGGGGAGCTTAATGGAACAGATGCCTGCTCACAAAAAACAGTTTACAGTATTGCTGATGAGTCCCTAAAGTGGACAACCCATATCCTGCCAGAGCCCCAGCAACAAACACCCCACCTGGGGCTTCCCAAGGAGGCCGCAGGATGTTAGAGTAATCTCTCTTGGTAAATTAACGCATTGCATGCCAAGGGCAGAAGAACAAGTATTGTTGGTGATTACAGTGGGGGGTGAGGGAGAGGTAGCAATGAGCCTGCCTAACACTCGGGTCTTCACAGTTCCCCCAGGATCAGTGCTACCCCTGCACACCTCCTAAGTTCTGGACAATTTCAGCTTTTGCACACTGGATAGAGCTCAGGCCCATCTTACTAAACTTTGCTTTATGGGCTCTTAACCTGGAAAGAGCAACCCATCCTCTGCCAGCAGGACAAGCGCACACAGGCCGCTGGGGCAAATGTTGCACAAGAGGCAGGGCTGAGCAGCACCAGGGAGGGCATTGTGCTACAGAAGGAAACGTCTGCTGGGCAGCTGGAGAGGGGAGAGGAGCGGGAGGGTGGCAAGAAACGCCGCCGCATTGCTCCATGTGCTTCTAACAGGGGTGTCGAGGAAAAGGCCAGGGGCAAGATAGTGAAATGTGCTCCCCCAAAAAGGGCCCAGGGCTGCAGTTAGAACTGCTCAGTGCTGTGGCTCGGACACTAGCTGAGAACCCCCCCAGTTCTGCTGTGTTGGGAGCCCCGAGGAAGCCCGCTGGCCGTGCCTGTGCAGCCAGCTTAGCTCTTTGGTGCTCCTCCTCTGCCCAGGCGGCGGGCTTCGGGCCAGTCCTCACTCTTCTCCCCTCCTTGGACTGTCCCCTCTCCTATATCTTGCACACCCCTTGACCGTGCCCAGCACCGCTCTAGTGTGGTTGCCACCATCCCCCACACACAGCCTCAGCATACTCTCCTAACTGCTCCAGGCCCCCAAATTCCAAATTATTAGCGAAACAAAAGGCCCTTTCTGCTGCAAGCCAGACTCTTGGGAGCATCTGTGCAAGACACACGCTCATGGCATGGGGGGCTGCTCTCACGGAAGCCAGGCAGAGCGCGCGAGGACAGCCTGCCTACCTGTCGAAGGACGGCCGCTCCCCCGCGTCAAAAGCATCTCGGAGCTGCTTCACCAGGTTGTCCTGGCCAGGCAGCCGGAAGATGCCCTCTTCATTCACGCCACGCTCCAGGATGAACTCTGCACACTTCTCCACCAGGATGGGCACCGGGTGGGGCCCGAACTTCTGCTCATAGGCCACAGTCTCATCCAGGCGCTGGCCAAACACCGCTGCAAAGAGAAAAAGGAGGCCCTGCCCGTCACGGCACCATCCTTGGATGGCCAAACGGCTCCGAGTGCTTGCCTGTGTCGGGATCCTCTGTGTCGCCTGTCACTTCAAAGGGGTCAGTGGGGGCGATACTAAACAAATTCTGGGGAACAAATCACTCATCCTATTTCCTGGAGCTATTAATGTGGGACAGTGTCTGTCCGTGTTCTCATGTTGACTCACATTCTTCCATATTTAACATGATTGGCAGTTTCTATGGAGTATCTGTGTCCTAGGAATCGTGCCCAGCACCCTGCACACCTTTCCCCATTTGGTCTCGACAGCAACCTCAAAGGTGACAGTGCTGTCACACCCACTTCACTATTAGACACTGAGCCCTGGAGCCACCAGTAGACTTGGCAAGTCAGGTGGCATGGGGTGTGGCCCAGTCAGAATTCCAGGAATGGGCATTCGGCCTAAGATAAGAGGCCAGTTGGGATATTCGTGTTCTGCATCACAGTGCCTGAGTTCCATGTCTAGCTCTGATCCCTGACTCCAGGTTCCTGCTGATGCACTCTGTGAGGCAGCAGGTGGTGGTAGCTCAGGGGGTTGGTTTGCTGGGAGGCCTGGACTGGTTGCTGGCTTTTGGCCCTTGAGCCATCGTAGGCATTTGGGAGTGGGCTGGTAGATGGGAGCTGTCTGTCTCTTAAATAAATACATGAATGTTTTTTTAAAAAAATAATCACTCTGGCCGGCGCTGCGGCTCACTAGGCTAATCCTCCGCCTTGCGGCGCCAGCACACCGGGTTCTAGTCCCGGTCGGGGCGCCGGATTCTGTCCCGGTTGCCCCTCTTCCAGGCCAGCTCTCTGCTGTGGCCAGGGAGTGCAGTGGAGGATGGCCCAAGTCCTTGGGCCCTGCACCCCATGGGAGACCAGGAGAAGCACCTGGCTCCTGCCATCGGATCAGCGCAGTGCGCCGGCCGCAGCATGCCGGCCACGGCAGCCATTGGAGGGTGAACCAACGGCAAAGGAAGACCTTTCTCTCTGTCTCTCTCTCTCTCACTGTCCACTCTGCCTGTCAAAAAAAAAATAATCATCATCATCATCACTCCAGCCCAAGCAGTCAGCTCCTGAGAATGTGTCCTTAAGCACAGCAGCAGCAAGCAGCCAGGCTGTCTGTGTCCTGGAACAGCATAACACCATAAGAAAGCATGGTGGCATTTAAAATCACTTAGGTTGTTTACTATGATCTACTATTATAAACACTGCCATAACAGGCATGCTCATTCACCCAGCAGAGGTCTGGAATGTAGGCTGTACAATGTGTAATTTCTAATTAATTGCTTAATTAATTCATTAACATTTGGAGGGAAGAACACAGACGTTTCTTTCTTTTGAATTATTTACTTAGAACACATTTCCACATACAGAATTACAGGGTCAAATGTTTTGACCATTTTTATGACCTGATGGTATGCAAATTGCTTTCTAAAAATATGTTTCCAAATTATACATCCTCCAGCAATGCAAGTGTGGACCAGCTCCACCCCAGTCCTGTCGGCACTTGGCCCTGTAATTTCTCCACCTCCAGCAGTGTGGTGAGATTAGTTTCTGAGCCAAGGCCCGTGTTGCCTACCCACCTTCCCACCATGTCCTGAAGGCATTCCCAGTGGTTTTACTTTTGTCCTGCCTCCTTTTCCCTCTGTTGTAATTAGGGCTTTGTTGTACCCGATCCGTAAGACCTTGGTTTGTAAGTCCCTTGATTCTCCCCGTGATTTTCTCTCTGTCTCTGACTGGTCCTCCCTGTCCACTCTGTGATTCACCGTCCACTCCACCTCTACAGAGAGCAGTACCAGGTTCCTGAACCCTCCGTGTCCGATGTCGCCTGCTCACTGCCCACACCCCGGTCAGCCTGTGCTCACTGTGATCTTGTCCTCTACCAAGTGTGAAACCCTCCTGCTAACGACCTCTCCAAACTGCTGGTACACAGCTGTCCACTCTTCCCTGTTGCCACAGTGATGTTTCTCAAATGCGCCCACAAATCCCTGGGAGCTCCTCACAGCCCCTCCCTCATTAGGCCAGGTGCTGAGAGGAGAGGGAGGCAGATCTTGGAGGAGCTAAGTGGACGTCGGGACTCCACAAGCCCAACCAGATCAGCTGTTTCACATAGCACATTTCAGCGAGGCTTTGTTTGATTAAATATTTCAGCGGATAAAACTGGAAAACCAAGATAGGCATTCCCCAGGTAAACATTCATCCTGGTGCGACTTCGTGCCGTGCTCCGGAAGGCACTCACCCTGACATTTCCAAAACACAGAGCTCTCCTGTCCCCCTGTCCTCAGGCAGTCCCTGTCCTGTCCGGGGTAAACGCCCCCTCTCCTCTCTGCTGGTTGTCTTCCCTGGCCTTCCCTGAGCCCAGCTGGGGAGGTGACAGCCCTGCTCCGTGAACGCATCCAAGTCCTTCTGAGCAGCCCCACCCCTGCTACGCTGTGCTGTAATGATTCGCGTGTGCCTGTGTCTGCCACATGACCACAAGCCCCCCGGTGCTGGGACTATGGGGAGGGTCTAAGGAATCCAGTGATGGGAAAAATATGGGAATATTAAGCTCAATATGTAACATAATAATAGCATAAGGCAGACGGTCACCAATTTTTTGCCAAATTACTTAATGAGTTAATTTGTCTTCAAGCAAGTATTCCCCATGGCCAATGATTATTTTGGCATTTCTTTAAACACTCATAGACCTCTCCTTGGGAAATTAATTCAGCCTCACATTCAGCTTTATGAGTGCCCTGCCATGGGCCAGCAGCTGGCACCTGGAACAGGTGCGTGTATGAACTGGTTCTTGCTTTCAGTTGATCGACCATCAAAAAAAGAACCATGCAAAAATGGTGATAAACAATTAGGAAGTATCAGTAAGCATGCAGCATTAGATCTCTAGCTGTCTGCGAAAGGAACTGGGAATATATGTTCACCAAGTTGGAAGGACATGATTGAAATGATCTGATCTAGAACATAAACCACTGGCGTTAGGAAAATCCCCTTTGAGGGTCCCGTCCAGGGAGGAGCCCTGCACAGGGAGAGGCAGATGCCTCTTGAGAAGCTGAAACTTGGGTTCTAGGATCCCACTGGGTGCTGATGGGAAAAGACAGTCCAAGCACAACATAAGGATGTGTGAGCTTTTGGACGTGAGCTCCGTTTCTGAGGAGGTGAGGAAGATGCCTTGCGGGGGACTGGAACCCAGCTCCTTCTCACGTCCCTCTGCATGGCCAGCTTTCTAGCTCTTCTCCTCACATGAGCCTGTCATCCTTGCCCTGTGCACTGTTTCCAACTCCAGTCTAAGACTTGGGTTCCAGACCTTCACCCCCGAGTTCACCAAGCAGCTCCCTCCCTCTCTCAGCAGGTGGCCTTCTTTCTACACATGGAGGGAGACGGTGGACTCCCTTAGTCCCTGTCTCTCCTACGCTTCTTCCTACCTGTGTCCCGTCCTCTCTCGAGATTCATGCTTTCCTGAGATGTGTGTGCCACTCCTCCCACGCCTTCACCTCTTCATTCTCTCTTTGGATCTTAAATTTTCCTCTTTTTTTTTTTTATTTGACAGATAGAGTTAGACAGTGATAGAGAGAGACAGAGAGAAAGGTCCTCCCTCCGTTGGTTCACCCCGCAAATGGCCGCTACGACCGGAGCTACCCCGATCCGTAGCCAGGAGCCAGGTGCTTCCTCCCAGTCTCCCATGCGGGTACAGGGCCCAAGCACTTGGGCCATCTTCTACTGCCTTCCCGGGCCACAGCAGAGAGCTGGACTGGAAGAGGAGCAACAGGGACTAGAACCCGGTGCTCATATGGGATGCTAGCGCTGCAGGCAGAGGATTAACCAAGTGAGCCACAGCGCCGGCCCCAAATTTTCCTCTTTAATTGAGTCTAGTTTTGTGTCAATTATGCTCTCACTCAAATGACCTTTCTTCTCTGCACCAATATACTCATAGTAAAGATGTGTCTCCTTCCAGAGAGATGGCCACCCTCACAGCCCCCACTTCCACTTGTCACTCTCTTCTCAGCCTCTCAACCCATCCCAGTCTGGATTCCTTAGACCCTCCCCATAGTCCCAGCACCGGGGGGCTTGCAGTCATGTGGCAGACACAGGCACACGCAAATCATTACAGCACAGCGTAGCAGGGGTGGGGCTGCTCAGAAGGACTTGGATGCGTTCACGGAGCAGGGCTGTCACCTCCCCAGCCGGGCTCAGGGAAGGCATGGCAGGGACAAGGAGGTTCATGCAGGGCCAGGGAAGACAACCAGCAGAGAGGAGAGGGGGCATTTACCCCGGACAGGACAGGGACTGTCTGAGGACAGGGGGACAGGAGAGCTCTGTGTTTTGGAAATGTCAGGGTGATGTGCCATCGGGAGCGTGGCAGGAAGCCACGCCAGGATGAACACCTACCTTAGGAATGCCTATCTTGGTTTTCTATCAGATCTGCTCACTAATGCTTCTGGTGGCCTCTTCAAGGTCATGTCCAGCCCACGTTGATTCCACACCCTCCTGGTCTTCTCTGAAGACTCACGTGGTCTCGATTCTTCCCCTTTAAGACTTTCTATCTTCTTTTCTTCTCTAGGTAGACATTCTTCTTAGGAAAGTATATATGATTCTCCTATTTGAATACCACCTATAATCCACTAACTTGTAAATCTGCAGAGCTGGTCCAGATATCTCTATCTCTAGTTGTATCTCTCTCTCTCTCTCTCTCCATGCATACATGCACATACACACACAGAGATAAAACCAGCATCATCTCTCCCTCCATATATACATAAACAAAACACACACTCCATAGCCACCACCACCATCATCATCATCTCTCTTTTTCTCTCTCTCTCTTCTTTCCTCCCTCTCTCCCTCCCTTCTCTGTTCCAATGTGTAATGGCAATTCTCCATCTCACTCTCCTTCCACCTCAAACCACTGCTTCTCCTATAGCCTTCCTCACAAGCAATGCCATCCAATCCACAAGCCAAGCTCCAAGCCCACTCCTAGACACTGAAAATCCCAAATCATCAATATAAGGTACCTGTATTCAACCAACTCAATTAGCAAAATTATGAGTGCTTGAATTTATGCAGTATTCTCCTCTCCCTCCAAATAGATCAGGACACTCTAAATACCTTTCCATCAATTGTCTGTTCTCATAGCTACTGCCAGGATTATTGCAAAAATTTCTTTTACAAATCTATTCCTTCTATCAGAATTCACAAAATTATTCAGCAAGCATAGACTAGGCATGAACTGGGGGTCAGATCATTTGGTAGCTAGAAATTGTGAACCAAAGAATGAAAATGGTCTTGGCTCTTCTAAATTCTTGAGTTAATGCCCTTCCTCCAACTCTCCACCTGGAAACCTGATGGTCCTGACTTTGGACCTCTTCTCAAAGGGGACAAAGTGGTCACTCCCTCTGAGCCTACAGAGCTCCCTGTGTACACTTCTGTTTTACCACCTTGCCTGCCATTTGACGGTGTTTTACCTAAACATCCCTCTTCCACTGCAATGTGGGCTTCTCAAAGGCAGACATCCTGTCTGGCTCACCATCTATTTTTATCTCCTGGCACAGAGACTAGCACATGATGGACCCGTCTCCAAAGTGCTGCTACTACCTGCTATCTCGCTTTCTTCCCACTCCCCGCTCCTTCTCTTTGCTCAGCACGTCTCCAAACCTGCTCCTTACTAGGGGATCAATGGCCTTTCACCATTTTAAATCCAGGCCTTAGATCTTCAATCCTCATCTCCATCGCTCTCACAGCCCCGTGTGCACAGCTAACCACCCCCTCTTTCTTGAGACACCGTCTCACACGGCCTTAGGACACCACACTCTTGCTCCTCCATCTATCTCACCGGCTGCTCCCGCCCAGCTCTCCGGGTGATCCTCCTCCTCTCCTTGTCCTCCAAGTGCTGCAGTGTCTCAGGAGCCCCTTGCCCACCTGCATATGCTGGCCTCATAGTCCCAGGATTACAGTCTCATCCAATGATAGAGACTTTGGACGCTGCATCTCCAGACTAGGAATCAGGCAAAGCTATTGCCTCCGACTAGAGTAACCACTGTGTGCGCCAGATACACGGGGGCATGAGAAAAGGGTATCCTCATCTCTCGAGAGGGTCTAAGTCAGGCTTTGTCCCTCTGCATCTCAGAGGGACATCAATCCACCTCTCCCGGACCTAGAGGCCCAGTGCTGCATGCCAAGCCCTGACCTCTGGATCCTGACTGCCACTCTTTGAATATGGATGGACACAAAGATGCCTAGATGAAGAGAAATCCTAAGAAAGCCAGGGAAAGAGGCTGGTCAAGGAAGAAGAGAGTCACTCCCACTCCATTCTCTACTCCAAGAACCACAAGGACAAGACCCAGGCCCTCATCCTGCGTTGTGCTCTCCTAGGTTCTACCCAGTCCTGCAGGGCACTGGCCTTCTAGGGCTCTCCATACCCTCCGGCAGCAGAACAGGGGAAACCACTCATTCACTTGGAACTCTTATCTCTTCAGCTCAGCCACCATTAGTGTAGGAATTTCCACCTGAGGTGTAAGTGTTAATTATGTTTATAATTATGTATAATCAATTGTTATACATTATAATTATTATTGCATATAATCTATCATTAATAATTAGCTAACTTAATTAAGTCAATGCTGGCAATGCCCTAGGTGCTGTCGTCTGTGCTATCTCATTTGGTCCTCAGGAGAACCCTGCAAAGTAGATAACATTGCTCCATCCTACACATGACAAAACTGGGACTTGGATTAGGAATTCGTACAGTCATATTTACCCTGTGATTCTCTATTCAGTACTTTAATTTCTTTGGTTTAAAGTCAATGAGGTAAAGTTTCAGACACCATCAAATCTCAAGGGAAGGGATTCAGGTATAGGGATGCTTGGAGCTGCTCCCACAGACCTCTCATGCTCTCCCGGGCCAGCCCCACCTCTCCTCATACCACGGCCACCTTGGTCTTCACCTGCCCCCAGACTAAAGCTTTGGCCAGAAAGCGCCCCCTCCCGAGGGAGACTTCACTGCCACAGACTAGGTACCTGCCCACCTCTACACCCCGGATTGGCTAGAAGACCCCAGGATACTGACTTGGTTTGGGGAAGTGAACAAATCAGCTGTCACCTCCTTCCCAACCTTGTTCCTCTTTTGTCCTAACTCGGACACTCATGGGCTCAGACATGAGCCCCTCCTCCCACTCTGCCTCCAGCCCAGCCCAGGCCCCCAGGAGGGCTCCCCATGCACCTGCCAGGCCAGTCCTGTTCCCTGCGTCCCAGGGACTCAGTCCAGGAGCGTCCTCTACGCGTGACAAGACCAGGAAGAGAAGCCGAGGAAAGTGTGTCTAGTGGAAGAAGTGAATCAAGAAACAGGAGCAAATACCTTTCCTTCGGAGCTGAGGTTTTTTCTTCCCGAAATCCCGGCAAAAGAGCAGCGCCAGGGCAGAAAAGCCACAGCCCAGCTCCCATCGCGGCATCTTGAGAATCTGAGGCATAACTGGCCAGGACTCCAACCTCTGTCCTGCAGCCTCGGGCTCTCCGTCCGCCCAAAGCCGGAGGAACCGTCCCTGGCTCCCAGCTCAGCACATGCTCGCTAACGCCAAGCGCAGCTCAGGTCTGAGTCCTGTGCAGAAACTCTGGGATCTGTCGGCACCTGCCCAGGGCCCGTGGCCCCTCCTCCCTACACCACTTCCCCTCCCCACTCACCTTTGCACACAGGACTCTTGGCTTTGAAAGAGTGAACATAAAGCTGTCAGGGCCGCAATAAAAATAAGTGCCTCCTTTTACTTAGCAGCTAATTGTCAACTGCCATTCAGGGGATACCTCGGAGGTGGGTTTAAAAAAAAAAAAGCCACGCGCAAGCCCAACCCTTACCAGCACTGCCCCATATATCAAAGTGTCTGGCACGAACACAGAATTTCACTTAGCATTTAGGAAAGCAGCCCACCCTCCCCTGGAAATGCTTTCAGAGCTGCACGTGGCGCAGTCGGGAGCTTCAGAGTGAATGATCCTGGAGGCGGGCTGTTGGGCAGAGATGCAAATGGGCTGGCAGCCCTGCCAGGCCTTCCCAGGAGACTTGAAATGGACTCCGTGCATCACGGGGGGACAGGCAGGAGCAAGGTTGCCAGGAAGGGCCCTGGAGCAGGCTCTCGCTGCTCAGCCATCCCAGATCCAGAGCCAGGAAAGGAGGACTGGCCTGGGACACGACACTGCCCCTGTGTCAGACTCTGTCACGTGCACATTGGCGCCCCCCAAGCACTGTGTAGATCTGCTCACTTTCCTCCATGTTCACCGCTCTCACAACCAGCTGCCTCTCTTGCCTGGATGACAGCTTGAGCTCTGTGTTTGCTTTCTTGCCTCTACTACGATCTGTTGCCATCAGCTCAGTCCATTCTCCACACAGCAGCTAGAGTGGTCTTTTACATAGGATCTGAATTATTGGCTTCTGGCTGGAAACCTCCATTGGGGCCTTGCTGGTCCTCCACAGAGCTATCTCCACTGTCACGATCTTCCTATCATCCCAGAACCTGCTCTGCCTGTCACAGGACCTCTGTACATGCTCTGCCCTCTGGCTGAGATACCATTCCTCTTCCCCCTCCTCTCTCTCTCTAGCCATCCTCCGCTGGGCCTTCCGAGGTGGGCTCACTTGTCGGTAGCTCACGGCAGCCTTCACTGTCCTTGACAAAGGCTGACTTTCCTACGTGACACTTCATAGTGTCTTCACAGCTGTAGCTCGTGTCTTATTTTGGTCCCCACATAGACTGTGAGTTCTGTGAGAGAAGCGACTTTGTCTTGCTTTCTTCTCTCTTCTTTTTCTTACTCTGGTATCCCCAGAGCCAGCACAGTGCTTGGCACATGGCACATGATCAAGAAACGGCTGCAAAGTAAATGAAGAAACAAGTGCCAGGCTGCTCTTAGGAGCTGGGGGCAGGCACAAGGAGGCATTTAGTGGAAAGCAGTAGAAATTGTCCCCCTTATTGTTCCATTTAAGTAGACAGAAAGGACCAGAGCACTCAAAATAGCAAGGAATCAGATGCAGCACACCCCCACCAGACTGAACTTGGCTGTGCCTTGTGGACTCATGCTGAGAGCAAGTGGGGGGGCGGGGCTAAGTATATGACCATTCAGTGCTTCCATACCACGTGCCTTGCCTTGGCAAACACACAATATGCCCAGGGCCTTATCACTGGGCTGGGCAGAGCAGAACTAGGAACAATTTAAGGCAGAGTCCATATACCTGACAATGACCCAAGCAAAACCTCGGATGGCTGCTCTGAGGAAGAGGACCAGAGCAGGGCTGCACTGAGGACCAGTTTGCACCTGGACCACCTGCTCACTGGTGTTGGGACAGGGACGAGGCTCCAACCGGGGGGCCTGGAGAACACATGGCCTTCTTGGCTTGAGAACGGTTGGCAGCAGTCAAGACAAAAGTGCCTCTGTCCTCTGCCTCCTGGCACCAGGATCGCACCCAGAACTTCTGGGGGAAGAAGTGGTCCAACCTCTCCAGCCAGGCTCCCAGGAGAGGGCTGTACAAGAAGAGAAAGGCCGAAGCACGAGGCGCTGTTCTCGAAGGTAGAGGACCACTCAGATCCGTGCACAAGGCAGCAGAAGCCAGGGGGAGGGCAGGGGCTGTGCGGTGGAGACCATGGGGCCATCTCTCCAGCTGGGAGGCGAGGCGGCGGCAGCGGGGCCAGGGCAGGGTGGGGCACTGGCTCTGCAGATCTGTCAGCACACTGGCTGCTGACACTGAACATCGCGATTGCACTGAGGGGGCACATGTGGGCAACAGGTGTCTGGACAGAGCTTGCTGCTGAACGCAGAACTGTTCGCCTCCAGCTCTCGTTCTGGGCAGTCTTGGTAGCTTGGATCAGATTCTCTAAGGATGTCTGGGCCAAGGCTCATCGCTGACAAGCGTGGAGGAAGATCATTCCAGAGGCAGCCGCCCCTTACTGGCAGTTTCTCAGATACGCTGATCATCCTGTTCACGGAGAGGAGAGCCTCCAGGAGAGGAGCAGAGCGCTGCTTCGGGGAGAGGAGGCCATTCCCCGACCCACTCATCGACTAAATATTTGCTGAGCATCTACGGTAGCAGGCTCTGTTTAGATATGTGGGTCCAGTACTGAGCAAGACAGAGAAAAATAATTCTGGCCAAGGCGAGTGAAGTTTTCATTCTAGGGCAGCTTAACTATGAAGGAAACCAGCAAGTAAAACATTCAGCACAAGAGAAAGCAGTACATGACCAGGTGGGAAACGCAGGAGGAGGGAGGGAGCGGGAGGGCTGGGGTAGGGCGGGAGGGAGGGAGCGGGAGGGCTGGGGTAGGGCGGGAAAGGGGCTCAGGGTCAAACGCCAGGGCCAGGGCCACAGCCAGGCTTATGGACAGCATATCTGAGCAAAGGCCTCGAGGAAGCAAGGAAACAAGCCATGTAGCTCCTTGGAGAAAGAGGAGTCCTGGCAGGGGCAAGGGAAATGCAAGTGCCCTGGGGCAGGAACACGCCTGGGGTGCTTGAGGAAGCTGTTGAAGGAGGGGGTGAAGTGAGCCCAGGGAGCGGGTTCTAGGAAACTAGGTCAGAGGTAATGGGGCGGGGCAGGTAGTGCACTGGAAGTCATTATGAAGCTGTTGACTTTCACTCTAAGTGAGAAAGGAAGTGATTGGAGACTGCTGAGCAGGGAAGGATCCTGGTAAGACAGACTGAACAGGCTCACAAATGGACTGCGAAGAGCCAGGGATGGGGCCAGCGACTTGTCTTATTGTGTATCACCTGCGATACATCCACCCCATATGGGTGCTGGTTCGAGTCCAGGCTGCTCCAATTCCCATCCAGCTCCCTGCTAATGGCCTGGGAAAGCAGCAGAAGATGCCCAAGTGAGCAGCTGCACCCATGTGGAGAACCCAGATGAAGCTCTTCGTTCTTGCCTTTGGCCCAGCCCAGTCCTGCCCGTTGTTCCTATTCAGGAAGTGAACCAGCAGGTGGAAGACTCCTCTCTCTCTTTCTCTCTGTAACTCTGCCTCTCAAATAAATAAATACATAAGATGAAGATGATGAAGATGAAGATGAAGATGAAGGAGGAGGATGAGGAGATGGAGGAAGTGGAGAATGAGAAAGAGAATGAGAAGGAGAAGGAAGCGGCGGCAGCGTGGGCAGGCACGGCTGTGGGGAGATGAGGGTGGAAGCCATGGCTGTGATCCGGACGTGAAAAGGATTCCACACTTTCCACCAGGGTGGCAGTGGCAAAGGTAGTGAGAAGAAGGCAGACTCCAGATGGAAAAGCCACTGACAATTTCACGAGGGGCTGGAAAGACACAGCAGCCACACTTCTCAGTGGAGTCATATTTGGGGGACATCCCCTGCTGATCGAGTCAGCCCATAACAGGGGTAATGACAGGTGCTTCACACGGTGGCAAACCTCCCGGGCCCTGCCCCACACAGGTCTCTGGGTTCCCTCAGGACCGAGATTCCCTGACTTGCAATTAGGAAGAACAGACATCCGCTTTGCCCTGTGGCCTTAGTGAGACTTTGCTCTCCTGAAATGCCTTGGCAGTCTGGGATCTCGGATCTGGGCTCCATGAATAACTCTATGAACGGCCATGGTCCCCATCAGAGTAACACTGTTGCTCCTTGCGTAAGTGGCCTTGCAGCCGACGCCGCCTCCTCCGGACTTTCCGCCACCCACAGGACACATGCTTGACTTGCTTCTCAGGGTGGGGGCCTTCGGGAGAAATTCCCCAGGAGGATTATGACTGAGCACAGCCGCTCCGCATGGCACCGCTCAGCCAAGCATCACAGGAGGACGGATCCTAGTAAAAGTACACAGGGGGCATTTTGACTCAGAGCAGGTGCATGACTGAGCAACAGCCACGCCCACGGTCAAGCACTGGTCTGGGAGAGCAGCAGCTGTCGACATGGTGCACAGTCTCATAACCAGACAATAAGGAAGGTCGCAGCTATGGTCACCCAGGATGAGACAGCATATAATTAAGCTTGAATACATAAAAACCGCATCTCAGCCCATCAGCACAGCAAGGGAAAGCAATGTGTGTAGGCACCGGGAAATGGTAAATGAAACTGCTAGTGTTTTTTGTAAATGCGAAATGCACGTGTTTGTAAGGATGGCTGTGGCGGGTCCCCTTGGGTTGGGGCTGTCTCCCACTCAGGTCATTTCTGGCCTCCAACGCCCACTGGGTGGGTCACCGGCCATGACTGCCTCTCTGCCCCAGGTTCTAGATCCAGGCAGCATCCTGAGCTCAGCTGAAATGGGCAGAATCTTTCTCCAGAATTTGGAAGGCTGAGCTGGTGTTGAAGGGAGATGCATAGGAAAGCTGGGCTGGCACAGCAGTGTCTGGGGCAAGAGTATACACAAGGGGGCTACTGCCTACATAGAAACAGGCATTCATGCAGAGAAAAGCAGAGTAAGAAATTACAGGGACGCGGAGAAATGGACAGGATAAGCTCAAGGCCTGTGCGCTTAAGGCTTCTTGGTAGTTCCTGCCCCTGGTTTAGTTCTGTAGTTACCAACTAAATCTCTTTGTTGCTTGAGCTTATTGGACAGGATTTTTCATTTCTTGTAAACAAACAACCCCTGAAATGCATCAATGAAAATTCAATAGAAACAGAGATGTGCTTATGTGATAAAATAAATGCTATTAAACTGTATATATTTTATTATATCTATCATTTGGAAAAAAGGTATGTACATGAGGGCACTTAAAAAAGTTTGTGGAAAATGGAATTCAAAGATAAGTTTATTTTGACGCAAAACAGTTCTGAAATCTATGCATAGTTGTTTCATAATACACACATTGCACCAACTTTTTGAAGAGCCTTTCTATGCATGGGTTTCAACAAATTTTGCACCAAAATCAACTTTCTTTGAATCCATTTCCCATGAATGTTTTGAAGGTCCCTTGCATAGCAAGACTGGCTAGAAATAAAGGCATAAAATTGCTTCTGATGGCTGGAGGGATCATTTTTTCCCCAGATTTCCATACAATTATTGCGGTGTTTATAATTTTTGAAAGATGCCTCCAGGCTATTAAATTAATATCTAAGCCACGAAAACCTCCATCAGTGATTTGCTAAATGAACCAGGCAGTGTGGTCAACAAATAATTCTACATTTACACAGTTCTGCAGATCTCACAAGATAGGTGTGTTCCTGAACAGCTACAGGAAAATGGTAGCTTGGAGCCCATGCACACCAGTTCTTCTTTCCTCCTTTTCAAAAAGGAGGAAAACATACCAGATTGGCACGTTTGTTAATTTCAAGGTCTTTTTTGCAGGTTTTTGTGTGTGTGTGTGTGTGTAGGGCCCTCCTCAACTGTGGAAACACCACTAGCAGTCCCAGAGAGCTCCAACACTTGAGCCACGTAACCCAGAAAAGTGTTGAACACAGAATTCACATGTCCCTGCAGCAGCCTGGACACAATTCCTGAACCTTCCCCCAGTCATCTCCCCCTCTTCTGGACAGCAACTTTGTCTTCTGTGCTAATCAGCCTAACTTAGACTTTCCGTACAGTTTCTGCCACCAGCCCTGCCAGATCCCAAAAGCCCCATGACCAGGCAAACTCATGGTGCTGCATGAGTTAGTGGTGCTGGGGACCCTGGGTCAGCCGGTTCAACCCATCTATTTCACACATGAGCATTCCTTGGCCAAGAGAGGAGAACAGACGCTCAGGGTATCACAAACATTTGCTGACAAACTGCAGAAGGCTTGGTGGATCTGGAGTCAACTGTGCAGTGACCCAGGGAGGGGAGCCCCGAACCCTCTTTTCTTCCACTGGATGCAGGTCTTGGCCGGGCTGTCACCCTTGAACACTGTTCCTGGGGGATTATGGTTGGAACTCCTTCCACACAGTGCCTGAGAAATCACAGACCTGCCCGGGGAAGCCCGCAGGCATCCTTACCTCCAGAGGGTGTGCCAGCGACTCTCCTGAGGAACTTAACCCACTCCTCCATCTCCGCCTGGGAACTGGCCATGAGCACATAGGAATCCTGTCCTGTGCGGTTCTGGTCCCATGAGGCTGGAGGAAGAGGTAGCACAAATGAAGGTCTTGGAGTGGGGAGGGGGTCGGGGCGAGGGGAAGGGGAAGATGTGAATTCACTCCTTGAGTAAATGGGGCATTGCCAGTCAAACAACACAAAAGCAGTATCTAGTTATGCGCAGAGGAGCAGGCGTCCACGCGGTTTGTCCTGAAGCTCTAATTCTGACAAATCACAGGACACGAGGATTTCCTACTTGGAAGGCTTAAGCTGAGAGCTGCCCCCATCGAGGATAGAAGTCACCTCTTAGCAAAAGGAAGAGGAAGTTCAAGGAGAAATTTCAGTGTGTGTGTGTGTGTGTGTGTGTGTGTGTGTGTGGCGGGGGCGGGGGCGGGGGGAGAGGATAGGATCAGCCCATGTGAGTCCAAAATGACTTCAGTTCATCACACAGTAATGCAAGCTTTTCTCGGGTGACCGTGAGCTGGGAGATGGAAGTGGAGGCAGAGGACAGCAACCCCGGGGGACAGGGACACCTCTGTTGCGAGTCGGTGTTTCCTGTTCAGAGGACTGCCCTCCTGACCACACCAGACCTCACAAATGGGAGGCTCTCCTCCGCAACTCGGTTAATGGACATGTGAAGCTTTTCAGCACTTTCTGTCCCATTTCACTTTAAGATTACAGCCTTGTGGTGTTTCCTGGTTGCTGTTCTCAAATGGACAAAAGGTAGAGGAAGCGACAAGTGTAAGGGAGGAGGAGGCCAAGAGAAGAATGGGGGGAAGTGACAAAATGAGAACAAGAGAGAGGAGGGGGAGTAAACAGGGAAAGAGAGCAAGCGCAGCTCTCAGACCAAGGAGTAGCAGATCTGGGATCAGAACTTCAGCATCGTCCACTATCCACTAACCTCCTTGCAAATGGAAATCTGCAAAGCTGGAACTTTAAGTTGTCCAAAAGGAAAAAAAAAAAAAAAAAAACCAGTTCCTTGGAGGAACAAGAAAATAATAAAGAAAATAAAAGTGATCCCTTTCAACTGTAGGATACTATTGAATTTCTAAGTGCCTTTTGTAAACATCAGCCCATTCTTCTCCCAGGCCAGGCCTGTTTGCTCTGACAGAACCTGTTCTGGCTCCAAGTTCTGTTCAAACTTGTGCTTTCTTGCAGGACAACAACAGATATTCAACTCCCCTTTGGCTCTGGTCTCTTGAACCTAGCCTAATAGCACCAAGCTTCACTATAGTTCACAACTAGTTTGGGACAATCTGATTCTAATCTTTTTATGTCACCAGCTGTCTGACCAGAAGGTCCAGTCCACAGAAAATCTGGCCATTCAGGACCACCCTGAGAGCTGGTTTATCCAGGAATAAAAAGTGCTCATTGCTGAAAGATCTTCTAGGAGTTGCCATATCCCTTTGAAATAGATGAAAGAGTCCATAGTAACAGACCTACAGGTTACAGATGCAGAGCCCCCTGCCCATCAGCACCCTGTGAGTTATGGTCAAACTTGAGCAAGGCCACTGCTCTCCTTTCCTCCACAAAAGATTCTCTGCTAGCCCATATTACTTTCAAATTTGACCTTGGACCAAAGTCGTCAGGCTTCCTTCATCCCCCTGTCTATGTTCCAGTCTACAGTGTGGTCAAGCTGCCTTCTCAGTTCACCCTGACTCCTGGGAGACCCTTTAGTTCGGTCACAGGCAACCTCTTCGGGAAACACCCAGCCCGCAGGATGTGCAGGAATGGCCAGGGAGAGCGGATGGCCAGTGACAAGACGGGTTGGGGATCAGGTTGTTCCAAAGGGTAACAGAAGACAGGGCTTGATGGGCTTGATGTTAGAAGATAGGTCTAAAAGACCAGAGCTGGAGGGAATTCAGTTACCTTTTTTACTGCCTTCAGCTCAACTATTTGGGTAGGACTGGGGATCAAGGACAAGTTTTCTCTGAGGGAAACTGACTGACAATGTACAAAGCCCAGGAACCCAACCCTGCCCTCAGGTGCACACTCCCCAGCCTGGGGAGCACGTGTCACCAGTTAGGCAGACACAGGCCTGCCTGCTTTTGTTATTCTAAGGAACTTCTATTCATTCTTTTTTTTTTTTTTCATTCATTCTTTAACACCCAATTTAGGAGACATCCATTCTAGGGACCTTTTCTTAATATCTCCGCCCCCTCGTGGGGGGCCTATTCTGTAGTCCTTTAACATCTTAGCCTGACCTCTACCACGGCAGGGGCTCAATTATCCTAAACATTGCTCTCCTTATCAGTACAATCCAGCTGATTACTTGATAGTACAAACCCGAAGCCCTGCGCAGAAACAACTTGCTACGTGCACGGATCCCAACAAATGCCTGTAAACCTACCTTTCCTGTTGTCGACACCGACCTTTGCCTTTCCTATATCCAGTCCATCAGCCAATGAGAACTTCTCTGCCTTGAAATGGTGACCAGAAATGGATTACTTCTCACTCCCTTCATTGATACCATCTCCAGCTTGGATTGCTGTAGGAGCCTTCTCACCTGTCTCCCTGTTCTTCCCCTGCCTTTATTAGCTACTTTTTATTCTCAACTCAAAAGACTTTAAAAACGTGAACTACGTGATGTCACTGTTCTGCTCAGAAGCGCTTCTAGCACAAAACCTGAAGTTCTCACAAATGCCTACGAGGGCCAATAAATTCCGTGTCCACCCCTCCCAAATGCCCTACTGCGTCCACTGTCTCATGACTCTATTCTAACCACATCGGCCTCCTGGATGTTCCTGGAACGTGGAAACAGGCACAGGGATCCTGCACTGGCTTTTCCCTCATCACTGGAGGCTCTTCCTCCAGATGTGCGCCAGGCTCACTCTTTGTCCAAAGGTCACATCTTCAATGACACATTCTCTGTCAGCTCTGTTTAAAATGAGTGCCACCCACACCTCGGCCAGCGCTATCTCACCTGCTGCTTTAATTATTCCATAGTACTTAGCCCATCAGAGAAACTGCGCCATTTACTCATCTTCTCTATCGGCTGCCAGTCTCCCTCCACCAAGCTGTAAGCTGCACACAGGGTGTTTTCTTCTTTGGTAGATTCCTTGTCCTACCATACCACCAAGGTGCTCAATAAATGTGCTGGCTAAATGAATGACAGCATCTCCCAAAGTGTTAGGAGAATTCAATGAGACAGGATATGCATGAAAGGAACCTACATCTCTGGTGACTCCCTGGGGTGGGAGGAGAACAGAAGTTACTCAGCTGCAGGTTGGTGGGGAGACACAACCTTGCCCTAGATTGCTCCTGCTCCAGTTTTTTTTAAAGCATACCAGCAGTGAGTGGCTTCCATGTGGCCTTTGTGCAACTAAAACTCATGATCACCCAGAAAGGATCCTGATTAGGGAACCCATGTCTTGCCCCTGAGAATCACTGACCACTGAAAAGCATCTTGCACAAGAGGATGACAAAAAAGGAACTGCAAATTCTCTACATCATGACAAAAAAAGGCTGTCTTTTTTAAGGATGGGTGGAGCCCTGGAAGGCCTTTAGGAAAATGGTTCCCTACCTTGCTGTTGCTTTAGAGTTGTTCTTGTTGTTGTTGTTGTGTGTGTGTGTGTGTGAGAGAGAGAGAGAGAGAGAGAGGAGGGAGGGATGGCGAGAGAGAGAGAGAATCTTTCCAAGGATCCCCAGCAGCCCAGAGTGTGAGTGACTATGAGAGGATGACCCCTCCTTCTGTGGCACAGCAGTCTTCGAGGAGGCTGGCCTTCTGTTGATTTATTTTATTTATTTGGAAGACCGAGACACAAAGAGAGAAGTTTCTCATCTCCTGGTTCACTCCCCAGATGCCTGAAACATCCAGAGCCGGGCCTGGCCAAAATTAACAAGCCTGGGATTCCATCTAGTTCTCCTACATAGGTGGCCGGGGGCCAAACACTTGAGCCGTCACCTGCTGCCTCCTCGAGTGTGCATTGGCAGAAAGCTGGATCAGGAGCAGAGCCAGGACTCAGACTCAGATACTGTATTATGGGATGCAGACATCTCCAAGCAGCATCTTAAACACTGTACCGCATGCTTGTCCCTCGTGCTGGACTTCCATGCAGAGCCCAAGGGGAATTGTCAGCAGAGCTCCCGGTGGGGTTATCCTAGCTTGAACACTCAGACTTAGGAATGTGTGTTACCAAGAATGTCTGCATCTCACAAATTGCCCTGTGAGAAGGATCCTAGGAATGGGACCCTTGTTTTTCTATTCCTGGGGACAGAGATACAGAAAACAGGCTCTTTTTCTGAGAAGAAGAGAAAATAGACCTTCAGATTAAAAAACAACGGATGGCCATCAGGGGACCACTTGGGAACTTAAAAATAATTTTTCCTGGGGCCAGCCCCGTGGCTCACTTGGTTAATCCTTCGCCTGCGACGCCAGCATCCCATATGGGTGCCGGGTTCTAGTCCTGGTGGCTCCTCTTCCATTCCAGATCTCTGCTGTGGCCCAGGAGGGCAGTGGAGGAGGGCCCAAGTGCTTGGGTCCTTGCACCCACATGGGAGACCAGGAAGAAGCACCTGGATCCTCGCTTCAGATCGGTGCAGCGCCGGCCTTAGCGTCCATTTGGGGAGTGAACCAACGGAAGGAAGACCTTTCTCTTTGTCTCTCTCTCTCTCTCTGTCTATAACTCTACCTTTCAAAAAATAATAATTTTTCCTTTGTTTTCTCTACCTTGTCTTAGCTCATTTTAGGATCTTCCACCCCCCCCCCCCGCCACACTCCCCATATAATTCCCTCTAGTTGGCTGCCAGATGTCAAACTCTTACATGGCACTACTTGGCGCTGAGCCAAGAAGTTTCTTTTATCCCTCTCCTCATCATCCTTGTCCTCACTTTATAGATAAAGAAAAAACATGGAGAAATGAAGAACCTCATTACATAAATTGTAAGTGGCAGAGTCAAGATTTGAATGCAGGCAGGCTGGCTCTAGCCTGGGCATTCTAACCACTGGGCTACTCGGCCTCCTGCATCAACCTTCTCATGCACACCGCCCCCTTGTGAGAGTGGGAAGGAAGAGTCAAGGGAAGGGCACTCAGGGACCGGTGGCCTCCCCGGCTGTGGTCAGTGTGGCAGGGACAGCAAGGTGGTGCGGCTGGACTGGCAGTCCTAGAGTTCCAGCGGGGCTAGGGCTGGCACAGGAGCAGGAGGCAGGGAGGAGATGGGGAGAAGCAGCCTCCCGTGGCAGTCACAAGTACGAGCCCAACTCCCCACTCCAGACACATTTGGGAAGAGGACTTTTGATTGGGAAGAGGCTCCCTGCAGTGTAGCTGATGTGTACACGCATGTGCAGCAGATGATGGACAGCACCTGGCAAGCCCAGGGCTCAGTCAGCCAAGCTGTCGTTTCTCTTTAGGTCACACTGAACTGTAAGAGACTGATTTCTTTCCACCATTTTTGATCCAGCATGATGGCAATTTCACGTAGGCCAACTTGTATCTTATCCGTCAATTTTAACGTCCCACTACCTTCTAGACTGAGCTCCTTGTAGTGAGTGAAGATTTGGCACTTTGTACCTGGCTTCAAGCATGCACTCATGAAAAGTTACAGAGTTCAACCAAATGAGCACCCACTTAGTTCACGGGGTGCTTTTCATCCACTTGCTGTTAGCTTATGAGCTTGGGTAGGTTCACTAGCCACACACACAGCCATGATACATTCTGCAAAATGGTTGGTTGGTTAGTTGGCTGAAGGACCCCCTGAGGCTAGCCCCTGTCTTCCGGGATCCAGAAACAAAATGGGAATGTAGTACACCTCTACCCCACTTTCTGAGGCCTACCTGGAATGACTTCAAAGACAAACTTCCCAGCTTCTTCAGGGTGTGTGGCGATCTCCTTGACTGTGCTTCCTGGCAGATACATGGAGCCCTGAAAGACCAAAATCAGATCTTCAAGATGTGCGGCAATCTTATCACCTATGACCAAGGTTCAGTTGGAGGACAGATAGGAGAGTGATGGCTGGAATGCCAGGAGGGTGGGTGGAGAGGACCTGGAAAGTTAGCAGCCCAGTCCTGATGGGGACTTTCTGCTACTCGGGCCATGGTCAATTTAAGTGGCAGTGGTGTGAGAACAGGCTGGATGCCTGGAGAGAGAAGGAAAGGTCCTGATATACAACACATGCCATCCACCAACACTCGCCTCTTCACACTTTTCCCAAGATCCAACTTCATGGCCAAACCAGACACTTGATGGTTGAAAGGCAATGCTAAGGGTGGTGAGACAATACACCACCTGCTAGCAGAGGCAGTTGGGAAGGAACCACAGGTAGCCATTCGAGGAGACAGGGTCACCTAGCAGCAACAAGAGCCAGTGAGCAGCACCTTCAGGTGTCTACTGCTTGCTAATCTCCTTGAATGTACAACTCACTTATTCTTTCTAGTAATCCCCCAAGCAGGTTATCATCACACATACATTTTATAAGTGAGGAAACTGAATCAGAAAGCGCCAGTCATTTTTCCAAGGTCACAGGGCTAATAAGTAAAGTGGCAGAATGACAGCTCATTCTAGAAGTGAGTCTCAAGACAGTGCTCCTTAACATCACAGCTGAGATGTGGGAAACAGTCAGCTTCACCCACCCCTTCCCCAGAGCCAGGGAAGGGGTTTGTAGGCAGTCTCAGTAGGATACACAACATAGCAGACACAGACACGGCATCCAACGGACAGGTCACTTCCACCACGTGCATCTTGGCACTTTATCTTCTACAGTGCATTTCTCCTAGGAGCCCCAGGCCAGCTGCATATCAAGATCATGGCATGATTTATCACTTCAACTTTGCAGATGAGGAAACTGGCGCTGGTACCATGGAAGTCCAAGTGATTGCACAAAGTGACAGAGAAGACGGTACCAATTGATATTCCTAAATCACATCTCACTAGACGCTGAAGACAGTGTGTTTGATTCTGAGCTGAGAAAACATGTGTCTCTATTCCAGAACAAAGAATGGATAAGCAGGATTGGACCAGAGAAACCAGAAAGGCAAAAGAATCTTAAGAGTCATTCAGAAGTAAGATAGTGAGATCAACTCGAGTGTCTCAAAGAGTAAATGTTTTGAGGTACTAGAAATAAAGATGTCTAAGACTGAGTGAGAAAGAGACAAGATGGAGGGGAGGACTAGGAAAGGGGAGGAGGAGGAAGAAGAGAGGGCCAGAGGACAGCGAGGACGAGAAGGAAGGGGACAAGGAGGAAAGGAATGAGGAGAAAAGAAACTCCATACCACAGAGGTCTGCACTTTCTTCACCTTCCTCTAGTTATTGCTTAAACCACCTCCACTGCTACGGTCGACTTCATCCATAGTCATCCCATCATTGCCATCAGGACCAAAGGGCCCTGAGATTGTGCTGCAGGTCTGCTTTGGGCAAGGCAGGGCGTGAGAATCAAAGGCCAAACCACTTTTTTTTTTTTTAAAGACATTATTTTTTACTTATTTGAGGGGTAGAGTTACAGACAGAGAGAGGGAGAGACAGAGAGAAAGGTCTTCTACTGCTGGTTCATTCTCCAATTGGCCGCGATGGCCGGAGCTGCGCTGATCTGAAACCAGGAGTCAGGAGCTTCCTCCAGGTCTCCCACATGGGTGCAGGAGCCCAGGAGCTTGAGCCATCTTCTACTGCTTTCCCAGGTCATAGCAGAGAGATGGATCGGAAGAGGAGCAGCCAGAACTAGAACCGGCACCCATATGGGATGCCGGTGCCACACAGGAGGATTAACCTACTGCGCTACAGAGCCAGCCCCAGGCCATGCCACTTTCAGACAAGAAGGAACACGTCCTGATGGGAAGAGAAGGAAATAGCAAACTGCAGAGGTCCCTGCCTCCCCTAAGTGCCACTCTAAACCGTCAAAATTGTTTCATCAGAAAATAGTAAAAATAAAATAATAAAAATATACATGCCCTGTATTGAGCGGTCTGTGCTAACTTCTCTGACTATATCAGCACACCTAATCTGCATAAGAACTTTTATATCTTCCCCCATTGCAGAGCGGAGGAAGTAAGGCTCAGAAGGATCACAAAGCTAGTTAATAAGAAAGCTCTGACTCAAGCCTTGGTCAGTCTGATTCCAGAATCACGATTGTTACTTTTAAGTAAGCATCAGAGTTCATCTGATTCACACCAAGTGTAGATGACTAACTGCAGGCCCTCTCCTCACCCTGAGCATGAGGGCTTTGAACATTAAAGCTGGATCGGAGAGGATGGATAGAGGGGAGACCTCAGATGGAGAAAGAATTGACACAGAAGGGGAAGGGCCCAACTGGCTCATAACCACTTTCACCTCCTGCGCAAGTTGACGAGGGTGGGCTTTGTGACGAGAGAAGGAAGGGGAGCTTTAGACTGAGCCCACCAGTCCTGCAGCCATGGAGCGGCGGTGACAGCAGAGGCAGGGACCTGCGGGAGCCACCTTGTTTTGTTTTCTTTCTTTTTTTTTTTTTTTATTTGACAGGTAGAGTTATAGACAGTGAGAGAGAGAGAGACAGAGAGAAAGGTCTTTCTTCCGTTGGTTCACTCTCCAAATGGCTGCTATGGCCAGCGCTGTGCCAATCCGAAGCCAGGAGCCAGGTGCTTCTTCCTGGTCTCCCATGCTGGTGCAGGGCCCAAGGACTTGGGCCATCCTCCACTGCACTCCCGGGACACAGCAGAGAGCTGTCTGGACTGGAAGAGGAGCAACCAGGACTAGAACCCGGCGGCCATATGGGAGGCCGGCGCCACAGGAGGAGGATTAACCAAGTGAGCCATGGCACTGGCCCGCTGGCTTGTATTGGTTAACAAGAACTAGCTGCCACCTTGTCAGGGGCATTGTGAACCAGTTGCTAAACACTTATATAACTGAAGCTTAAATCATACGAACTTATGATGAAAGATTTTATACAAAACAAGATAATAACACAAAAGTTGTTCGCTTCCTAATTATTAAATATAAAAGACTCATGGAAAATGAAATTAAAAGCTAAACTTATTTGTGTGCAAAAACTTTTTGAAACCCAGGCATATTTTTTTTTAATTTTTTGACAGGCAGAGTTAGACAGTGAGAGAGAGAGAGAGACAGAGAGAAAGGTCTTCTTTCCGTTGGTTCACCCCTCAAATGGCCGCTACGGCCTGTGTGCTGCGCTGATCCGAAGCCAGGAGCCAGGTGCTTCTCCTGGTCTCCCATGTGGGTGCAGGGCCCAAGGACTTGGGCCATCCTCCACCGCCCTCCCGGGCCACAGCAGAGAGCTGGCCTGGAAGAGGGGCAACCGGGACAGAATCCGGCGCCCCGACTGGACTAGAACCCGGCACCGCAGGCAGAGGATTAGTCTAGTGAGCCACGGCGCTGACCCAGGCATATTTTTTTTACAATGCACATTTTCCATGAACCTTTTAAAGTCCCCTTATATTTTACTATTACTTCTGCTGTTGTGGTTATTTCCAGTTATTCTCGCTGTGCGGTGGAGATTCTATGCAACACAGGGCTAATGCACATCTCCTCTCTACTCTGAGTTAGTGATCTCACCTTGGTGGCTTGAAGCAGTTGTGACGGGAGAACTTGGGTCACAGAAACCGGCAAACACGTGAAAATCAGCATCCCCACCAGAGCCGGCTGGTAAACATTTACCAGCACACCACCGACAGAAAGCCACGCGCTGGGTTAATTGCTACATTTAATGCAGTACGGGAGCAGGTGTTTGGCCTCGAAGTTAAGATGCCTGTGTCCTCCCGTTGGAGTGCCTGGGTTTGATTCCCAGCTCCAATTGCTGACCAGTGTAGACCCTCAAGTCACCCACATGAGAGCCTCCGATTGAGCTCCCAGCTCTTTGCTCCAGCACAGCCACAGCCCTGGCCACTGTGCAGTGCGAGCTTTCTGTCTGTCTCTCTTCCTTTCACATCTATTAATATGTAATTTTTTAAAAGTAGGCCAGAGAAATTTACATTTATATTAACCTTCGAAAAGGATGTACAGACTGTCAGTTCCAAGAAGCTATGCTTGAAAATTCACGTTTCCTCTAGGAAACCGTTGTCAATTTGATGGGGGACAGTGGTGTTTCGTGAGCTTACTCTGTGTATCCTTAATTATTGCCGAGATTGAACTCTGCAATATATGCTTATTAGCCATTTCATTTCTTTGGTAAGTTGCCCATTTGTATCATTGTTTATTTTTCTCTGGAGTTGCCTGGATTTTTCCTATGGATTTAAAAGAATACTTTAAATATTAAGAATATTTGTTTACTATGTAGACATACACATTTTTTTGCCCTATTTGTTATTTGCAGTTTCACTTTATGATGGTTTTTCAGATGTATTTTTATGGAAAAAATTGGTCTTTCATTTGTGCTGTCTTTGCTGTTATGCTTAAAACCTCCCTACTCGCCAGATAACTACGTTTTCCTCTGGCATTTTTACAACTTGATTTTTTCACATTTAAATCTTTAATCCACCCCGAATTGTGAATGGTGTGAAACATAATGCAGATATAAGTTATTATTTTCCCCCAATAATTTAGCTCATGTCCAACTTTCTTTTCATTTTTAGATTTTTGTAATGGATAGGAATCCCAAAACCATGTTAGAGTACAGTACAATAGCAGCATTTCATTTTAAACAGATTTTACTTTATCTTAATGAAATAATTATAACTGTGTAAAAATCTTTAAGGATGTCCAGATATGTATTTAACTCTTGTTTGTGGCCATCAAACACCTTGCGATAATAATACATGAATTTCCATCCAAATCCCCAACAGCAGGAAATTAATTAAATAAATTATAGAATATCCATATAAATGGTAATTTTACCACCAGTAAGAATCACATCATAAAATAATATTTAATGTTGGGGGTCTTATTCATGGCACATTATTAATTTTTAAATATTATTATACAAATTTCATAATTATAATAGATGACTTTCCAAATGTCAATCCATAGATAAAGCTGGCAGAGGTTTAATTTAAGTATCTATTTCTTGCTGATGGAACTGTAATTTTTTTTTCTACTTGTGTTTTTCTATGTCTGCTGAATTTCCTATCACTTACATGTATAGCTCTTGTTATCAAAATATGCATATCGACATAGAGTAAAATAAATTATTGTATTCCTAAAACTTCTACTTTCTATGCCTGAAGTGAATGCTGGAGTTTATCAAGTGCTTTTTGCAGCCATTTGTTGAGAGGTTGTATGTTTTTCCTCACTTGCCCTATTGATTTGATGAACTAAATTAATAGATTTTCTAAAAACAAACCACCCTGTCCTCTTGGAGGAAGCTTCACCTAATTATCCAAGGCTCATTTAATCCTGAGAAAGCCCTGAGCGCCCTCCTCTCAGAAGTAGAGGGGAGAAGCAAGGCCTTTCAAATATTTATTCTACTCTTTGACATTAGTTTACGGTTTTACAAAATGATATTTTACATATGCTTTATGTCATTGGTTCCAGTGACAAATGCAGGCCAGGGAGCATTATTTTACAAAAGAAGAAAGATCGGTCCAGAAAAATTAAATAATGACATGGCCAGACGGTGGTGGAGCCAGGAAAAGAACCCAACCTTCCACATGAGGAACCTCTCACAGGCCTCACGCCATGGAAACAGACCCCGGCGTCCTCCTGGTCTGCTCAGGACAGCCAGCACACCCTGGCCATCTCCCTCCCTCACTCTCTGCAGAAGGGAAGGCCTCCTGAGTTGTCTCAAAGTGGCCGTCTCAGCCCAGAATGGCTTGGCTCTCGTGAGCCCTGGGTTGTTCAAGAAGAGCAGAAAGTCTGGTTACCATGCCCAGGACATCAGGCAGCAGGCCCAGCCAGCCGAGTCCTCAAGTCACCCCTGAAACCCTCAATACCCACACACTTCCTATCTTCACCCATTTTTTTTTTTCTTTTTCATGGCTCTAGAAGGTTCTAGTCTTCTTCCCTAAGAAGTCAACACTGGCCAAACCCATCTCCACAGCCTCAAGTTCTGGATGTCCAGGCATCTGGGTTACCCCTGAGGTCCTAGGGTTCTGGCTAACGGCCCTCTCACTCTCACACACTGCTTTAGTGACGTGGGGAGAAGAGACCAAAGCCCCGGATTTAGGATTAAAGCCCACTCTCACAGCCTCATCCACTCTGTCAGGGAAGTCAGACGTTCCAAGTTCAAAGAACATTTGGAATCTGACCATCTTCCTCCAGCCCCTGACTCCCGCTGAGATTCTAAACATCATAACCTCTTACCCTGAGTATCCATGCTCTCCCTCCCCAGACCACATCTGGAACTGGACACAGTACCAGAGCCTTCTTTTCACAATAGGAGTCAAAGAATGCTGGAACCGACCCTGCCCCCTACCGTCCTCAGGAAATGCTCGGGTCCCTCCAGCAGCCTGGAGAACCCTTCACAACCTGCACGCAAGCCTGGCCCTTGCCCTCACTTGTCAGACCTCACGGCCTGATTCCCACTCCCTGGCTCTGTGCCAGCCACACTGACCTTGCTCTTCCCACTCAGCCAGACTTGTACTACCTGGGCCTCTGCGTGGAAGGCTCATGCCCCAGGGACACGTCAGGCTCATTCCTTGCCCTCCGCAGTCTTTGTTCCAATGTCACCCTCCTCCTGAGGTCACCGCAACCGCTGTACTGAAAACACAGCTCCTCTCCCACCCTCCAGGCCCCTCTTAACACATCCTACTTTGTTCTCCACAGAACTCATTTTATCTAATGAACTATTTACTTCTCTTATCAATTATATTTATTTCTTATCTTTTCCCCCATATTCTAAGCACCACACTACAGGGATTTTTATCTGTTTAACTCTCTGGTTTATTTCATATGCTCAACAAATATTCACTGAACAAAAAAGCCAATGAGGGGCTGGCGCTGTGGCATAGCAGGTAAAGCTGCCACCTGCAGTGCCAGCATCCCAAATGGGCACCGGTTCGAGTCTCGGTTGCTTTACTTCCCATCCAGCTCTCTGCTATGGCCTGGGAAAGCAGCAAAGGATGGCTCAAGTCCTTGGGCCCCTGCACCCACGTGGGAGACCCGGAAGAAGCTCCTGGCTCCTGGCTTCGGATTGGCGCAGCTCCGGCTGTTGCGGCCATTTGGGGAGCGAACCAAGAATATCTCTCTCTCTTCTTCTGCCTCTCTGTAAATCTGGCTTTCAAATAAATAAATAAATCTTAAAAAAAAAAAAGCCAGGGAAACCCCAAATCAATTCTGCTGAACCCCAATCCACTCTTTCCGAGCCCTCAATTTAGTGTCACCACCATCACCCCTGTGCTGTGAGCTGTGACTCAGACCTGCACGGGGGACACTCCCCAGCACCCACCTCTCAATAATCCTCGCAACTAAATTTATATATCTAGAAAACGGTCCAAAAGCAAAAGCACCCTCCACTCAAATGCATGTGTCTTGTCCTATTGAGGTCTGTGTGACATCTGGTAGAATCTTGGGGGGCTCACTGCCACCTGCCCGGTGCCTGGAGGGGGCCGGCCATGTTAAGGGGGACAAACAGTCCGCCTGTACCTGCGGCTTCATGTCCTCTTCGTCCTTGTAGTAGTAGAGCTGCTGGGCCCTCAGCACGAAGTACCGCTGCTGCCAGTTCTTCACGATGGACCTCTGCTTCTTCAGCCAGCCCATCTTGATGGGCCTCTCCAGCGGGTTGGGGGCGGACGACAGCTGACAGGCCGCCATCTGCTCGCCAGTCATCACGCTCCTGGACCGCGCTATGAAAAGGAGCACACACACAATCAGGCAGGCTGACTGAGGGACATGCCGCAGAGAGCAAGGAGTGGGTGTGGAGGCAGAGGAAGCCCCGCGTGGGCCGAGAGGCCGGTGCGGCCACAGCCAGGTCCAGGTCACGGGCGTGGAGGCAGCCGAGGGGTCAGCTCCCGACCCGGGCCGGAGCCAGACAGACACGCACGCAGTCCGGCAGCTGCCGCGGGCCCCCTCATTCTGCAAAGTGAAAGACTGGCTGGAGCCTTCTGAAGAGGAAGTGGCCGCAGCATCTGACACAAGGTGCTTCCTTTTCCTGCGTGGGAGTCAGTATCTGACAAGAGAGAGGAGAAAACAAGGGCACGGGGTGAGTCCCACGCAGCTGCCGAGGCCACCGGAAGCCGCCCTGGCGCTCTTCCACGGAGGCTCGGTACGAGGAGGCACCGGTCACCTTTTCCTGACCTCACCGTGAACTGGGGACCCCACGAAGACCCCGGCCTTCCCCGACACACTGCTCTAAAGAAGCCTGCCACGCGGGCAGCCTGCAGGGGGTGGGCATCTCGCCCAGAGTTCTCAGGTTCCATTCTGTCCCCGGCCCACTGACACTGCCCACAGCACTGCTCCTTCACTTCCCAAAGGCTTGGGATGGCCAAGACTGGGCCAGGCTGAAGCCAGGAGCCCGGAAGGCGATGCAGGTCTCCCACGTGAGTGGCAGGAACCCAATTACTTGAGCCAGCACCTGCTGCCTCCCAGGGTGTGCATTAGCAGCAAGTGGAATGGAGAGTGGAGCCGGGACTTGAACCGAGGCACTCTGATATGGGATGCCAATGGCCCAAGAAGCATCGCAGCCTCCATGCCAAATGCCTGTTCCTACTTTACTAACAGTTGACTTTGCTTCCTACTACGGAGGTCATTTTTGAGAGCTTCCTTACCTTCTCTCTTCACTTCAAAATATCACCCCCCCAAAAAAAATATCATCCCATCACCAAGCCCCCTTTCTTCCTTTTCCTAGCTTTAGCACATTTAATTGTCAACTACTCCTCCTTGCTTCTAATTTCTATCTCTCTCCTCCAAGGCCTCTGGTTCTCCACCTTTATTTACACCCATTGCCTGCTTGCAAATACTAGATTTTCACGCAGCATGAGTCTTCATCCCAGACACTAAGGAGATCCGGAGTCATGCCCCTGTAGTCCTGCCCTAATTGGGCTCCCTTGACCCTCACCAGGGGTCTGTGTTCCAGCAGCATGCCCTTAGACCTGGTTCCAGTTTGCAATTCCTCCTCACCTCCTATCAGGGATCTGCAGAGGTCAGACCATGTTGTACAACAGGTTGCCAGACACACTTTATTTCACTTCCTATTGGATGAACTTCATCATGAGAGTGCATATCTTCGGTTGTAGTAAAAAAAAAATCTGATATTTGATGAAATTTGCAAAGGGCTTGCATTATCAGTGTTTCCTGACATTCCAGGTAAGGACTTGATCTTAGATATTGCTTCTCCATTCCCTGCCCGTTTCCAAGTCTCCCATTGGAAACTCAAAGACTGGCTCCTCCAAGGCTGTGTAAATGGTGCAAAGGGAACCTAGAAGGATTTTGTTAGGAACAGAGTGAAGAGGAAGAAATTTGAAGGACTGTATAAAGTTCTCTACCTCTCTAAGCCAGAGACTGTACCTTGCAAAGACTCCTATCTATCCTAGAGAGAGGGCAGAGAGAGTGGACTGGAATAAAGGGGGTGGTTTCCAAACAATGTTTGGAAGAAAATGGAATGAATGAGGCATTCTGGTAGATGCAGGGGCATTGTCCTCCATCTCCATGGCTTTTGTGATCACCCACCAGAAGCCAGCCACGAGAAGAGGAACAGTGTCATGAGGACCTCTTACGGCTTCTGTGGTGATGCTACTAAATGAGTCCACACGAGAGATGGGGAAATCAGGCAGGTAACACGAGGTAGCCATGAGGACTCGAGCCTCGTGATCCCTCCCAGAAACCCACAGAAATGGTTAGGACCACTATGGGAGATGGAAGAAACTGAAGGTCTCCAGTGACTTTTTTTTTTTTTTTGACAGGCAGAGTGGACAGTGAGAGAGAGAGAGACAGAGAGAAGGTCTTCCTTTTTCCATTGGTTCACCCTCCAATGGCCACTGCGGCCAGCCTGCTGCAGCCGGCGCACCATGCTGATCTGAAGCCAGGAGCCAGGTGCCTCTCCTGGTCTCCCATGCAGGTGCAGGGCCCAAGCACTTGGGCCATCCTCCACTGCACTCCCTGGCCACAGCAGAGAGCTGGCCTGGAAGAGGGGCAACCGGGACAGAATCTGGAGCCCCGACTGGGACTAGAACCCGGGGTGCCGGCACTACAGGAGAAGGATTAGCCTAGTGAGCCATGGCGCCGGCCTCCAGTGACATTTGAAGAAGGGGAGCAGGGTTAGATACTGCAGATTGAAGAGAACTCCGTGACTGGGATATGATCTTGTGCTTACTGCCGGGAAATTGTCCAGGCTGCATTGGGGCACATATAACAGCCACAAACCAAAGCCCTCCCTGCAGAGGAGGTGAGGACTTTGTTCTCTCAGACCTGCCCAGAGGTGCTTGCTGCCCTTGAGACAGAAGGCAACTGTCTCGCCTGCCTTCCTAGGATCATACTTATATTCTATAAATGATGCCACTCACCATGCAGCAAAGCAGTGTTTCTTGGGTACCTGTTATCAGCCCACTACGACTGTGGACACTGGGACACCCCTTCCAAGTTAGAGAGTACGGGGGGGGGGGGGGGCTCTGTACAAAGCTCCACACTGCTGGAATCAGTCCCAAACACCAGAGGGCGGGGGCTCAGAAGGGCCAGCACATCAGCAGGGAATATGCTGTCCCGTGTGCAGAGTGACCTCCTGCCTTAGCCCGCTGCATTGCTCACCAGGCAGGCCTGTCCTAGGATGATGCAAAGACCAGAGAAGAAGGCCCGGTGGCCTTGAGTTGGGTTTGGTTTTGACTGACTTTCGTTGTTAGTTTCCGTAAGCAGTCTGTCATCTTTGTGGGTGTGATTTGTTCCCAGAAAGAGTAAACAAAGAGATCCGTTACTATTATTAAAGCTTTGTCATAAAGAAAATGAAAAATAGATAAACATCACTGTGAGCCAATCATTGTACTGCGTGCCTGTTCCCAGCCCTTTGGGGAGGTGGTCAGAGCAGGCTGCAGATTAGGGAGGAGCTATGAGCAGACCAGGGAAACAAGGTGAGAAAGCAGTTGCCCAACACCAACAGAATGCTCTAGAACAAGTAGGAGATGAGCATTTCAATGAGGCCAGAAGCCCACCCTCACTCTAGCAGAGAGAGGAAGAACAGGCACCTAGCTTGGAAAGTCCAGTACAGTAGCTATTAGCCAGGAGTGCTGTACACATCCAGATGGACTCACACAAATGGAAAGCTACAATCTAGTTCCTCAGTCACACCAGCCGCATTTGCAGTGCTCAGGAGCCCTGTGTGGCTCACAGCTCTTTCATAGAAGACATTTCTGTCACTGTAGAGAGCACTGTTGTCCAGCCTCTCCTGGAATCTGAGGGTTATCGGTAGCAAGTACAGTGCTCAATGGGCCGTAGAGCTGGGCAGCATCTCATCAAATGCAGAAAGCAAGCTGGAAGGTCCAGAGAAGACGGGGCTTATGTGGCAGGATGAGACGTTCAACCTTGATCTGAAAGGTAACAGGGAGCCCCTTCATGTTCCTGAGCCATGAGAAAATACGGCTGTGCTGTGTAATTGTACTACTTAGGCTGCATCGTGGTCTGCAGGCGAGGTGCAGTACCAGAAAGGAAAGAAGAGAACTGGCAGACGAGTCCCATTCTCACGGATGTTGTTTCTGCAGCAGAAATAACTGCTTTTTGCCCAAGTTCGAGCAAAAGAAAATTAAGGAAGGGAGTAGGAGTGGAGGTCACCTGGGACCCAGAATCACTGCCTTTCTTCATCTTCTCTGCTTCTGACTCCAGCTCCAAAAACAATCACAATCCAAAAACAATCACAAAATCCCCAAGGGCCTACTTTTAAGATAGCTCTTCTTGGCTGGTGCTGCGGCTCACTAGGCTAATCCTCCGCCTTGCGGCGCTGGCACACCGGGTTCTAGTCCTGCTCAGGGCGCCGGATTCTGTCCCGGTTGCCCCTCTTCCAGGCCAGCTCTCTGCTGTGGCCTGGGAGTGCAGTGGAGGATGGCCCAAGACCTTGGGCCCTGCACCCCATGGAGACCAGGAGAAGCACCTGGCTCCTGGCTTTGGATCAGTGCGGTGTGCCGGCTGCAGCGGCCATTGGGGGTGAACCAACAGAAAAGGAAGATGTTTCCCTCTGTCTCTCTCTCACTGTCCACTCTGCCTGTCAAAAACAAGCAAGCAAAAAAAGACAGCACTCCTCTCTTCTCTATATTCTTTTGGGTGGCTGTGAACGGCAGACGAGGTGCGAGGAGTTCATTCAAAGGTAGGGAAGCTCCTTCAGGTATTTTCTCTCACGTTTGACATAAGCCATGCGTTCGTTTGGAAGCCATATTTCGTTGAATCAGAAAAGGGAGTGGAATTTATGTGGTTTCGCCTCAGTCCTCTCTCCTGAGCTACACACTTATCTCTCTGGGGATCTACATGCACCTTAGTGTGACTCTTAAACTCACCAACGTTGCCACCTGAACCTACCAACTTCTCCTTTCTCACCTTCCACCAGGCCCCTGCCTTGCACCGACAAACACATCCGAGCTGCTGAGTGTCCCACAGGTATCTATGATGCACTGTGAGTGACCTCATCTCAGCCAATCAGCCCCACCAGAAAGCTGCCCCTCCCTGCAGTCAACACAGAACAAACTTGCTTACGACATAATCCTTCCAAAACACAAAACTGATCATGTCACTCTCTTGCCTGAACTTGTGATAGTAATATGTACCTTGTAGGGGTGATTAATGCATGGGGATTAATAATGGTAAGTGGATGGGTCTCAGCCAGTGCCTGGCTCTTAAAATATGGGCCTTAAGTGGAAGCCACGATCATTCATTTATTGTAATATGGACTCAATGTGTTAAACGAGAGTAAAGAAACAAGAGACAAAAAGGGGGAGGGATGAAAGGAAGGAGATGGAAGAAACAAAGACAACAGCTGCACATTGTGCAAATCTGGAGGCTGACCAGGGTGCTGCTGATGGCAGAGGAAAAACTCTAAGAGACACTCAGCCACCAGCTGAACAGGAGCAGGAGGCAAAGACTTTTGCAAGGGTCTGCGTTTGAGCAGCTCAAACCCTCCCCACCCCTTCACTCAGCACACGCTGGCTGAGCACTTGACATGCATCAGGGAACAAGGCCAGGGTAAGCAGACAGGGGGAGTCCAGGTCTGGACAGGATGAAGTGCGAGCATGGACTGAGAGCACAGGCTCCTCCAGAGCTCTGGTTTTGACAGGAAAGCCTTCCGGATTAAGAAAGAGGTTGGGGAGAAGCAGATACAAGTGAAAGCCAGGAGGGTCGAGTGATGTGAAAAGTAACGTGACAGAAAGTTCAGCAACCTGGGGCCAGCGTTGTAGCATAGTGAGTAAAGCTGCTCCTTGCAACACCGGTTCGAGTCCCTGCTGTTCCACTTCCGATCTGGTGCTAATGTGCCTGGGAAAACAGCAGAAAAATGGCCCAAGTGCTTGGGCCCCTACCTCCCATGTGGAAGACCCAGATGAAGCTCTTGGTTCCTGGTTCAGCCTGGCCCCACCTTGCCTGTTGCAGCTTTTTGGGGGAATGTGAAGCAGCAGGTGGAAGATCTCTCTTTCTCTCTCTCTCTCTCTCTCTTTCTCTCTCTCTCTCTGTCTTTCCCTCTCTCTCTGTAATCAGGCTTTCAAATAAATAAATAAACCTTAAAAAAAAAAACAAAGAAGTTCAGCAACCAAAGAAAAGGCTGAGCATAGAGGAAATTGCCCCTGTAACCTGAGTTTGTGGAAATAAACCTAGAGGAACTTCAAACAGAGCTTCATACCTCCTTGAAGAGTGTCTGGCCAATGAATGGCTCTTAATAAAATTTGTTGAGAGAACAAAAGAAACATTTTAGAATGAAATGTGAGCCCTCATCAAAGCATTTTATATTTTTGTGGGAGCAGTTTGCTTATTTGAGATTTCTGGATATGTTCCCTTGTGCCTACTCAGAGTGGCGGGTGGGAGATCCAGCTCCTGATCTATTAACCATTAACATCAGTGGTTATTTATTAAGCACCGACCACGTGGCAGCTGGAGTGCAAACACTTTAGATGTTAATGCTGTTTCATGCCCATGTTGTTTATAAACATAACCTGTTCTCATGCCCATTTTACAGAAAAGGAACTGGAGCTCAGAGACATGGAATTATTTTCTCCACTAGGAGAAACTAGAAATCCAATCCTTCCAATCTTCTTTTTCCTAAAGGTGTATTTATTCATGAGAGAGAGAGAGAGAGAGAGAGAGACAGAGAGACAGAGAGAGAGAACCTTCCATCCGCTGCTTCAAATGGTGGGGCTGAGATGATCCAAAGCCAGGAGATAGTAAATTCTTCTGGGTCTCCCACATGGGTGCAGGGGCCCAAGCATTTAGGCCATCTTCTGCTGCTTTCCCAGGCTCATTATCAGGGAGCTGAATAGAAGTGGAGCAGCCAGGACTCTAGCCAGCACTCATATGGGATGCCAATGTCACAGGCATTGGTTTAACCAGTTACGCCATAGCACCAGTCCCTAGAAATCCAATCTTGAAGGCCAATGTCCATCATAAGGTCACCCAGGGCAGAGGGGAGCATGTGTTCTAGTGGTAAAGAGGGCTGCCACCTGGGGAGTCATTCTCAGAGTTGGAGAAGAGTGGAGAGGCAGGGAGGAAAGCCACTCCTTCTAATCCATCACATGGAGCACTGTGTCCAGTCCATTTCCTGTGCTACAACAGGGTTCCAGAAAGTGCTCATTTAGAAAGAACAGAGAACTATGTAGTTTGCCATTCTGGGGACTGGGAAGTGCAGAACAGAGTGGCAGCACCTGCTGAGAGCCTTGGTGCTGTGCCATCCTGTGGCAGAGGTTGAGGGCAGAAGGGCAGGAGAGGGCAAGAGAGGACCACACTCTCCTAAGAGCCCACTCTCACAGTACATAACCCACTCCCGCAGTGACAACACTCACCCATTCACCAAGGCAGAGCCCTCCTGATCTCGTCACCTCCTGTTTAGGCTCCACCTCCTAACACAGCTGCTTTGCAGACTGCATTTCCAACATACGCATTCTGGAGGCCACGTTCAGACCTTAGCAACCTGCCTCAGCCCCACACGTTTCCCCCGGGTCTGGTGCATAAACAACTTTGTGCTACAATTTCCGCCCACTCTATGCTCTGCGTGGCTCCGCAGGCCTTGAAAAAAAATGACAAGAGAAATGGTACTGAAACCTCCAGCCCACAGGCAAGGCTTTGCTGAGACCCAACAGGAAAATGGAAATCCACCCATGTCGCCCCAGCTCTGTGCCCAGGCTCATTTGCAGAGATCTAAGCATTCTGACCAAAGCCCAGAGTGGCCAAAGCGTGGGAAAGAGGAAGACTGTGGTAAGTCAGCGTGGGCCCTGAGCTCAGCCCACACCATGGTACGCCCCGCCCCGGGCCAAGACGGAGCTGCTGGAGCCATCTGGAAGAGCAGACCCAGGATCACTGCCCCCAGCCAGTGACAGAGATTGAAGCAGCCTTCTCTACACCCTGCACAGTACACATGGGCACTGCCCCACCCCCACCCCCACCCCCCACGCAGATCCCCGCCCGTCCCGTGACCAGACTGTGGGACGATGGCCCTGGGTTTCCACCCAGAAGAAGGTTGGCAATGATGCCACTTTCCTCACCCCTTTCCGTCTCCAAAGCAAACTGCCCTCCGTCTACAAGCGTCCGCCATTCGGGGGTCTGGGGGACTTTTAAATCCTTTCCACTTTTAAACCCTGCCATTCGTTCTCCTGGAATGCTTTAAAATTCTTTCTTAACTTTGGTATGAAAAACACTGCCCCCTTAAAAAAGACAACAGCCATAAGCCTGGTGGCAGCCCAGGACTTTGTCCGTGTGCCCTGAGATCAAATCACACGGGCCTCCCCCGAGGCAGAGTCACACGGCTTGCTCCGAGTTGTCCCCGAGTGTCTGCCGTGGCACCCAGGAATGAAGCAGGTTTGCTTTTCCCGTGTTCTGTAGCTTAGAGAAATCTCTATCCTCATTTGGCAAAGTGAGATTTTAACCCACAAGAGCCGATTCTGCTTTGGAAAGCATTAGTACAGAAGCCTTCTACAGAAAGAGGTAAAAATGCCAACTCAATAATAATATAAATAGTACTGAGAGAGAGGAGGAGAAATCGGGTGTGTGTGTGCACGCGCGCGGGCGTGTATGTGTCAGAGCGGAGAGAGAGAACACTGCTCTGTTTCTTACTTCCCTTCCGCAGCTCTAGAAACCCAAGCTAACTGCAGGTCTTGCAAGTTTCCCTGCACCCAGGCACACTTCCTGAGGCTCGGGTGCCTCTCCTGGGGGCCACCCGTCTGGGGTCCACGTTTCACAGCTGTCACATTTCTTAGGGATTTAGCGTGCAATTATTACCTCCTCTGCGTCTGCAGATGCCTCCATCCGTTGCCAGGCTTCAGCCGGCCCCCTCTGCCTGGCGCTGCATAACAGGAAGCCGGGTGTACTAACGAGAAGCTCACAGAATTGTGATCGCTTCCTACTCAGCCCTGCCCCGGCGCTGCCCCTTCCTCTGCACAGGGCAAAGTGGGGATTGGACAATCGGGTGGTAAATTTACCCTGGGTTGACCATGTGGCCGGTAGACTGCATCTGGAAGCTACCTGCTTTCCCAGATATGATGTAAGGAAAAGCAGTTGAGATCCTTTAGGACTGAGGGATCATTAGCACAAAACACTACCCCAACCCCAAACACACACACAACGTCTGCAGGGGGTTGCAGCAGGAACACCGGGAAAAGGAGGAACCCCTTGATTGTCAAAGCTCCTGATTTGTTTCAGGTAAGACTGTTTGTTGCATCAGTCACTAGCATTTATAAATAACATGTGTATCGGGATGTTTGAAGCATTGGTATTTTGTAGCGGAAGTGAATTCTGTGGCCTCAGCACTTCGCAGCCAGACCCCTGCCAGGGCCACCCTTGAGGCCTGGTGACTGAAGCCATGCCTATCCTGACAGCCGTCACGCCTGCCCGTCTTCCCAGGGCCTTCACTGGTCCTGAGCAGAGTGAGTTAGATTTCAGCTGTGCTGAGGAATGAGCGAGGAGCAATGGCTGCAGTGACACGGGTCTGATACAAGTAGTGATGTGTTTCTTCTATTCTTCATCCTGGCAAAAAGATTCCCCACTAAAAACCAAAGCAGTCTCATGTTGGGCGGAGGGCAGGGGACACCAATAAAGTATTCATTCACTTGGCTAGACATATCAGGTAATGTGGTCAGGAAACAGAATACCCCTGGGGTTGCTCGGCTTGGTTTTTACATTTTGGGTTAGAATTCTAATTTCCTAGAAAAAGGAAACGAGGGCTACGGGGAATTCTCAGGACTGATGGCAGAACATACGCATCGTCTAGTTCCTGTACATCAAGCACTGTGCCTGGTATGCGGTGAGTATCTCACTGACACCTTTTAGTGGCTTTACATAGGTATAGCTAACATGTAATAAGCTGCACAACTTGATACATTTTGACATAAATACAAACACGTGAAATCACTACCATAACCAAGGCATTGAAGGTATCCTTCAATCGTAAAACTTTCCCCCACGCCTCCCTTGCAAATTTCTTCCACCCAGCCCTTGCTCGGGCAGCCCCTGCTCCACACTCAATCATGTCGCCTTCCCACCATCTGTGCCTGAGAGCTCCAGTTCTGCCACACCCCCACCAGCACCAGGTATAGTAGCAGTCTTGCTAATTTCAGACACTCTAATAGTTGCCTGGTGACAGTTCATTGTGGTTTTAATTTGCATTTCCTTAATAACTAATGATATCAGGCAGCTTTTCATGTGCTATGTCTTCTTTGTTCAAATCATTTGCCTGTTTTCTAAAATTAGAAATATCCCTATTTTTAAAGACTCAAACTGAAGCATGAGGAAAATAAATTGTCTTGTCTGGGATTTTCTTTAAAATATCTCAGCAAAGAAAAGGATAGATGCAAATGTGACAAAATCTTAATACTTGTTGAATGTCTGTAACGGGGACACATGAGGGTCTGTTGCTGTTTGGAAGGTTTGTATAATAAAACATATTTTCTTTCAGATTCTACTAGGCTTAAAAGAGTATGAGGCTTCATTTCTTCACACATCAGCTGTTGCCCTGAACTTCAACTTGCTGATTTTCCCAGGCCTGCATTTCCAGACCTGTTGGTTATTTGTCTGAGCACAAGGGAATGACACTAGCCAGATGTTCTACCACACACGTACGCATTCCCTCCCAGACAGACCCGCCCCTTCATTTGCCTGCACTGTCCTGTTATCAGTTAATGAATGGGAAGAATGGAGGCACTCCTGATGCTCCCAGTGCAGAGTATTTCCTGTAAACTCGACGTTTATTCAACTCCCCTGGAGGGAGGGCGGGCAGCAGGAACTCCGGGGTGGCCTCTGACACACTGTGCAGAGGAGTGCTCAGGGGGACTTCTACGTGGACTGACCTCATGCCAACAGCGCCCATGACCAAAATGCCGTCAGAAAGACTGCAGGACAATGCAGGCAGTCACGAGAGGATATCAGAAATGAAAGTGAAAGTAAACAAGGATGCTTTCTGTGTGCCTTCTGCAATGGGGGGACAGGGATTTCTGTGAGAGGTGGGGTAGTGAGAGCAGAGGGCCCAAGGAGAACCTACGCTAAGAGCTCTCAGAGAGGAGCAGCAGTGCTGGGGGCATAGCCAGAAAGCATTTCTAGAAGTGCACAGAGAACAGAGGCCAGCATGGGGCACATTGTTCCAAGTCTACCCCAGGCACCCAGCATTAGGCCAAAGAATGGTGGCTTGCTGCCTCCTAAACCAGACACTGCGCCAAGGTGAGGGCGGAGTGCAGTTTTCTGATTAACCTGGGGCCATTCCAAGGAGAAAAACCAGAAGAAACATTCCGAGAACAAAGAGGGAGCTATTCTCTGGCCACCAGATGCTTCTAAGTTACCTGGTTGGTCAGTGCCCACGATATACATATACTGAATCATCTCACTGTACCCTATAAATATGTACAAATATTACATGTTAACCACAAATGGGAAAGAGTTACATAGAAGCTGACCACACCACACAGCACTTTTACTACTAGGACTCTAGTCAGATGAGGAGAAAACATGTATCTTTTACGTGGGTGTTCTCAGCAGCATTCATCATGATAATTTAAACTGGAAACTCTCCAGAAACCGTCAACTGGCACACGGATGAACAAGATCTGGGATACCCAAAGAATGCATGACTGCTCAGCACGGAAGAGGAAGGAGGTACAGATCCCGGCCACATAAGGAAACTCAAAAACAGAATGCTAAGTGCAAGAGGTTGAATGCAAAAGACAACATTCATGAATCCAGATGTGAGAAACATCCAAAGCCAGCCGGCGCCGCGGCTCAATAGGCTAATCCTCCGCCTGTGGCGCCAGCACACCAGGTTCTAGTCCCGGTCAGGGCACCGGATTCTGTCCCAATTGCTCCTCTTCCAGTCCAGCTCTCTGCTGTGGCCCAGGAGGGCAGTGGAGGATGGCCCAAGTGCTTGGGCCCTGCACCCCATGGGAGACCAGGAGAAGCACCTGGCTCCTGGCTTCAGATCAGTGTGGTGCGCCGGCCGCAGCAGCCATTGGGGGGTGAACCAACGGAAAAGGAAGACCTTTCTCTGTTTCTCTCACTGTCCACTCTGCCTGTCAAAAAAAATAAGTAAAAGAATAAAAAAATTCTGAAAAGATTGTGAGCTTGTATTTTATAAATTCAACATTCGTTTATATTTAAAACCAGCTATCAAGGATAGAACACTACATTCTTAGGATGTTTTAGAATATTTATCTCAAAGCAACAATAGGAGGGAATGGAAGGAATGTTCTATACTGCTTAATATCCCGCCACTCAAAATTAGAACTGTAAGTTCCTCAGGCCAAGTGTCTGCTTGGTATTTAGCTGTCTAAGGAAAAATCATGATGCACAGGTAAGAGTCTTCAAAGACAGAGACAGTGACACAGCAGGAAACGTCTGGGCTTCCACTGTGGGCTGTGGAGTGTGAGAAGATTCCCACTGCTGTGACATTTTGTAATTCTGTTCATTTCTTTCTTTTTTTCTTTTCTTTTTTTTTTTTTTTTTTTGACAGGCAGAGTGGACAGTGAGAGAGAGAGACAGAGAGAAAGGTCTTCCTTTTCCGTTGGTTCACCCCCCAGTGGCTGCTGCAGGCCGTGCACTGAGGCCAGCGCAGCACGCTGATCCGAAGCCAGGAGCCAGGTGTTTCTCCCGGACTCCCATGCGGGTGCAGGGCCCAAGGACCTGGGCCATCCTCCACTGCCTTCCCGGGCCACAGCAGAGAGCTGGACTGGAAGAGGGACAACCGGGGAAGAATCCGGCGCCCCAACCGGGGCTAGAACCTGGTGTGCTGGCGCCGTAGGCGGAGGATTAGCCAAGTGAGCCACGACGCCGGCCTCTTTTTGTTTTTTAAGAGTTTGATGGGGAAAAAAATCATTCTAAAATTCATGAACGCAACCCAATAGAGAAAATCCACATCCACATCTTACTTAGCTACTGATTTGTGAGAAACGTTTGCGATTTTTATTTTTCCATGGAATGTGCCCTTTCCCGCCTTTTAGCCCAGCACAGGCTGCGCGCCCCGGTGGGTGGCTGAGTTCAGCTCTTCAGAGGGCAGAACGTCCTTGCAGGACTAGGGTGCTGACACCCACCAGCTCTGCTTCCTCTTCAAACTTGTCAGATGTCATCAGCTGTCCGCACAGTGCTTAGGGAGGTTTCCCTTTTATCGCCCAAGGTCCTCACGGAAATGCTAGGACTTATTTTCTTTTTTCTTTTTTCTTTTTTTTTTTTTTTTTTACAGGCAGTGGACAGTGAGAGAGAGAGACAGAGAGAAAGGTCTTCCTCTTATTGCTGTTGGTTCACCCTCCAATGGCCGCCACGGCCGGCGCGCTGCGCTGATCCAATGGCAGGAGCCAGGTACTTATCCTGGTCTCCCATGGGGTGCAGGGCCCAAGCACCTGGGCCATCCTCCACTGCACTCCCTGGCCACAGCAGAGAGCTGGCCTGGAAGAGGGGCAACTGGGACAGAATCCGGCGCCCCGACCGGGACTAGAACCTGGTGTGTCGGCGCCACAAGGTGGAGAATTAGCCTAGTGAGCCGCGGCGCCGGCGCTAGGACTTATTTTCTATGCATCTGTGGGCGAGCTAAGCGCCTCTGTCTGACCCAGCTTTTGTAGTTTTCGCAATGGGCTGGGGCTCTGAGACATCTCTTTGTGCTGGCCACGTCTTCACAGTTCTGGTCGAAGAACTGGAGGAATGCCGCTCTTTCTTTTTTTTGTTGATCTGTTTTTAGACAATGGTCACTGAAGCACAAGCTAAGCTTTGAAAGAGTGAGTGCCCAGGCTGAAGAAACAGGAACCACGGATGGGCAAACAGGAAGTGGAAGAAGGGGAACCCCGAATGGGTGCTGCCACAGACGGACACCACGGCACCCACCACTTACTCCGAGTCTTGAGGCCCTCTGGCCTGGTGCCTACTAGCATGAGAAAGCTTTTTTTTAAGGCTAAAAAAGATAATTTGTAATGTTTGATTTGGGTGATTTTTTCCCCCAATGATCTTTTATTGTGGTTAAAAAATATATAACATACAAAATTTACCATCTGAACTATTTAAGAATACACTTCAGTGGCATTAGGCACATTCATATTGCTATGCAGTCATCTCCAGAATGCTCTTTGTCTTACAAAACTGAAATTCTATACCCTTAGCAGTGATGTCCCATCCACTCCTCCCTAGCCCTGCTAACCAACACGCTACCTTCTGTCTTTACAAATTTGTCTACTCTAGGTACCTCATGTAAGTGGAATTGTACAATGCTTGTCTTATTGTGACTGGTTTCTTTCACTTAATGTAATATCCTCAAGGCTCATCCATGTTGTGGCGTAATGAAGAATCTCCTTCCTCTCTGAGATTGAAGAATAATCCAGTGTATGTGTGTGTGCCTGACGTTTTGTTTATCCATTCATTCGAGCGACACTAGGGTCACTTCCACAATCCATCTATATGAGCAGTGCTGCTATGAACGGGGAGTACAAATATCTGCTCAAAACCCTGATTTCATTTTTTGAATGTTTACCCAGAAATGGAATTGCTGGATCATATGGTAGTTTTATCTTTTGCTTTTTGAGGAAATATCTTATTGTTTTCCATAGTGGTTGCACCATTTTATATCCCCCCCCCCCCCGCCAACAGAGTACAAGGGTCCCAATTCCTCCCCAGCCTTGCCAACAACTGTTAGTTTCTGACTTTATTTTTAATGGCAGACATCCTGGTGCATGTGGGGTATCATCTCAGTGAGGTTTTGGTTTGAATTTCCCAGTGATTACTGATGTTGAACATCTTGCCAGTGGGATATCTGCTTCAGAGGATTTCTATTCAAGTCCTTTGCCCATTTTTGAATTGAGGAAGCTGTTTTGCTAGAGTTTTAGGAATTCTTTCCATATTTTGGATATTATTCCCTTAGCAGATGTACCATTTGTAAACATTTTCTCCCATTCTGTGGATTGCCTTTTTACTCTGCTAATAGTGTCTATTGATAAATAATTTTTTTAATTTTCATGAAGTCTAATTTGTCTAGGTTTTTCTTTTGTTGCCTATGCCTTAAGTGTTGTATCTAAGAAATCATTACCAAATCCAATGTCATGAATCTTGTGTCCCAATGTTTTTGTCTAAGAGGTTTATAGTTTTAGGTCTTACATTTAGATAGTGAATCCATTTTTGATTTAATTATCATGTATGATGTTAGGTAATGTTGAATTTCATTCTTTGGCATTTGGGTATCCACTACTTTTGAAAACACTATCGTTTCCTTAAAAATGCCTTGACACCTTGTTTTTAAAGATTTATTTATTTGAAAGGCAGAGTTGCAGAGAGGCAGATGGCCGCAATGGCTAGAGCTATACTGATCCAAAGCCAGGAGCTTCTTCTGGGTCTCCTATGTGGGTGCAGGGGCCCAAGGACTTGGGCCATCTTCTACTGCTTTCCCAGGCCATAGCAGAGAGCTGGATTGGAAGTGGAGCAGCTGGAACTCCAACCGGCAACCATATGGGATGCCATATACATTACAGATGGCAGCTTTACCCACTGCACCTCAGCACTGGCCCCAACTATACATATTAGAGTTTATTTCTGAACATGATATTCTAGACTATTGGTCTATGTGTCTCTCTTTATGCCAGTACCACACTGTTTGATTACTGTAGCTTTGTGCTGAGTTTTGAAATCATGAAATATGATTCTTCCAGCTATGTTCTGTTTTTAGAATTGTTTTGGCTATGCACAGACCCTTGAGATTCCTTATAAATTCTATGATATGTTTTTTCTGTTTCTGAAAAAAAAAATGTCAAGGGGATTTTGGTAGGGATTGCATTACACAATGGAACACTACTCAGGCATAAAAAGAATGCTATCCTGTCTTTTGCAGCAAAATGGATGCAAATGGAGACCATTATGCTTAGTGATATAAGCCAGACTCAAAAAGACAAATGTATGTTTTCTCTGATTTGTGGTAGCTAATATATAGCATACCAAAAAAACCCTGAAAATATAACAATGAAATTGACACATCATGATTTGATTATTATTTAAAGCCCTTGCCTATATTCCTGTGGAACTATGGTCTTTCTACTTTTTACCATATGTAACACTATATGTAGTAAAGTATTAATACTGTGCTAATAAACTAAATTGAAAGTATGTTATCAAAAAACTACAAGAAAAAAAGAAGAAAGGAAGAAGAAGTGAGTAGGAAGATAGGGAAGCATTGTTATGTTCTCGGAATTATATCTGAACTACATGAAATCTGTTCTCTTCATATCAATAAGAAAGTTTCCAATGTGTGAAGAGATAAATATATTTGCCTCAATTGGATATTATACAGTATGTATATGCACCAAAACACTGCATTGTACCCCATAAATATGTACAGTTTTATATGTCTTACATTTTTAAAATAATTTTTAAAAAATTAAATTATGTCCAAAAAAAATCTGTAGACCACTTAGGTAGTATTGATATCTTAGCAATACTAAATCTCCTATCTGTGAACATGGATGGAATGACCTCTGATTTATTTCTTCTTTAATTCCTTCCAGAAATGTTTTGAGTTTCTACAGTTTTGTAACAACAAGTCTTTTGTTTACTTGGTTAATTTCATTCCTAAGTATTTTATTCTTTTTGATTGTTATAGATGAAACTGTTTCCTTAAAATTACTTCTTTGCATTGTTAGTGTATGGAAACATACATGATTTTTAAATGTTGACTTTGTAGCCTGCTACTCTACTGGATTTGTGTATTAGTTCCAATAGTTTTTTTTTTTTTATGAAATCTTTAGGGTCCTCTACATAAAAAATCTGATCAGACATAATTGTACTTCTTTTTTTCCAAACTGGAGGCTTTTTATTTGTTTTCTTGCCCAGTTGCTCTGACTCAGACTTCTAGAGCTATGTTAAACAGCAGTGACAAATGACACCCTTGCCTTATTTATTCCTCATCTCAGAGCAAAAGCTTTGTCTTTCACCACTGAGTTTTTCATATACAGATTTTATTATGCGAAGGTAGTTTCCTTCTATACCTAGTTTAAATGCTGTTAGCGTGAAAGAATATTGAATTTTGTCAGATGCTTTTTATTCATAAATGGAAATGATTGTGTGTTTTTTCCTTTATTAAGGTGTATTATATTGATTGTTTTTTTAATACTGAATCATCCTTGGTCAAGATGTATAATCTTTGATATGCTGCTAGAATCAGTTTCGTACTATGCTGTTAAGAAATTTTGTACTGGGGGCCGGCACTGTGGCGCAGTGGGTTACTCCTCCGCCTGTGGCACCGGCATCCCATATGGGTGCCAGTTCTAGTCCCAGCTGCTCCTCTTCTGATCCAGCTCTCTGCTGTGGCCTGGGAAAGCAGTAAGAAGATGGCCCAGGTCCTTGGGCCCCTGCACCCACTTGGGAGACCGAGAAGAAGCTCTTGGCTCCCCAGCTTCGGATCGGCGCAGCTCTGGCCCTTGTGGCCATCAGGGGAGTGAACCAACGGATGGAAGACCTTTCTCTCTGTCTCTCCCTCTCACTGTTTGTAATTCTAACTGTCAAATAAATAAAATAAAATGAAAATAAAATGCATGTAGAAAACTCATGGAAAGGAGAGATCATTTAAAAAAAGAAATCCTGCATTGATTTTATAAGGGATATTGATTTGTAGATCTCTTACAGTGTGTCTATCTGACTTTTATATCAGAGTAATAGCAGTCTTATAGAATGAATTAAGGAGCTTTCCCTTGTCTTCATTTTTTTTTTTTTGGGAGGGGGGAGGAGAAGAGAGCTGGTGTTAGTTCTTTAAGTAGCAAAAATCACTCATGAAGTCATAGGGTCTTTTCTTTGTCAGAAAATTATTGATGGGGGCCTGAGCTGTGGCGTAGGGAGTAAAGTCGCAGCCTGCAGTGCCGGCATCCCATATAGGCGCCGGTTCGAGTCCCGGCTGCTCCACTTCCCATCCAGCTCTCTGCTATGGTGTGGGAAACAGTAGAAGATGGCCCGAGTCCTTGGGCGCCTGCACTTGCATGGGAGATCTGGAAGAGGCTTCTGGCTCCTGGCTTTGGATCAGCACAGCTCCAGCCGTCGTGACCAATTGGGGAGTGAATCAGCAGATGGAAGACCTCTCTCTCTCTCTGCCTCTCCTTCTCTCTCTATGTAACTCTGACTTTCAAATAAATAAATAAATCTTTAAAAAATAGATTATTGAGTTTTAATTCAATCTCTTTTTTGATATGTACATTCAGATTTTTTATTTAGTTATGACTTAGTTTTTTTCAGTTTTCTGTTTCTAAGAATTTTTCCATTTAAGCTAGGTTATCAAATGTTTAAGTGTGTAATTGCCCTTAGGCCGGCGCCGCGGCTCACTAGGCTAATCCTCCGCCTAGCGGCGCCGGCACACCAGGTTCTAGTCCCGGTCGGGGCGCCGGATTCTGTCCCGGTTGCCCCTCTTCCAGGCCAGCCCTCTGCTGTGGCCCGGGAGTGCAGTGGAGGATGGCCCAGGTGCTTAGGCCCTGCACCCCATGGGAGACCAGGAAAAGCACCTGGCTCCTGGCTCCTGCCATCGGATCAGCGCGGTGCGCCGGCCGCAGCGCGCCGGCCGCAGCGCGCCGGCCGCGGCGGCCATTGGAGGGTGAACCAACGGCAAAGGAAGACCTTTCTCTCTGTCTCTCTCTCTCACTGTCCACTCTGCCTGTCAAAAAAAAAAAAAAAAATAAGTGTGTAATTGCCCATTGTACTCTTATAATCCCTTTAATATCTGCAATAATAGAATAAGTAGTAATTGCAAGATTGCTCTGATTTTAGTTATTTGAGTGTTCCCTGTGTTTGTGTGTGTGTGTGTGTGTGTGTGTGTGTGTGTGTGTTTGACAGGCAGAGTGGACAGTGAGAGAGAGAGAGACAAAGAGAAAGGTCTTCCTTTTCCGTTGGTTCACCCCCCAGTGGCCACTCCGGTGGCACACTGCAGCCAGCGCACCGTGCCGATCTGAAGCCAGGAGCCAGGTGCTTCTCCTGGTCTCCCATGTGGGTGCAGGGCCCAAGCACCTGGGCCATCCTCCACTGCACTCCCGGGCCACAGCAGAGAGCTGGACTGGAAGAGGGGCAACCAGGACAGAATCCGGCACCCCGACCGGGACTAGAACCCAGGGTGCCGGCGCCGCAGGTGGAGGATTAGCCTAGTGAGCGGTGGCGCCAGCCTCCCTGTGTTTTAATAGTCCATTTAGATTAAGGTTTGTCGATTTTGTTGATCTTTTTGAAGAAGCAACTTTTGGTTTTGTTGATTTTTTTTCTTTATCATTTTTCTATTCTCTATTTCCTTGGCATCTGCTACCATCTTTATCGTTTCCTTCCTTCTACTAGTTTTGGGTTTCATTTGTTCTTTTTCTAGTTCCTTAATTATAAAGTTAGGTTGTTAATCTGAGAACTTTCTTGTTTTTCTATGTAAGTATTAATAGCAATCAGCTTCCCTCTTGTACTGGTTTCTCTGTGTCCCATAAGTTTTGACATGTTTTGTTTTTGTTTTCATTCATCTCTAAATATTTTCTTATTACTCTTCCATTTCTTCTTTAATACATTGATTGTTTAAGATTAAGTGGATTGTTTGCTTTTTAGCTTTCCTTCTTATTCTAACTCCATCCCCTTGTGGTTAAAGAAGATACTTTGTATAATACCTATCTTCTTTAAACATTAGTGAGACTTAATTTGTTTCCTAAGATTTGGCTTATCCTGAAAAATATCCCATGTACAATTGAGAAAAATGTTTATTCTTTTTGTAAGAGGTAGCTGACTGATTGTGCTGTTCAGGTCTTCTGTATCCTTACTTGTTTTCAATCTGGTTATTCTAACCATTATTGAGAATAGCATAGTGAAGTGTCCAACTCTTGATGCAGAATGATCCATTTCTCCCTCCAATTTTGTTGATATTTGTTTCTGACATTTGGATGGTCGAAAACATTCGGTTTTAGGTGTGTAAAAGTTTATAATTGTTATATATTTGCTGCATTGAACCTTTTATTAATATGCAAAGTCCTTTGTCCCTTGCAGCATTTTTTTTTTACATTTAAAGTCCATTTTGGTATTAGTACAGTCATTCTTTTTCTCTTTGGCTTAAAGTTTGCATGGAATAGTCCTTTCCATTTTTTCCCCTTTCAACATATTTGTGTCTTTGGATCTAAAGTGAGTCTCTATGTAGACAGTGTATAGTTGGATCAACCTTGCTTTCTTTTTGTTAATTTAATTTTAATTTTAATTTTTTTTATTTGACAGAGTTACACAGTGAGAGAGAGACAGAGAGAAAGGTCTTCCTTCCGTTGGTTCACCCCGCAAATGGCCGCTACGACCGGAGCTACGCCGATCCGAAGCCAGGAGCCAGGTGCTTCTCCTGGTCTCCCATGCAGGTACAGGGCCCAAGCACTTGGGCCATCCTCCACTGCCTTCCTGGGCCACAGCAGAGAGCTGGACTGGAAGAGGAGCAATTGGGATTAGAACCCGGCACCCATATGGGATGCCAGTGCCGCAAGTGAGCCATGGCGCCGGCCCCATGAACCCTGCTTTCTTGTCCATTCTGCCAATCTCTGTCTTGTGAATGGAGAGTTTAACCTCATCTGCTTTTAAAGAGTGACTTACTGCCCGCGCTGCGGCTCGCTAGGCTAATCCTCCACCTGCGGCACCGGCACCCCGGGTTCTAGTCCCGGTTAGGGCCCTGGATTCTGTCCCGGTTGCTTCTTCCAGTCCAGCTCTCTGCTGTGGCTTGGGAAGGCAGTGGAGGATGGCCCAGGTGCTTGGGCCCTGCACCTGCATGGGAGACCAGGAGGAAGTACCTGGCTCCTGGCTTCGGATCGGTGCAGCGCACCGGCTGCAGCACTCCGGCTGTAACGGCCATTTGGGGTTGAACCAACGGAAGGAAGACCTTTCTCTCTGTCTCTCTCTCTCTCACTGTCTAACTCTGCCTGTCAAAAAAAAAGTGATTTACTTTGTAATTTTGCTATTTGTTTTCTACACACCTTAAAGCATTTTTGTTCCCCATTTCCTACATCAATGTCTCTTTTATGTTTATCTGAATTTTTGTAAAGTTTAAATTCATATCTCATTTCCTTTTGTGTATGTTATTAACCTATTTTTTGTTATGATTGGGATTACATTTAACATCCAAAGTTACAATAATTTGAATTTATACTAGCTCAACTTCAATAATATATAAATATTCTGTTCCTTTTAACAGCTCTGTTCCCACCCCTTTTAGTTAGCAATGTCATATAATTACATCTTTATCATGTGTGTAAGAAAATAGTAATGTTAATACATTTGCCTCTTCAATTGCAAAAACAAAGTGTGAAATTACAAACCAGACTTACAATAATACTATCTGGAACTCCATCCAGGTCTCCCACATGAGTGCAGGGGCCCAAGCACTTGGGCCATCTTCTGCTGCTTTTCGAGGCCATTTGCAGGGAGCTGGATTGGAAGTGGAACCATACAGGATGCTGTCACCACATGCAGTGGCTTTATTCACTAAACCACAGTGCTGGCCCCTATTTATTTTTGTACTTTTTTAAAAGGCAGAGCATATGAGAGAGAGAGAGAGAGAGAGAGAGAGAGGAAGAGAGAAAGAGAGAAAGAGCAAGGTTGTCCATTTGCCATGTAACTTCCCAAACACCCACAACAACTTGAGCTGAGCCAGGCTGAAGCTAAGAGCCAGACACTCCATCTGGTCTCCCACAGAGTGGCAGGGAGGCGTGCACGTGAGCCATCATTGGCTGCCTCTCAGAGTGCGCGTTAGCAAGAGGCCAGATTGCAAGCAGAGGTGGGACTCAATCCCAGGCACTCCAGTGTGGAATGTGGGTGTCCCACGCAGTGGCTTAACTGCTGTGTCTCAACCCCCACTGCATCTGATCCTATTTTCTTCAGTGTTTTTTCTTTCTGTTCCTCAGTCTTGATAATTTCTACTGTCCTGTCTTCAAGGTTGCTGATTCTTTCTTCTGCCTACTCAAATCTGCGTTTGTGACCCTCTAGTAATTTTTCTACTATAGTTATTATAATTTTCAGCTCTGGTATTTTTAAGGAATCTGTCTATTAATATTTCCATTTTGTTCAGATATTATTTTCTTGACTTTCTCTACATCGTGCTTTAGCTCTTTGAACATTTTTATGATAATTGTTTCAAAGTCTTTTTCTTCTTTACTTCTAATCTTTTTTAAAAGTTTAATGATTTGAGAGAGAGAGAGAAATCTTCAATTTGCTGGTTTACTCCCCAAATAACTGTCACCTCCATGGCTGGACCAAGTTGAAGCCAGAGGCCATGAACTACACCCAGGTCTGTCACGTGGGCTGCAAGGACTCCAATACTCGGGTCATCACTCACTGCCTTCCTAGGTGTGTTACCTGGGTGCTGCATGGGAAGCAGAGCAGCCAGGGCTGCTGCTAGGTGCTCCTCAGGGACATTTCCTGTCACTGTTTTTTTGCTGTTTGAATGGGATACACTCTTCTGTTTTTTTGCATGCCTTTTGATTTTTTATAAATTGAAAACTGGACATTTGAACCTAACACTGTGGCAACTCCAGAAATCAGATTCTCCCCTTTCCCCACGTGTTGCTGTGTTTTGTTTATTTGTTCGGTGTAACTTACATAGATTGTCTTTGAGCCACCAGGTAGCCCGAGGCATAAACTTAAAGTTTTCTCTTGTTTTTCCTGAGACTGCACCTCCCCCTGGGCATGCTCTAACTTCCCCCATAGATGTGATCGCTCTTGAATATCCTCAATGTCTAGCTCCCAAACAGGGGAACAAAAAAAGGAGTGGGGCTTGGGTAGGGAGGAAAGTCACTGGTCCTTTAAATTCTCTGGAAGTCACTTCAGCCAAAGGGGTGGGCCTAACAACGGGGGGGGGGGGGGGGGAGGGTGTGTGGGGGGCAGGGGAATCACCACCTCTTCACCTGAACCTTTGGGATCAGAAGCAATGGTCAGCCATCAGAGTGTAGATTCCTGTTACTGGGAGATCACGGTTCGTTTTTCCAACCCTGGCTTTTACAAGCTGAGCACAGCTGCTCCTGAAATGCCTGTGCAGCTGCCTGCCTTTGGAGTAAGGATGCAGGAGGGCTTGCTGCTAGTGTCAGGGCCCCGACTGATCAAAACTGAATACAATTTACGTCCAAGACATCCCCTGGGAGGTCAAATGCTCTTTAGTCACTAGATGTTCAGAATAATTGCCCCAGAGGTAACTGTGCCTAGGTGGGGAGACAGATTCCTAGTGCTGCCTGCTTTCCCAGTGGGAGATTCCTCTATGGCTTACTTTTTTTTTTTTTTTTTTTTTTTGACAGGCAGAGTGGACAGTGAGAGAGAGAGACTGAGAGAAAGGTCTTCCTTTGCCGTTGGTTCACCCTCCAATGGCCGCTGTGGCTGGCGCACCGCGCTAATCTGAAGCCAGGAGCCAGGTGCTTCTCCTGGTCTCCCATGGGGTGCAGGGCCCAAGGACTTGGGCCATCCTCCACTGCACTCCTGGGCCACAGCAGAGAGCTGGCCTGGAAGAGGGGCAACTGGGACAGAATCCTGCACCCCAATCAGGACTAGAACCTGGTGTGCCGGCGCCGCAAGGCGGAGGGAGGATTAGCCTATTGAGCCACGGCGCCGGCTATGGCTTACATTTGAAGGGGATAATTTTATTAAATTTACCATGAACCAAAGAGAGATCCATAAAACAGAAAATAAACTGTTGGCTTTAAACAATGCTGGCATAGGGAACATTTAGAAAAGAAACAGCAAATATTTTAATGTGACATTTAAGAAATGGAAGAAAAGGGTTTGCTTCACTATGCTTTAGAATGAATCATAATTTTTTCTCCTTCAGATTTTTAACTACCATTCCCATCCCTACTTCTCTTTCTTGACATTTCCTTATTCTATCATCTGTGAAATGGGATGGCTTAAAATCAGACCCCAGAGAAGTAGGAAGGAGTCGTACTGAGACTCAAGAAAAGATTCTGAAAATATCTATTCCTTCTTTTTTTTTTTTTTGACAGGCAGAGTGGATAGTGAGAGAGAGACAGAGAGAAAGGTCTTCCTTTGCCGTTGGTTCACCCTCCAATGGCCGCCGCTGCAGCCGGCGCACCGCGCTGATCCTGGCAGGAGCCAGGAGCCAGGTGCTTTTCCTGGTCTCCCATGGGGTGCAGGGCCCAAGCACCTGGGCCATCCTCCACTGCACTCCCTGGCCATAGCAGAGAGCTGGCCTGGAAGAGGGGCAACCGGGACAGAATCCGGCGCCCCAACCGGGACTAGAACCCGGTGTGCCGGCGCCGCAAGGTGGAGGATTAGCCTATTGAGCCACGGCGCCGGCTCTATCTATTCCTTCTAATATATGGGAAGTTGCTCCAACTAGACAGAAGCATGGCTAATTAATTGACTAGAGCACTAAATTCCATTGCTGTGTAGTACACGTTTTCTTATAGCCAAGATGAGTCTTCAGAATGTCATTCAAAGTAAATGGAATAAATTTGAGAAAGCGGATTCAGAATGGTATTCTGAAGTGTTCTGCTATAAAAATAACTATGTAGTCCAATCTTCCAGCACTTTCCTATGCATGATAAAAGATACTTTGGAAAATGTGACTTTTATGGCCTCTGGGAGGGGGACTGGAAAAGAAGGGCTGTGGGTTCAGAGAAATACAGAGAATGTGTGTGTGCGATCCTACGTGTGTGGGTGTGCGCACATGGGCAGCGCCGGAGAAGGAGAACGAAAGGAAATCGGTATGAGCCATTGCAGGCAGGAGGGGAAGGGAAGCCTGAGAGTCTACAATGTTTTTGAAGTGTATTTGGTGACCACAGAATACCCTGGGTTGTAATCACCAGAAACGCTTGACACAATCCAGAAAAGATGGATGTGATGCTGGACTTCTCCAAAATCGAAATATTCTCCTTCCTAGAAGCCACTAACAGAGTGGAAAGCAAGTCATACATTGAGAGAAAGTATTTGTTAATTGTGAATATGACAAAGTACTTATATACAGAATATATAAATGACCCTTACAACTCAATAGTAAGTAAACATGGGGCCAGCACTGTGGCGTAGAGGATAAAGCCACTATCTGTGGTGCCAGCATCCCATATGGGCGCCACTTCAAGTCCTGGCTGCTCCTCTTCCTATCCAGCTCTCTGCTGTGGCCTGGGAAAGCAGTGAAAATGGCCCAAGTCCTTGGGCCCCTGCACCCGCATAGGAGACCTGGAAGAAGCTCCTGACTTCTGGCTTCAGATCAGCCCAGCTCCGGCCATTGCGGCCATCTGGGGAGTAAACCAGTGGATGAAAGACCTTTTTCTCTATCTCTTCCTCTCTCTCTCTGTAGCTCTACCTCTCAAATAAATAAATAAATAAATCTTGAAAAAAAAAAGCAAACATACTAATTTTTAAAATGCTATCTGATCTGATACTTAACCAAATGAAAAGATACTAGACATCATTAGCATTAGGAAAATGTAAAGTGAAACCACAATGAGATACAACCACCAACAGATAGAATAACTACAACAAAAATGAAAAACTAACGCTATCAAGGAGTGCTAAGGATGAGAAGCAATGGGAACTTCCTTACATGTCTGGCGGGAATTCACAAATCAATGGCACAGCCACTCAGGAAGCCAGCTTGGCAGTTTCTTTTCTTTCTTTTTTTTTTTTTTTTTTAAGATTTATTTATTTATTTGAAAGTCAGAGTTACACAGAGAGGAGAGGCAGAGAGAGAGAGAGAGAGAGAGAGAGAGAGAGAGAGTTCTTCCATTTGCTGGTTCACTCCCCAGATGACCACAATGGCCAGAGCTGTGCCAATCCAAAGCCAGGAGCCAGGAGCTTCCTCCAGGTCGCCCATATGGGTGCAGGGGTCCAAGGAACTGGGCCATCCACTACTGCCTTCCCAGGCCACAGCAGAGAGCTGGACTGGAAGTGGAGCAGTCAGGACTCAAACTGGTGCCCATATGGGATGCTGGCACCGCAGGCTGTGGCTTTACCCGCTACACCACAGCACCGGCCCCACCAATTTGGCAGTTTCTTAACTGTGAGTAAAACATACACTCAACATGGGATCCAGCAAGCCCAGTCTTCAGTATCTACCCAAGAGTCATGAAACACCATGAGCACACAATACCAGTAAGCAAATACTTATAGCAGCTTGTCGGTAATTTCTAAAAATTTGAAACAGTCCAAAAATCTTTTCAACTGATGCATAGAAATATACAGGACAAAAAACTACTGGTGATGTAGGCAGTGAAGTAGCCTAGGAGGAGCTAAGATCACCAGCCACGGCCCCTGCAACCGGACCTGCAGCGCAGCCCTGCCTACATACCCACAGCTTTCCACGCAGCTGAAAACCCCAACTTCCAAGGTTTCACTGCACAGACCTGGCCTCAGCTAAAAATACTCAACATGACTGCCAGCTGTGTTCCCATGACTTTCAGCTCATTGTAAGTTCATGCCTACTCCTTCCATGCACCTGATGTCATGACACTTCTGGGTTTTCCAAAAAAGCAAGGAAATAGGTGATACTGAAGCCCCCCTCCCAACTCCACCCTCTTTGAATATTCAATTAAACCCCGCCCCAGACACTGCCCCCAGCCCCATGTTTCTGAGATGGCTGCGATGGCCAGGAACCTTGTTGAGTGCAGCCTTCTCTTGGGCATGCCCGCGTCCTTCCTGAGAGTGTACTCTCGCGGTGCATGGAAATAAATCTCGCTTCTCTGCTGACCTTTACCTATGTCATGTCCTCAAATTCCTTTGTGTTAGAGACAAGAATCTGTACCCAGCCACTCCAGGACATTGGTGCAAGCAGTAACCTGGCTGACTCCCAAATACATTACCCTGAGTAGAGAAAGCCAGGCTCCAAAGGCTACATACTATAGGACTCCATTTATATGACATTTTTGAAAGAAAAAGTCCTAGGAACAGAGAACAGATGAGTGGTGCCCACCGGCAGTGTTAGGGAAGAGGAGTAAGAAGACACGCTTTCTCTGCGGTGATGGTAACGTTCCGTGTCTTGATTACACTGCTCTATGGACTTAACCAAAGCTCGTATAATTGCAGACCAACATGAAGAAAGTTTACTGGATATCAAGTTTAAAGTATCTTTTTAAAATCTGCTCCCACTTGTTCCATATGTGTTGCACAGGAATGACATTCCCAGCTGCCCTGACCTCTAGATGTTTCCATAGCTAACGTGAGTTCTGAATGAGAAAATCAAATGATGTTTGCCATTCTGTACTGACTTGGAGCACAAGAAAACAAAGGAACACGGCGAAATCAACACGCCAAGCTACATCTACCCCAGCGACCTGGGAGTGAAGCCCAGAGCCAGTTGTCAGGGCCCCCTCGCTGAGCCTTCCCTTTCACCATGGCAATGCTCTCCCTAGCAACAAGCCTGTTCTGCTTCGACCACTGTCAAAGCCCGTACCGCCTGCCCACAATCCTCATCCACCACATTCATTTTGGTGTCCCAAACAAATAAAGGAACATAACCAGCAGTGTTTCCTTCCATAGACACAATCTCCTAATTGAAATACCACCAGGTGATAGCACAAAGGACAGCAAAATGATAGCCAGTTGTGTGGTCAAGGTCCCTGCACTGGACCTTCCAGGTGGAAAGTAGTAGAAAGCTCTCTAGCATCCAGGATGGCTCCCAACAACAAAGATTTACCTGGATTATCCAGCCCAAAATGTCACTAGTGCTGAGGTTGGTGTCGCTCCCCCTCTTCGTGGAGGAACGACACAGGACCCTGTGTTGTTCTTTTGTCCGCTCGGCCCTCCCCGGGTTTGCTGCTGGTTCTTCCCGGGTTGGCTACTATCCCTTCCACCTCCGTGGAAGGGCAGTTCCCCCTGGCCGCATTCCCCACTTCCGCAGGGGAGCGGCACACCGCCGGCTGGCTTTCTTCGGGGGCTGCACGGGTTCCCTTAGATGTTCCCCATAGATGTTCCCGGTGCATGCCGTCTCTCTCCTCCTTTATAGTCCTTCTCTGCCAATCCCAACTCGGCTGCCCACACGCCGAGTACGCTGCTCTCCAATCAGGAGCAAGTCCTACAGTTAATTGGTTGAACTGGAGGCAGCTGTGCGGAAGCTGTTTACTTCTCTCCCAGCGCCATATTGTGGGAGAGCAGATGCATAGAATAAGTCTTAATTCCAGTAACTTAGTCTAGTCCGGATTGCTCCCCACAGATCCCCCTTTCTTTTTATTTTTTGGCGTTGATACGCGCCTGTCTTCGGTGTCCCGCGGCACACACTCTGCTCTACTTGCTAGAGTTGCCACAGGCTCTTACAAGTCCTATCAATCAGGCAAACCGAATCCGGGTCCTCTCTTCGCCATGTTGTGAGGAGGTTTTTAGGCGCTGATGCGTGCCTGTGTTCGGTGCCCTGCAGCGCATGCTTTGCTCTGCCTGCAGGGGCTTACAAGCTCTATCAGGCAAACCGAATCCAAGCCTTCTCATTGCCGTATTGTGGGGGAGACTTATTAGTGTTGGTTCGTGCCTATCTTCGGTGACCTGCAGCTCATACTCTGGTCGAGCTGCTTGCTGGCGCTTACCGCCTTAATCAGGCAGACCGAATCCAAGCCTTCTAATTGTGGTATTGTGGGGAAGCCTTACTGATGTTAATTCGTGCCTGTCTTCGGTGACCTGCGGCGCATAAGCTGCTAGCCGCCCAGGTGCTCATCGCCTCACTAATCGGGCAGACCGAATCCAAACTTTCTCGTTGCCATGTTGAGGGGAGGCCTTGCTATTTCTCTATCTCCGGGCATTCCTATTTCTCCCATTTTACTTCTATCTTCCAGCATTCCTATTTCTCTCACTTTACTTCTAAACTCCTGTTTCTCTTATCCCCGCGGCTTTCCGGCGCCCGCCCCGAGACTGCTTCTCGGCGGCTTCCCGGCTCTGAGCCGCTTCAGCCCGCGCTTCTCCGATCTGCGCGGCTTCCCGGCTTTGCGCGGCTTCCCGGCGCCTCGCCCCGCGGCAGCTTCACGGCTCTGCGCGGCTTCCCGGCGCCTCGCCCCGCCGGCGGGTTCCCGGCTCTGCGCGCACGCTCCGCGGTCTCCACGCACTTCGCGCCCGCACCACGGCCTCGCGCCAGCCCCGGCGTTCCCCATCTATTCACGCCCCGTGCTCTCTCTGCACGCGGCGGCTTCCGCGAATGTTTCCGCCACCACCGGCATTCAGTCCAAGTTCCCCGGACTAACCTGGCGAATTCCAACCTGGCGGCCCACGTCTCTGCCTCTGGTTCCAGATCTTCGCCTCTTGCTCCCCGGGGTGACTTGAAGAATTCCAAGGTGGCTTATGTCTCCGCCTCGGCCTGCACTCGCGGCTTCATCCTCCCTAACATTTTTCTCCACCCGGTATGTTTCCTTAAGTTTTCTTCCAACAATATTCCTCTCATTTCTCCTGGCTACTCCCCACAGTCCGCATCTGAGTCCAAGCCTCCTCCAGGTTTCACTTTCGCTTTCAATCTCCTAGCTTCCCCGCCATAGTCCGCATCCGAGTCTATGAAAGCTTTCACTTTCGCTTTCAATCCTAACTTCTTTCCCACAGTCCGTATCCGAGTCTATGCCTAGGCTTTCAATAGCTTCTTCCGGCACCTTTCTCGTCCGGCTTTTCCCTAGGCTGTTTGCTAGTCTCTCTCTCCGGTATTTTCCCATTTCTTTCCGTATCTTCCCTATTAGGTTTCCTAACCGTCCTAGGTTTCCTATCCGAGTCAGGTTTCCTATCCGAGTCACGGCACCATTATGTCGCTCCCCCTCTTCGTGGAGGAACGACACTAAGCCCTGCCTAGGCTTCATATCCGAGTCACGGCACCATTATGTTGCTCCCCGTCTTCGTGGAGGAGCGACACAGGACCCTGCGCTGTTCTTTCGTCTGCTCGGCCCTCCCCGGGTTTGCTGCTGGTTCTTCCCGGGTTGGCTACTATCCCTTCCACCTCCGTGGAAGGGCAGTTCCCCCTGGCCGCATTCCCCACTTCCGCAGGGGAGCGGCACACCGCCGGCTGGCTTTCTTCGGGGGCTGCACGGGTTCCCTTAGATGTTCCCCATAGATGTTCCCGGTGCATGCCGTCTCTCTCCTCCTTTATAGTCCTTCTCTGCCAATCCCAACTCGGCTGCCCACACGCCGAGTACGCTGCTCTCCAATCAGGAGCAAGTCCTACAGTTAATTGGTTGAACTGGAGGCAGCTGTGCGGAAGCTGTTTACTTCTCTCCCAGCGCCATATTGTGGGAGAGCAGATGCATAGAATAAGTCTTAATTCCAGTAACTTAGTCTAGTCCGGATTGCTCCCCACAGTTGGGAAACCCTGACACAGACACATACACACACATAAGTTGTCTTCAAAATAGTTCATGGAAAATGCAGATTATTATAGAAGTATACACAGATTTCAAAGCCTTTTGCACCAAAATAAACTTATTTTTTATTCCATTTTTCCATGAACTTTTTTGAAGGCCCTTCATACATAGTATATAGTGTGTATGTGTGTGTATGTGTGTGTGTGTAGCATATTATTCACAAAGTCTAATGTAAATTAATTTAATTTATTTGGGAGAGAGACAGAAGGCTAAGGAGAACTAGCTCCCATCCAAGGGTTCACTCCCCAAATGTCCACAACAACCAAGGCAGAAGCTGGGAGCCAGGAGCTCAATCCAGTTCTTCCACATGGGTAGCAGAAAAAAAAACTACTTCAGATCCCACTGTTGCCTCCCATGGTTTGCATTAGCAGGAAGCTGAAATCAGGAATCAGAATTAGATATCAAGTCTAGCTACTCCAATGTGGAACCCAGGCATCTTAACTACTAGTCTAAACATCTGTCTCATAGGGAAATATCAGAAAAAAAAATAACAATAATGACTTGAGAAGAGTAGAAATCAAGGTGCATTTTCAGGATGTGAGAGGTCTTTCTTTCTTTCTTTTTAACATTTTAACAGAATTACTTATTTTTATTTGAAGGAAAGCTATCTTCCATCCATCCACTGGTTCATTGCCCAGTTACCTGCAGCATCCAGGACTGGCCAGGGCCATCATCCACTGCCTCCCAGGCACAGCAACAAGAAGCTGGATCAGAAGCATGGAGTAGCCAGGACTTGAACATGCCCTTTGAAATGGAGTGTGGGTGTCCCAAGCAGTGGCTTAACCTGCTGTGCCATCATGCCTGTTCCAGGTTTTGAATTCTTTTCCGAAAGATTTATTTATTTTGAAAGAGTTACAGAGAGAGGGAGAAACAGATAGAGAGAGTTTCCATCCTCTGGTTCACTCCCCAGATGGTCACAATGGCCAGCTCTGGACTAGGCTGAAGCCGGGAGCTTCATTCAGGTCTTCCACATGGGTGCAGGGGCCCAAGCACTTGGGTCATCCTCCAGGGCTTTCCCAAGCACATTAGCAGGGAGCAGGAGCAGCCAGGACTTGAACCAGCGCCCATATGTGATTCCAGTGTCACAGGGGGCAGCTTTATCCACTATGCCACAATGACGGCCCTTAGATTTTGAGTTCTTAAAAAATTGAAGGTGCTTCTCCCTTGTGATTTGCAGGACTCAGTTCTCAATACCCCTTTTCTGTGAATTTCAGACTGAGAGAAAATGAGATCCACACAGCCTGAAGCAGCTCTGCATCCTGTCCCAGTCAGCCACTTTGAAGATGCCTGGGTTGCAAAGCTCACGCCTGTGGCCCTGCATGGAGGTTGGTTGGGAGCCCTCTGAAAAGTGGAGTTGGGAGAACACCCCACAGAGGCCTGTGACATCTGGCAGCAATGTGGCAAGGATGGCTCCTACTCTGTAGAAGCTGCCACTGGCTAAATGGCTGTGCCTCCCCACCCCCACCCTGTAACTCGAGAGTAGAAACAGCAGATCTGCCCCTGAAATGGAATGCATAATATTTCTTTTTTCCTCTCCATCTTGAAGGACAGTTTGCATTATTTATATTGCTGCAGAACAATTGCACCCACTTGATGTTCCACAGTTTGCAAAGCCAATTTCATAAACCTTAGCAAATGTTGCTTATTTATGTCATACCCGAGTTTGACTCCCTTAGAGACGGCATGGGGTGGATTCTTTTGCTGCCTGCCTCGTAAGATACATGGGCCAAGTGACATCATTGAAATCCTTGCTACAACACCGTAAGTGCGATCCCAAAAATGTTCTTGAATGAGGCCCAAAAGTGAATCCTCTACTCCACAGGCTCTTATTACTTTAAAGTGAATGAAATGGCTGCCTTCAACCAGCACAGCAAATGCACCCCAACCCTGGCTGGGTGTGCTGCCACCTGGTGGCCACAGTTTGCTTCAACTCACACATCAATGAGGGGGATGCAGTCCTGTGGCTAGACTGGGCAAGAAAAGACTTTGAACTAGGGAACCCATGTTGTGATTCCTACCAGCCTAATCTTTTCCTCCACTTCTGTCTACACACAACACTCAGAAAATACCTTGGGCTGGGGCTGGGGAGCTGGGCAGGGCAGAATATGGGCGATGTCTACCTGTATTGTACCTGGGCTACTTCTTACAGGATTGCTTGAGGAATTGAGGGGACTTTCACCTCTGTGGCATGACAACCTCCTTTGAGAAGCCACATGCGCACATGCAATTTTCATACAATTTGGGGTGGGGCTGGGGCTTCTTGAAGCCAGTCCACAGACACAGAGGGAAAGATAACACAGAATTGATAAAAGATGCTAACCAGGCATGACTGTGAGTCACTCTGACATGGGAACAGAAAGGGAACAAGTTAGGGCAGGCCTGAGAAGGGGAGAGGGAAAGCTACTGCTATCTGGGGGCAGCCAGCACCCCCGGAACCTCCAAAATGCGCCACATGCCCCTGTGGCTCTCTGACCAGCTTACTCGTGCTGTGTGCCCTCCGCCTGGCCTTTTCACCCTTCCTGTGAGCTCCCAGTTTTACACAATTCCCAGCCCTCCCCAATCCCCCGGGAAACCAGCGATTAGGCTAGCCCCGCCAGCGCACCGAGGGAGGGAGCTGATCCTACACCCTCCCTGGGTTCTGAGCGAGGATGAGCACCCTTTAGTCCCTTCTGGGACGGAGGGAGACCCTGCAGGCAGAGCAGCGGTGAGTTAGAGCTGCATACCATTGCTGCAGTCTGCAGTGTCACTGCGAACAGAGGCCTTGCGGGAGACTCCACAGGCTCTTTGCACTTAGCACAGGCGAAACACATGTCAGCTGGGCTTGCTGGCCGAAGAGTGATGGTACACCCTCTGTTCCAAGCCCCTCCTCCCGACCGCCACACACGTGTGCACACACACACACACACATGCACAATAACTTTCACCTCTGGTTTTGGCTACAACCTACGGTGGTGTTGTTTACCTGTGGGCTGTTGTGCAGCTATACACTGAACTTACTGCTATAAGGTCCACTGTTGAAGGAAAAACTCTAAACTGGAAACCACTAAAAGAAAAAGAACTCAATTCCAAACACTGTGGGGCTCCCTGCTCCCAGCCCCCTCCCGGCCTGTTGCTGTCACTGCTGCGGCCCTGTCTCAGTGGCACTTCAGCAGCAGACCCCAAACTTCGCTGCATTCCGGACCCCGGGGCACGTCAAGAAGCCTGAACACCTAGACCGCACTCCTGGCCACTTGCATCAGCGTCCCCAGAGCGCAGCCAGCTAGGAGCATTTTTTAAATCTCCCCAGAGCAGCCAAATCTGAGTGCCAGGGAGTTAGAGGAAGCGGGGAGAACGTTCAGCACCAGAGCCTGCTGCTGCCTGTCCGCGACTCCCTCGAGCCCTGGTGTGGCGCTTGTAGGCACAGAGGACATACAGGGAGCAAAGGGAAAGCCACGAAGACTGAGGGCTGGGGACAGGCATTTGGTGCAGCGATTCTGCTGCCCCTGGGGACCCCTGCATCCCGCATCAGAGGACCTGGGTATGAGTCTGGCTCTGCTTCCAATTCTAGCTTCCTGCTGATGCACATCCTGGGCGCCAGCAGATGATGACTCAAGTACTTGGGTTCTTGTTACCCTTGTGGGAGTCTTGGATGGAGTCCCTGGCTCCTGGCTTCAGCGTGGCCTAGCTCTGGCTGTTGAGAGCATTTCGGGTGTGAACCAGAGAATGGAGCATCTCTCGCTCTCACTCTATTCCTCTACCTTTCAGATAAAAATAAATAATTTTTTTTAAACACTGAAGGCTTGGAAATAATTAGGAGGCTCACAGTATAATGTAGCTTGACATGGAGGTAAGAGAAGAGGGTGGAATTGAGACGCATGTAGGAGGTGGAATTAATAGGACCGATGGTGCCCTGGTCGGGGTGGGAAGAGGCTCTGAGATGAAGGACTGGCTAAAAGATGAGCCCAGTTCCTGGGACACAAGGTGCAGGAACACCAGGGGCAGCTACATAATTCAGAACCCAGCGCAAAATGAAAATGTAGAGCTGTTTGCACAGAAATGTTTAAAAATTTCAAGATGCTGACAACAGCACGTTAAACCCAGCCGAGGGCCCTTCAGAGTGTGGGAGTGGACAATTGGAGGGCATGCACGGGGAGATGACTAGATGTGGACAGCCACTGACCGATGGCCTCTGTCTTCAGGTAGGACCCACAGACATGAGGGCTGGAGTCACTGTGGAAGATTTTCCTACTGATCAGTGAACGTCCTGTAGGCTACAGAAGTCTTTGTTCCTATGGCCTAGAAGCACTAACTGGCTGTTGGGGTATCGAGGGCATCGGAAACTCTGATGACAAGTGTTTGGTGGAAGAGGCTATGGCATGGGCCCATCCAGGTGGAAAAGGTAATACCATTGCAGGCAAATGTTACAATGCCAGTACATCAGAGCTCAGTGTGGGGACTAGGGATGAGCTTTCAGGGATTTGGGTGCTTGTCAAATATTTGCAGAGGCTGAAGGTGCTCTAAGCCCCTGGAGTACCTCCCGCAGACGTCAGACCCGAGTTTCTCGGGAAGTGCGCCCCTCTGAGGATACCACTGGGCAAACTCCACAGGTAAGGCCTCATCCCCATGGCAGCTGCCCCTGCTGTCCTGGCTAGGATACTGGAGAGTGGATCTGGAAGCCACCTGGGCCCTGATCTTACTCACAGAAGCGGCAGCAGCAGCAGCCACAAAGGAGCCACTGGAAGACGGCCCCCTTCACTGCCACTTTCTACGTTGTGTCCAGATGAGCGCAGTTGGCACCAGGTAATCTAGATCTCAAGTCCTGGCAGCGGGGGAGTCAGAGAAGTGTTTCTTTTGTGCAGTTTTTCAACCTCTCCACGCTGAGGGAGGGTAGAACGAAGTTCAAGTGAAATCGCCCAGACTAACAACCACAGTCTGTTCTGTCATCCACAACAGTCGAGCAGGACGAGTACTCTCTCAGTGTGTGGTTGCTGATACAGTCTGCCTGCTGCTTTGAGGCTGCTTTGACTTGGAGGCCTTTAGATGGTGTCCTTCCAAGCTGCAGATCCACGTGGAGGTGCCTCTCTCGCCTACTCACCTTCTCTACGATTTCCCTTCCTCCTTTCCTTGTTCTGCCCTTGTCTGCCTCCATATAGTGATGTCTCTCTCTCTCTCTTCCTCTCTCTCTCTCTCTCTCTTCCTTTTTTTCCTCTCTCTCTCCTCTTCCTTCTTTCCTTCCTTCCTACCCTCTCCTTTGTGCACTAGTGTCCTATTTACACCAATGGCCAGACTATGAAACCGAAGTGTCACTTTAGTATTTGTGTCTCCTGAGTACACTTGCTCTTCCCAGGCTCACCAGCAAATGCGAACTGAAATTTTCTCCTAGGGACGGGTGCTGTGGCATAGCAGGTAAAGCCTCTGCCTGTAACACACACATCCTATATGGGCAGCAGTTCAAGTCCCAGCTACTCCACTTTGAATTCAGCTCCATATAAATAGTCTAGGAGAAGCAGCAGCAGATGACCCAGGTGCTTGGGCCCCTGCCACCCACATGGGAGACCTGGAAGAAGTCCTGGCTCCTGGCTTCAGATTGGCTCAGCTCCGGCCATTGTGGCCATCTGGGGAGTGAACTGGTGAATGGACAATCTCTCCCTCTGTCTCTCTCTCTATATATATCTCTGATTTTCAAATACGTAGATAGATAGATGGATGGATAGATGGATAAAAGAAATTTCCTCCTAGAGGAAAAACAACTAGATTTAATTGTTCCTTTTCCCTGTAGACCTCAACGTGAAAGGTTTCTGGCTGCCTGAGTTGGGCGCTCCCTGGATGGTACAGAAGGGAACCCGTGTCCCGTGAGAGATAAGAGGGCCAGGGGAGGCCCGTGAACAAGCCTGCCCTGACCGCCCCGACTCTGAGTGTCCCACAGAGGCGTTCTCCATCTCGCTCCCATCTCAGCTGCCAGGAAGCCTCTGATTAGAGGATCCAGAAGCATCCCCGTGACCTTGCCCAGCGGTGCACGCCCTCAGGGGTAGATAAACGCTCAGTTACTCACGTGCTGCTCCAAATGAGCGTCAGAAACCAAAAGTCTTACTAAGTCCCAGTTACGTCTCTGGATCAAACCATTGCGCAATCACTAATAAGGACAAACAAACAAACAAACAGAAAAAAAAATAGCGAAACACGCTTTTGTCTGATTTGAACTTACTGAACTGCGCTGGGGTAAAGGAAAGTTAGAAGGCCACTCGTGGGCCAGACCCCAGATACTACACAAAAATCCCCTTGATACCTACTCTGTGCAAGGCATTGTTCTTGTTCTTAAACGACAGGACGATCTAAAAACAACTACATAAAGCCCTGTCTGCGAGGAGCTTAGGGTCTAGGGCCCAAACATTTAACTGAATGAGATCACTTCTGGTGTGAACAGTCTTAGGAAGAAAAGAAAGTAAACAATGGAATAAAGAGAGACTGGAGGGCCCAGCACTGTGGCGTAGTGGACTAAGCCTCTGCCTTCGGTGCCAGCAGCACTGGTTCGAGTCCTATCTGTTCTTTTTCCATCGGCATCCCTGCTGATGGCCTGAGAAAGCAGCAGAAGATGACCCAAGTACTTGGGTCCCTGCTCCCACATGGGAGACCTATAGGAGGCTCCTGGCTCCTGGCTTCAGATCAGCCCAGCTCTGCCATTGTGGCCACTTGGGGAGTGAACCAGCAGATGGGAGATTTCTCGCTCTTGCTCTCTCCCTCTGTCTGCAATTCTCACTCTCAAATAAATAAATAAAAATTTTTAAAAAAGAAAAAAAAAAAGACAGAGATTGAAGTATGGGGTAGTTATAGTATACACCACGGTCAGGAAGGACCTCTTTGGAGAGGGACTAGTGTTGAGTAAGACTGAGAGAAGCGGCGCAAGGCCAGGGTAGGACCTGGGAAAGGACATTTTAAGCGCAGGTGGGCTCTGAGGCAGCCCCAGGACCAAGGGTTGGGGGAACCAGAATGCCAGTGGAAGAAGAGCACAGGGCTGGGCTGGGACAGGGGCCTGACCCACAGGCAGGGGTCCTGGTCTGGAATTTTTGAGTCTACTGTTTTTAAGGAAGAAATGATGTCGTTTGATTTCTACTTGGAAAAGATGTCGACTCTGGCCATGCTGCAGAAACATCCAGCGCAGGACATGGTGGGCGTGAAGACAAGTTACACGAGAGCGGGCAAGAAGAGGTGAGGTTGCAGCGTCAGAGAACACGCAGACAATGATCAGGTTAGAGGCGTCCATCTGTGATGACGTCAGGTTCCGGATGTGGGGGCAGAGGGCTGAAGACAAACAGAAGACGATGCTAGGGTCTCCAGCTTAGTGAACGGCGATTCTATCACTGAGGTCAGGTGAACTGGGTGCTGTGGGCTGGAGATCAGGATAATCCAGAATTCTGTGGTGGCTACACTGGGAGAAAGAAGACCGCGAGGCATCGAAGTGGAGGTGCCGCACTGTCTGGGACCCAGAAGAGAGGCCGGTGCACGCAATAAAAGTGCGGCTTAAATTTTTTTTTTCATTTCTATATATTTATTTTCATTTTTACTTGAAAGGGAGACAGAAAGAGATCGTCCACCCACTGGTCCACTCACCAAATGCCTTCAAGAGCCAGGGTTGGATTAGACTGAAGCCCAGAGCCAGGAGCTCCATCCAGGCCTCCCACCTGGTGGCAGGGACCCAAACATCTGAGCTATCGCCTGTTGCCTCCCAGGGTGCACATTAGCAGGAAGCCAGATTGGAAGTGGAGAAGTCGGGACTCAAACCAGGCACTGTGATACAGAATGCAGTCTCCCAGAAAGTGATGTAACTGACACACCAAATGCCTGTCCCAGGAGTGGAAGGTAAAGCCACAGGAAAGGCTGAGATGACCCAGGTGGTGACACTGGATGAAGGAAAGGGAAGACAGCTGGCCATGCATTTAAAGTGAATCCAGGTCAGTGCAGTGCGCCGGCCGCAGCGTGCTGGCCGTGGCGGCCATTGGAGGGTGAACCAACGGCAAAGGAAGGCCTTTCTCTCTGTCTCTCTCTCTCACTGTCCACTCTGCCTGTCAAAAATAAATAAATAAATAAATAAATAAATAAATAAATAAAGTGAATCCAGGAGGCTCAGAGGTCTGATTTTTCTCCAGCAGTTTTGGCTTCTGAAGTACAGGCCCTGAGCAGGTAGGTTGTTGGATTTAAACAGCCAGGAGTTTCAGGGTGGTTATGATGAAGAAAGAGGGCCAGCAGGTTATTCAGCAGTGGACTTCAGTTAGGAATCTATGGTAACGGGACACAACAGGGTGACTGAAGTGCAATGGTGGGGGGACCAATGGAACGGTGGCTCGTGGAGCTGATGTCAGAATCGCTGAGGCGGGTGGTGAGCTGGGCGCCCGGACGTGGCGGTTACAGGGTGGGAAGTCTGTAAGTGCAATCTCGGGGGTGGAATGCAGGGGAGGATATGGTTTTCTTATGACTGTGAGTGGCTGAGCTGCCTGGAGGAAGTGTTACAGAACAACTACAAAGCAGGAGGAATCACTGCCCCCATTTTTCAGAGGAGAAAACTGAGACACCAAGATGGGAAAGTGATTTGCACAAAATCAAAGAGGTGACGACAGGGCCGTCTCCAAAGTCCTCGCCGTCCAGCACGCCCGCTTTTCACACTCCGCTCTGGCTTCTTAGCCACGATGCTTTCTTTTTTCCTTTCCGGAAACACTTTTTACCTGGAACCTTACTTTTTATCAGCGAAGACAGAAAGGTGACTGCACTGTCAGTCGATTTTATTGTCATGCTGGGTATGGCAGGCAGAAGAGTGAGATATGGTGACAATCTGGTGTTGGCCTGAGAACTGCTTACACATAGAATCTTCTAGAGAGAAACAGACCAAGTCCTCCAGTGGAAATGCACCTGCGTTGTCTGCGGTGCTCTCTGCTGGCTCTCACCCAGCACAGCAGTCATGATTGGGGATGGAGTTGTTGTGGAAGGAGAGCTTAGACTTTGCCCAGAGCTTGCCCCTCACAGCTCTTTATGGGCTGTGACCCAAGCGGGACAGAGGAGACTAGTGTTACAGAACACACCTTGTGCCAGCTATTTAAATGTCACAATCCCAATTTTCTGGAGTCTTGTTTCCCTCACTGTCTCTTTAGGGGGTTATCAGAATTGAATCCGTTTTATCTTCTTACAGCCTGAGTCTAGACCAGCAAAAGTGTCCACTCAGCACGTGTCAATGAGCAAAGACAGATGAACAAAGTAGTACAGTTCCAAGGAAGAAGGAGAAATTGATCACACTTGGACAATACTGGAAGACTTCCTGAGAGTGGTGGCCATAGTAATGGGAGAGAGGAAGAGTTTGGGAAAAAAAGTCTATTGAATTGAATAGGAAACTTAGAGCGCAGCACGTGTGATTCTGGGAAGAAGTATCCTGCAGTATACTGACAGGTGTGGCGCCCAACCCTTCCAAGGAAAGTGTGAGCAAGAAGATTTCATAAAATCAGAGGGAGGAAACTAGCCTGTCAGCTTCATAGAGGCTGAGAATAGGGAAATGAACTTGGAAGGACTTTGGACAGTAGGAACTAAAAAGGAAGAACAAAATTCTCATTTTAAAGATGTTTTGCTGGGGCAGCATTGGAGATGGTGAAGCCGCCACCTGCAACACTGGCACCCCCTTGTTGCAGCGCCAGTTCAAGTCCTGGCTGCTCCACTGCCAGTCAAGCTCCCTGCTAACGTGCCTGGGAAGGCAGCGAGTGATGGCTCGAGTGCTTGTGCTCCTGCCACCCACGTGGGAGACCCAGATGGAATTCCTGGCTCCTGCTTTCAGCCTAGGCCAGCCTGGACTCTTGGGTCCATTTGGGGAGTAAACAGGTGGATAGAAGACAGCATTCTCTCGCTCTCACTCACCCTCTGTCTCTGTCTCTCCCCCTTTCTATCTGTCACTGTGCCTTTCAAAAAATAAACAAATAAATCTTTTTTAAAAAGATTTTATTTTAAAAAAGATTTTATTTTATTTTAAATTCAGAGTTACACAGGGAGAGAAGGAGAGGCAGGGAGAGAGAGAGAGAGAGAGAGAGAGAGAGAGAGGTCTTCCAACTGCTGGTTCACTCCCCAATCGACTGCAACGGCCAGAGCTGCGCTGATCCAAAGCCAGGAGCCAGGAGCCCCCTCCAGGTCTCCCAACGTGGGTGCAGAGGCCCAAGGACTTGGGCCATCTTCTACTGCTTTCCCAAGCCATGGCAGAGAGCTGGATTGGAAGTGGAGCAGCTAGAACTTATGGAATGCCAGCACTGTAGGTAGCGGCTTTACCTGCTACACCACAGCGCCAGCCCCAAATAAATCTTTTTTATAAAGACTCTTCCAATAACTCAATTTTACACTGAATTATATAACCTCACAAGAAATTCAATTCAAGGAATATATGGAGAGTGTATCACAATTACGGCATTTGTTTTCTCAAAACACCTGCTTTTCTCAGGCCTGCAGAGCTGATTCTAAGATGACTCTCTGGGTTGTCGCACTGAGATTCCCATAATCCAGGAGCCTCCCAAGGCCCAGGCAAATTGGGACAGCTGGTCACCCTGGGTGGGAGTGAGAGCATGGAATGCTCGCAGGATAGAAGATGGGTGTCAAATGGAAGATAAAGCAGATGGCTCTCTCCAGACAGGGCCCAGAGGGACTGGGCTGAGAGGACTGGAGGGGACAACTAAGTGTCTATTGTCATATAGCTCTGGGTTCTTTGCTCAGTAAATGCCTCACTCATTAGCAATGTGGGTTTCTGAGTTTTAAATGACCAGGTACATGGAATAAAACTCTCAATGACAGTGACAGAGAAAGAATGTGCTCGTGAGAACCACTGGGTAGAAAGAGCAAAAGTGAAGGGGAGAGAGCTGGGAGCCTTCCAATTGCATCTGAACACCAGTAGTAGGCCAGCTGCAGGACCTGTACAGCCCGTGGGAAAACCACTCAGCCACCACTGTGAGCCCCAGTGCGCGGTCATAGGCAAGTCCACGCTGCACCCCATCGGGCCCACACAGAACAGTCATCGACCTCGCTGGAGTGGCCAGAGGAAGCCAGGACAGGGGGAGACGGTGAGCAGGTCTGGGGAAGGACCTTTCAAGCAGTGCACAAGCCAGAGGCACTGTCCCCCTACGTGAAGTAAAGATTGGCGGAACCGCGCCGTCTCATCAGCATGGAGCAGAGACGTCTCTACAGCAGGTGGTCTGCAGGAAACATAGCAGAAGCTACTGTGCTCCTTACTGGTAAGTCATGACTCCAGCATTTTACTGTTTGGGAAAGAACTGGCAAGAGCGAGCAAACAAAATAAAACCAGGAGAAGGAAATAAGACCAGCTGTGCCCATGCGGTTGATAAAAATCCACATGATCACAGAGAGACTGAACACAGCAGCCTCTGGAGATATAAAGAACAAGAAACATGGCCCGCCCGGGCTGACACCCAGCAAGACAGAGCATCAGCAGACGTTGGAAAGACCACGTGTCCCAAGCCAAGAAAGAAGGTGTAAAATGGACCGAGACAACTGCTGGCTGTAGCCTTTACTAATGACATGATCAAAGGAGTGGAGCCACCTCGCAGAAATGCCCATGCTGGGGATGACAATGACCATGACACCTCCGGAACACTCACTGTGTGCCAGCTATTATGCTAAAGGATTCTCATAGATCACCTGCGCTGAACCTCCTAACAACCGTGCCAGCAGGCATGATGGCAGCTGTGGATCCTGAGGGCCAAGGTCACAGAGCGGCGATCAGGGATAGTCCTGTTCCAACGCAGACCCTCTGACTCCATACTCGGCTTTCTGACACTACGCTGCAGCTGGCGCCACCCAATGCAGTTATTTTAGATTTTGTCAGAAAACTCTTTGTGTCAACTTTTTAAAAATGAGTTTAAAATGTTAAAAATGATTCTGCATCAGACTCACACGCTGTACGCTTCCTCTTTCATTTTGAAACTCCCGACCCAGGAGGAAGCACACGAATGGCTCAGCAGCCACAAGTCAGGGTTCGGGTAAGAGAGGGTTGGCAGCTCCTTCTAGAATGAAGACCTGGGTGGGAGCACTTAGGGGGTGGGTGGGGAGAATGGGGAGGGAAGGAGAGAGTCAGTCCCAGGTCTGGTGACAGACATCTCGCAGCGCATGGAGAAACACGTGCTGGCCACAAAGCTGAGACACTCCTTCTCCACCAAGGAGGAGGCATGCTGTGGGGCTGCTCTCAACATGAGAGGCACAGCATGGGGAACGTCCCTACAGCACAGAGCGAGCCAGTGTCTCATGAATGAACGGATGAGTGGCTGAGCGGATGGATGAGAGGAAATGACTCACCTGGACCACAGTGTGTGCAGCTCCTGGGAGCAGATATGAGTGGCCATAGAATTGCGTTCTCATTTATGAACTAAAAGAATGGATCCTCAGCATTTTAATGATATTTGAATCTTCTTAGAACTATTGCAATGGGGGTGAATATTTGGTGCAGAGGTTAAGTCATCACCTGGGACACGTGCATCCCGTAGCAGGGTGCCTGGGTTTCAGATCTGGCTCCACTTCTGATTCTAGCTTCCTGCCAGTGCACATCCTGGGAGGCAGCAGGTGATGGCTCAAGCAGTTTGGTCCCTGCCACCCAAGTGGGAGATCTGGATTGAGTTCCTGGCTCTTGGCTTTAGCCTGGCCCAGCACTGGCTGGTCAAGCACTTGGGGAGTGAACCAGTAGAGTGGAGATTTCTCTCTCTCTCTCTTCTCTCTCTCTGCCTCTACTTCTCAAAAAAATAAACAAAACTTTTTAAAAAAATTGCATTGCTCAGTTGCAACCAAGCATTGTGACATCTCCCCGGGGTTCTCTTTTGCTATATGGCATATTCTTATACTCTCTTTTTTAAAGGGAAGAATGAATGAGGTTTTTCAGGTTCAAATAGAAAGTCATATGCTAGGAATATACAAATTCTTATCAAAGACAAGCGATGTAAGTATGCTAACCAGATGAGTGGAATCATCGTGATTGAGCTTGAGAGTGAGCTCAGCTTCCTGGCAGCCAAAGCGAAGAGGCAAACACAGTAAGTTGCCCTACTGTCTTGTCACAAAGGAGGAAGCACAGCAGGCCCTCAAGGAAGACCCAATTGCTTCTGAGCACTGAGTTCTCAGGGACTTCTCGTGTGGCGTTATCCCTGGAATCACTGGCATTTCCCATCCCTCGCTCTCCTGTTTCCAACATCATTAGGAGTACATTGCACTGGCAGTAAAGGTAAAACTGAAGGCGCAGCGTGAAAGCATAACTCCGCGAGCCCTACTCTGTGGGGCCCCAAGACAACGTCATCCACGCCTGATATCAAGTTGGAAATGAGGTTGCCTATAAAGAAAGGAAGCAGATGTTTGCCAAGCGCTTACCACCTGCATGCAACACCTTCTTCCTGTCTGTGTTCGGTTTCCTAACCTTATTTGTACAAGTCGAGCAACGTGCCCTGGATTTACTGCCCTTAGCAGTGGGGTCCCAAGCCCACGTCCTCTTTTCTCTACCACATGTCCTCCGCCCCCGTGCCTGCCTGCCCTCCCACCGCCGTGGGAAAGAACCAATGAACAATGCAGCCCCTGGACAGGCTTCTCTTGCTGCCACTCTTTTCAGGCAATTTCTGGTTATTCTCTCCCACGAAGGCCTGGAGTGCTGGAGTCACATATTTTATTAAGAACACATCATTTTGTTCCAAACTCAAATGAGCAGTTGGGGCCAGAAGGATGAGTCAGATCATGCGAGTTCAGGGGCGCTCCTGGCTCTCCCGCCATTGGAAGCAGGTGGTCTCAGAGCTGTAAAAGTCTCTGTTTCAATGGCATGAGAGGGGATAATTATATTCCCTCTGCAGGGACTGGCAGGCGTGCACGCCCCGCCCCCGGACAGTGGAGACTACGCAAGGATGGCAGGTCTGGGACCCGCTGCGGAACGTACACAACTCTGTCTTGAAGGAGAATGGCTATGACAGGCACCCCCGTGCGGCTCCCACACGTTCTCATCAGGGGGCTCCCCCTCCCCGTCTTGGACCTGTTTCTTTGCACCTGCGCCTGCCTGCCTGTCAGCTCTGCCAGCAGGGGAGAGCACCGGCATCTCTCCGTGTGGCCGCCAGATCTGTGGGTCAGATCCTTTTTTTTTTTTTTTTTTTTTTTTGTAAAATTATTTTTAGGTTTTTCAAAACGGCTTTCAAAGATAAACTGGTAATGAGTGAAGCACAAAACCGGGAACGTCATCTCTTTTCTTTCTTTGTAACTTTCGTGTCTCAGTTCCCCCGGGGACTCTACAAGATTTGCTTGCCGCCGTCCTCTGCGATGGGCTGTCCCGTGTGCTTTCCCTGGCTCTCCTCAAGTGCTATTTGGTCTCCACTGCTGTGGCCACCGCTGGGCTTTGCTTCACTCCGCACACGCTGTCAGCCCTTGTGTCTCAATCCCTGTAATTAGTCAGCCCTGGGAACTCTCTCTTGCGAGGCTGAGGTTCTTTACTTTCAGGTTGCCTTGGATGAGAAGGAACCGTCGTCGTCCGCTTTCTCCTCTGTCAGTCCCAGGAACTTTCCAACACCTCCATGGTGGGCGCGCCTTGCTCCAAGGACCACACTCCAGCTGGGCAGAGTCTTCCCTGAGTTCTCTCATTGGATGTGTGTGAAGGGTGAGATGGAGACACAGCACCACCACGAACGCATAGTGCGTGGCTATGTCTATCCACATCAGGGCCATGGGACAGCTGGATCTAAACCTGTTTTTAGAGACACAAGCACCTAGTGCTTGCCTCCGCCCATCCCAGGGCACTTGGCACCCTTTCTAGCACAGTGCACAGAGTATAAGTCAGCCGGTTCTAATACTGCAGCGGGCATTTTGTACATGAGTGGGGATAAAGCCAGGTCTGTCTTTCCTTTACCACTCATTCTGCTCCTGCTGCTGGAGGAGCCATGCACCTGCGGGAGGGAGGGAACTTGATAACGACACAGAGACAGACATTTGTATGTTAGCAAGGAATCATGGTATAAGCTCAGCATGCGTACAGGTGTGATCCTGGAAGGAGCACCTGCTGGTGTCACTGTTCTCAGCCTAAGGAAGGCAAGTGCCTATCCTTGACTCTGCCTGCGTGTGCTGGCTCCTTTATCCGTCAGGAACTGGGAGCCAATCAGGGAGCACAAGGCTTTGGCCACAGCAAATACACTGCCCTTGCTCCAGAACTCAGGCTGGTCAGGATTAGCAAGTGGAGAGTTTGGCAGTGAATTGTAGAGACAGCTGAACATCAAACAAGCATAGGCGACCTCACTATGGGCTGTGTGGTTTCGAGATTCCCAACCTGGGGCGCCAGCATTTCAGTGTTCAGAAATGCTAAAGAAGGCTGGCCTGGTCACTGTGGAGCCATGTAGCTCCTTCAGGATAACCTTGTGTCTGGACTAAGACCCAGAGGGCTGGCACAGAGCAGATGTGGCTACGGGCTTGTTAGGAACTTTGCATTCAGATGAGGGCTTTGGAGCTGCCTGCTAGATCTCCAAAGAACCTGTGCCTTCTGTGTATCTATATATCTGTATAAAACCATATTTTCAAATCTGATTTCTTTTCACAAGAATAGTAACCTACATAAAGCTTTACGGTTTTATAAATTGGCCTACTTATGAAAGTGTCAAGTAACACATGTTTACATTCCTTTTACTTTGATTTTCCAAACAGCAGAACTAGATCCCATATCAGACAAATAATTAATAGGTTAGTATCCAATGGAAATAAAGAGGGGCAGTTTTCTCCACTAATGGCATTATTAACTATACTATTTAGAGACTACAATGAATGAATTTTAGTTTCTCATAAGTTTTTTATTCAATATTAAATTTCAAGGAGAATAACTTGAAAACAACCACTCTTCCCTAATTACTTTCATTATGTCTCTCAGAAACATATACCCATTGAGTCCTCTTATCCTCTAGTTTGGTTTAGTGGAGCTAAGAAAAAAAAACACTGGATATAATATGAGTGGTTCAGTAATCGACCATCAGAATATCCCCAGCTAAGACACAGAGTAGAGAGGGCTTTCCCTGCATGGTGTATGCCCCCTCAGTGCCAGGGTGCCCCTACCTGCCAGGCACAGGTGTGCCAGGCCCTTGAGAGCCAAGCAAGGGAGGACGCTGTGCCCAGAACCTCCCCTCCAGTGACGGGGATGCAGGCGAGAAGCCAGACATATGAAAGAGTGAAATGACTGAGTGGGAGGCTGTCACAGTTCTACCTGCTGGACTGGAATCCAGGATGGCAAAGGGTTAAAGGAAGAAACACACGCTCTGGACTCCCTTGAAAGTCAAGGCCTCTTGCTCCACGTCTCCCTTCTGCCTCCACGCGTGGCTGTCCACCAGGACCAGCAGGACAGATGCCCGATGATGTGCACCACATCCTCTCTTCACTGCCTCAAGAGATGCCAGGCCCAGGTGGTGGTCTTGGGGAAGTCCTGCCCCCCACCCCCTGGGCCCCCCAGGTCTCTGAGGTGGAAGTACAGTGGAGAGTCCCTACCCCACTCTCAATGACTTTCACTTTCACTCAAGCCCTGGCTCAGCACTCGCAGGTCTAGGGGAGGAGCTGACCAGGAAAGAGTAGGGCCCCTTCCTGTGCCACACAGTAGGTCAATATCTTTTATTTCCCCAGCAGGTGCTCTTCCTAAAGTTCTTCCCAAGCTACTGCCTCTCTCTGAAGTCAAACAAGAGGTCTTCAAAGAGTTCACAGAAAATGCATATTATGAATTTTTTATGCATGGATTTCAAATAGCTTTGCACCAAAATTAAATTATACTTTAATTCTGTTTCCTATGAACTTTTCCAAGTGCCCTCCTGTCTTACAAAAGCCTCTTGAACATTGAACTGGAAGGTGAATCCTGGACTATTCTTTGGGTGGCCTTACAAATGTGTTCCCTAAGTGACCATCCGTTCCAGGTCCCAGTGATTCTCCACCAGGAAGACATCTTCCCTCTGTCCCCCACCTCCTGGGAACAATTGGCAATGTCTGGAGGTGTCTGTGGTTATCACAAGTGGTGGTGATAGCGGGGGTGCTGTCATCATCTGGTAGGTAGAGCCCACAGATGCTGCCAAACATCCTGTAATGCAGAGGACACCTCCATACCAAAGAACTAGCCAGCCCCCAAATGTCCTTAATGTCCAAGTTGTGAACCCTGACCTACCCCTCACTACCCACACAAGAGGGCTTGAGGTGAGCTCCTCTGATATATGTTCCTACAGGGGCACTTGGTCACAGGATGCTGGAGAAGAGGCCAGGAGTCCTGTGACTGAGTCAGTGGCTCTCTCCCCTCAGAGGACTCAGCTCATAACCCAAATTCTAGGTTATGTGACACTCACAGAAATGCACTCTACTGCATTCCAGTTCCTCAGGGCAGCTGACTTGCAGATGGCATGGATAATGACAAAGTTTCCTCTGTGTTTCATTGACCTTATTTTTTTTCTTTAAGTAATACTAAATGATGGCATCTACTTGTAGCCAAACATTCACTAAATCAGCAAAGATTTATTGTGTGCCCAGCAGGTCGAGTCACTGGGCTCTGTGCTTGATGGATGGTGAATCTGAGGCTAGTGCAATTAGGCGGCGGCCCCGGCAGCCGGAGTCCTGCACCAGGTGGGGAGGGAGGAGTGGGTGCTTATTAAGGCAGAATCCTATCTCCCTCCAGACATTCTGATTTCCTAAGTGAGGATGGGGCTGAGGAATCTGTAGTTTTAGCCAGAGACTCAAGGCGACTCACTCAGGCCATCCATGGGACCACACTTTAAGAAACGATAGTAGAAATCCTGAAATCCTACCAATCCCAGGTCTAAAATCTACCATGGTAATTTCCTGAGCCCCTGGAAGAATATGATTTAACTATAGAACTTTTATGGCATGGAGTGAGCATTAGACAAGCCCATTTGTTTCGGTGGTAGTCAGGAGAAGAGTCCCTTGTATGTGAGAGAGGTGTGAACGCTCATCTCTGCACCCAGCGTACAGCGAGTACAGATCACTAATCTTCCCTGGTTACCAAATGAATGACTCCCCTGATTACTGTTTTCTTTCAAACCCTCGCTCAAACAGCTGTCATAAGCACTCCTTGTTGGTGACTTCTCAATGGATCTCTCTTTAGTAGCACAGAGATCACCATCAGAGGTCCAAATCTAAACCTTGTTTCAGGCGAAACTCTCCAAAGCTATTAGAAACACCAGAACACTCACTTATGGCTAATATCAAGGACGTCATCTCACTACACAGGTGAGACACATAGAAAACATAGGCGGTCACTTTCAGCCCAATTACTCGACGCCAAATTTCTGTGCTCAATTTAGTAATAGAAGAAATCAACAAAAAGAACCTTATGATAATCATGAAATAGCAGATTAAATTGAATGTATCATCATGCTCACTGGAGGAGAGACATACGGATTAAAGGCCAGAATATCTCAGAAAATGTGCCAACATCTCCTAACATGACTAATTATAAATATATCTCATTTTCAACTCATTCTGCTCCTTTATACTTGTCTTTATCATACTTTCACATGTCTCTGTGTTTCTGTTTTGTCCTTGCTGTGCACTTTTTGCTGTGGATAACCCCACCAATACCCACTGAGCTCACAAAATTGGACCCCATTGACTTTACTCCCAGATCAAGTGCTGCCAAAGACTCCAGTCTTTGTGTTGCTATTGAAACCAGGCAAAATACAAATGAATTTCCAAATAGGATGGAAATGGTGCTTCCATAATCTATAGAGGAAAAACTCACAGTTTTGTGTGTGGTCTGTAGCCTTCAACCATGCACAGTAACCCAGGTCCCACACTCCAAAGAACTCCATGTCCCTGGCACCATCAGATGAAAGAAAAGGCCCTCCAGCACTTTGGAACTTTGAATCTACCTATCAATTCAAATGCAAATCTTCCCCCCTCCAAACTCCAGTCTGCTGATTTGCTGTCAGATGCATTTTTGAGTAGACCCTGCTCCCCGCACAGCCGCATGCAAATGGTGGGTGCTCAAGTATAAGAGGCGACAGAAAGACTGGGACCATACCTATTTTTGCAGCCTCCACCTTCAGGTTGAAATCCCAGTTCCTGGGCAGCTTTAAGGACATCTTGCTCCGGGTTTGGAGGAACAACTTGGGGAGCCGCGCGTCCGTCCTGATCGGCTCCGGTCTCGCCTGTCCGCTCTTCCCCTCTGGTTGTGAATGCTTTCTCCCACTTCGGATTCCTTCACAGCGATCTTAGGTTTGAGGTTGACTTGCCAACGTGCCTCCTCTTCCTCTCAGATGAGAGGTCCATCCATCTGTCGCTCGTAGACGGCACCCAAGGGCCCACTGTCCCGCAGGGCTGGTGCCTGGCTCCTCCGGCTTTCAGTTTTACCAGAAATTTCCCAGTTGACCTCTCTTTGTGCTGCGTCATGGGAAGCAAAGCTCTTGTTCAAAAGAATCTCAGGCCTCACCAAGGCAAGGTCCTGATAAACAACTGCCGCCTCTGGGCTTTTTTTTTTTTTTTAAACTGTCTGCTTCCTTGCATTTGAGGAAGTGGGTGGCTGTTCAGTGTAATGATGCGTTATGAGCACTCTTCGTTGAGAAAATGGTTTTTGGAAACGTTTGTAAAACTAGAGTGAATAGTTTGGGGATTAAAAGAAAACAAGTCCAAGACCCCTACCATATACCTCTACTTTAAGCTCTCCTGCTCCTCCCCGGATGAATCAAAGATCCAAAAATGATCACGAAGATAAGCATAACGCCCCACCCCCACCACCAAATTAACTCCTTTTAAATTCCTGCTGCTCTGGCCGGTGCCTCGGCTCACTAGGCTAATCCTCCGCCTTGCGGCGCCGGCACACCGGGTTCTAGTCCCGGTTGGGGCGCTGGATTCTGTCCCAGTTGCCCCTCTTCCAGGCCAGCTCTCTGCTGTGGCCTGGGAGTGCAGTGGAGGATGGCCCAAGTGCTTGGGCCCTGCACCCCATGGGAGACCAGGAGAAGCACCTGGCTCCTGCCTTCAGATCAGCGCGGTGCGCTGGCCGCAGTGCACCGGCTGCGGCGGCCATTGGAGGGTGAACCAATGGCAAAGGAAGACCTTCCTCTCTGTTTCTCTCTCTCACTGTCCACTCTGCCTGTCAAAAAAAAAAAAAAAAAAATTCCTGCTGCTCTAAGGACACATAGTAAGCACTCCACCTGCCCAGGACAAAGGTTCCCAGTGATCCCAGCTGATGCAGGGAGGCTTTGGATGCCTTTAGCTATAAGTCCACGTTCACTGGCCAGACCCCTTCAAAGGCCAGCATGGTTCTTTCTTTATCATTGTGGACACCATGTGAGCTTCAGCATCCCACGACATGAGTTCAAAACTCAGTTCTTCCACTTTCTAGCTCTGCAACCTTTTAAAAGTGACTCTTACTTACCTATTTATTTGTTTGAAAGGCAAAGAGACAGAGAGATGGCGATCTCTCATCTTCCAGTTCATTCTCCAAATGCCTACAACAGTCAGGCAGAAGCCAGGAGGAGCTGGGAATTCAATCCAGGCCTCCCACATGGTGGCAGGGCCCTCAGTCCTTGCACTGTCACTGAGTGCCGTCCAGGGTACGTATTAGCAGGAAGCTGGACTCAGGAGCTCGGACTTGAATCCAGGCACTCCAGTGTGGGATGTCGGCATCCCACGCAGTGTCTTTACTGTTGCACCAAATGCCTGCTCCTGGCTCTGTAACTTTTTTTTTTTTTTTTTAATCTTTTATTTAATGAATATAGATTTCCAAAGTACGACTCATGTGTTACAATGGCTTCCCCCCCATACCGTCCCTCCCACCCACAACCCTCCCCTTTCCCACTCCCTCTCCCCTTCCATTCACATCAAGATTCATTTTCGATTATCTTAATATACAGAAGATCAGCTTAGTATACCTTAAGTAAGGATTTCAACAGTTTGCTCCCACACAGAAACATAAAGTGAAAAATAATAGATGATTTTTTTTAAATGATGATGAAATCAGATCAGACCTATTGTCATGTTTAATCCCAGTGAGAGTCAAGTTGGGAATTGATAATTTCTTTCTTTTTTTTTTTTTTTAACAGAAGATCAGTTTAGTGTACATTAAGTAAAGATTTCAGTCGTTTGCACCCCCATAGAAACACAAAGTGAAATATACTGTTTGAGTACTCGTTATAGCATTAAGCCTCAGTGTACAGCACGTTAAGGACAGAGATCCTACATGAGGAGTAAGTGCACAGTGACTCCTGTTGTTGACTTTACCAATTGACACTCCTGTTTATGGCATCAGTAATCTCCCTATGCACCAGTTATGAGTTTCCAAGGCTATGGAAGCCCCTTGAGTTCTCCGACTCTTATCTTGTTTAGACACGGTCATAGTCAAAGTGGAGGTTCTCTCCTCCCTTCAGAGAAAGGCACCTCCCTCTTTGAAGACCTGTTCTTTCCACTGGGATCTCACTCACAGAGATCTTTTTGCCAGAGTGTCTTGGCTTTCCATGCCTGAAATACTCTCATGGGCTTTTCAGCCAGATCCGAGTGCCTTTAGGGCTGATTCTGCTGGCTCTGTAACTTTTAACGAGCAACTGAATCTCTCTGGGCCTCAGCATCCTCAATAGGAAAAAGGAGGCTGACAGTAACCCCGCCTGCGCACAGCACTGCAGAGGCGTCGAGCACAGAGCTTGCCACACAGTGGTTGTCCCACAGGCATCAGTTCAGCCCCTGTGCTGTTTAGCTCGGTTCTAGGACGGGCTTTCCTACGTTTAATGGAGTCTGCCAGGCCTAGGAGTTTAGTGTTTGGGCCCTGGCAACAGATTACCTGTGTTCAAATGCTGGCTCGAACAGTTTCTGGCTTTGTGAGTTTGGACAGGTCTCTTGACCACACTCTCAACAGCAATTTCCTCAACTGTAAGCGAGGCATATGGGGCCCACCTGTCATGACTGTTACGAGGTCTTATTAGCTAGGAGGTACAAAATACTCAGAACAGTGATGCCAGCCAGCCCCCAGGCCACACATCCTGGGCCCATTCAGTCTTCACCCGTCCGGGATGAGCAGCTGCTGCTTTCTCCGCTGATGGCCTTGCTCCCTGTTTCACTGAGAAAGAACTGGAAGAGAATGCCGTCAAGACCCCTCACCCTGCCACACAAAGAGGTGTCCACACAGCTGCCTGTGAGCTCTGCGCTCCACATGTTCCCTATCTCAGGCCGTCACGCCACCTTCTCTACTGTGTCAGCACTTCCTTCTCTCTCCTGGACTTTCTTTCTTTCTTTCTTTTTTTTTTTTTTTTTTTTTTTTTTTTTGACAGGCAGAGTGGACAGTGAGAGAGAGAGACAGAGAGAAAGGTCTTCCTTTGCCGTTGGTTCACCCTTCAATGGCCGCCGCAGCGCGCCGCGGCCAGCGCACCGCGCTGATCCAATGGCAGGAGCCAGGTGCTTCTCCTGGTCTCCCATGGGGTGCAGGGCCCAAGCACTTGGGCCATCCTCCACTGCACTCCCAGGCCACAGCAGAGAGCTGGCCTGGAAGAGGGGCAATCGGGACAGAATCCAGCACCCCGACCAGGACTAGAACCCGGTGTGCCGGCGCTGTAAGGTGGAGGATTAGCCTAGTGAGCCGCGGCGCCAGCCTCTCCTGGACTTTCTCACTGTGTTCAACTTACCACTGATTACCCCATCTTTTAACAAATCTCTGGATGTCACACCCCCTCAGCCACAGTCCCGTCTCTCCTTGCTTTGTGAGCTAAAGCTTTGGTAGACATTGTCTGCAGAAGTTTCTCCTTCGTCCCTCCTGAATCCACCCCCCATCAATGTTTTTGTCCCTAAAATTCCACAGAATGTGTTCTTGTCAACCACACTGACAACTTCCCTGTCACTAAATCCACAGGCCGATGCTCCTTCCAAATCCCACCGATTTACCAGCAAGACTGGACACATTCCATTGCTTTCTCCAACTCTGAGCCCTCTCCCCATGTGGTTCCCAGAACCTAGGCCAGGTCTGCTTGTCTTGCTGACTCTACCTCTGGTTCCTCACTGATTTCCCCTCATCTCTGACCTCTAAGGAAATCAAGCCTAACCAGTGGGCTTTTTCCCGTCTGCACTCATACCTTGCTGAGCTAGACTGGCTCAAGACTAGATGCCATTATTTACGGATGACGACAAGTGATATTTCCAGCCTAGGCTGTACAGCCCCCACCCCTGACCCACCCCACACTTGCATCTCTGTTTAGGTCTCTAATAGTCATCCCAAACCAAAGATGTCCAAGGCTTCTATTCCGGGGATCAGGCTGAAGGAGCAGTGGTGACCGGGGTGTATTCTCATCAAGCATGACAGAAGCTTTAAGAAGGAAGAACCACAAAAGTGTACTGAAAGTTACTGCTCGCATTCCATTGGCTTAGCCCAAAGCCTGTGAGACAGGAAGTACACACAGCCCCTGGAGGAAGGGAAAAGCACTTTTTTTTTTTTTCAAAGATTGATTTTATTTATTTGAAAGACAGAGTTACAGAGAGAGGTAGAGACAGAGAGAGAGAGGTCTTCCATCCGCTGGTTCACTCCCCAGATGGCTGCAACGGCCAGAGCTGTACTGATCCGAAGTCAGGATCCAGGAGCTTCTTCCAGGATCTCCCACGTGTGTGCAGTTCTTGGGCCATCTTCCACTGTTTTCCCAGGCCACAGCAGAGAGCTGGATCAGAAGAAGAGCAGCCGGGACTAGAACCGGCGACCACATGGGATGCTGGTGCTGCAGGCCAGGGCTTTAACCCACTGTGCCACAGCGCGGGCCCCAGCACTGTCTGCTGGTCAGGACTCCAGTCCTCCTCCCTCCCCAGCTTGCCCAGCTGTCCTCCAGCTCCCCAGCAGCGCTGGACTCCTCTGAACCTTGGCTCAGCCATCGGTAGACTCTGCGTGATCTCCTGTCCAACCCCAAGCCGGCTGCTCTCTCCCTTGTCCTAAATGAGGGGGCAGTCATCCTGGGCCCTACCCCCACTCACAGGGAACTTGCCACCTCCCAGAGTTTCAGTCCTGAGATCCTTAATTCAGAAACTCTGAGAATATTTTGGGTTTTTATTATTGTATTATTTTAAATGTTGGATTAGTGTGTAATATTTAGACATTTTTATAGGGTACAAGTCTAATATGCCAACACATATATACAACTTAAATCAATCATATCAGACAATTAGCCTTTCCATTTCCTTACCTTTTCTTTGTGTATCGTGCCCACCAGCTCTTCCTTCTTTATAGAAGATACAGTGCATTATGGTGACCCAGAGTCACCCCTGTGTGTATAGAACACCAGACCCCCTCGCCTCCCTCTGACAGCACTTGAGAATTCACTGCCCAACTCCTCTTGGCCTCTCCTCCACCCTTCCCAGCCTCCAGTAACCCAGTTACGTTCAGCTCAACTATATATTTTTTGGAATTTCTGAAAATATTTTGAGGGTGGCTTTTAGAAACGCACAGGGAACTTCCTTTGCTGTGTAGGGTAGGTCCCTGTGAGTCTTGGAAAAACTCATGACCTGTGGGGGAAGTTGGTCGTGCACACTCAGGCAGTCAGAGGAAAGGCAGCCTTGCAAAGACGCGGTGCAGCTGGGGTCCCTGCATCCCTCGGCAGAGCCCCCTCTGGGTCAGTCAGCTGTGTGTGTGTGGGGAGGGGGGCTGTAATGTTGCACCCTCCCTCTCTGGCCTTCATAGAATGAAGAATACGATGTCTTTACTGGTCCCAAAGTTTGAATAACCACCCACAATAGCCAAAGCAAAAATCCATTTACCTGTTCCTTATTGCATGCTAACCATTTATGGAGGGCTGAATGTCAGCTGGACCTTGGAAGAATGTTCATGAACAAACAGACTGAGCGTGTCCCTCCCCCTTCCCTTCAGGCACTAACAGTCTGTGGCGGGAGAGGAACAATTGAGTGTGCAGTTAAACATGACATAAGAAAGGCTTTGTTGGGGAAGTGTGGGGAACGGTGAGGGTTTGTGGGGGAGGAGCCTGAAATTGGGGCTTGGAGAGTGAGCGAAGGCTTCCTGGAAGAAGTGCCTTTATTAAATTAAAGTTTGGTGCAAGAGCTGAGGAGACCAAAATGTTCCAAACAAGGCAAATGGCTTGCAGGAGGCACGTGGGCAAGCAAGATGCCTTCAGGAAGGCTGAAAGCATGGGATGGAGGTGAGGGGCCAGGCGCATATGGGCTGCAGCCTGCAGGCCACAGAGAGCCTTGGTAAAGAGTGTGGACTTTGCCCTGGAGCAAATAGAGGCCTCAGAGGAGTTTCTATTAGGGTGGGGAGAGAGGGCTGCTGTAGGCATTCAGGTGAGAGGGAGCCAAGAGAGGAAGAAGGAGAGATGCGCAGAGGGGAGAGGGGGAGAGGGGGAGAGGGAGGGGGCAGCCGCAGGGGCAGGGAAGAAAGGAGTCCTTTGGGTGGTGAATTTATAGCCCTGGGGGAGTTCTTACGGGAGGGGGAGGACAGAGACACCTGAGCGTCTGACGCCACTTCTGGGTGGAGCTTCTGATCAGAGAGAGGGGCGAGAAGTCGGGGTCCCCCCGCGGAAGCTGCAGGGCTCAGCGTGTGTGCGTAGTGTTTGGAGACCCACAAGCACCTGAATGCAGATCTTCTGCAACTGGGCAGGCCTCGAGCGCAGATCATTCCTTCCTCCACACGTTCGCTCGGTAAACATTTGTCCAGGACTGGGCTGAATGCGAGTAAACACCGGCGGTCAGGAACCTGGCTAATCCGCAAATGGCTCACAAGAGAGAAGTGTAAACAGAAGGCAGTGCTGTGAGGGGTGCCAAAGCAGTGCACACACCGGGGAGGGTGGGCGGGAAGTGGTTAGCTCAGCTTGGGTGGCCAAGGGTGGCTTCCCAGGAAATGGGAAGGTGAGAGGTGATCGCGGTGATCGAGCAGGACCCTGCAGACAAATGCAGCAAACGAAGGGGGCGGGCAAATGCAGCAGGCGTTCAGGGAGGTACCCGGGCTGGCTGCGGGGGCAGACACAGGAGGGCAGGAGCCTGCTACCTTTACTGAGGCAGGGGACCCTATCCTGAGCTGAGGGTCACTGGAGAGTTTTCTAAACATTTCTTTCGCTGCTGTTTCCCACTACAGAATTCTAGGCACGATCTTTGTAGAAGTTTTCAATTAGCAGAAAGATAATTAAATCACTCTTACCATCTGATATGTAATAAGAATTTTTGTAGTTCTTAGTTTCCTGTCTCTTGTTCTGTTTACATGTGTAGGTGATCTATGTATTTACATGTTTTATTTTTTTAAAAAACAGCTGTATGTGCTGTTTATTTATTTTTGACAGGCAGAGTTAGACAATGAGAGAGAGAGAGACAGAGAGAGAGTTATAGACAGTGAGAGACAGAGAGAAAGGTCTTCCTTCCGTTGGTTCACTCTCCTAATGGCTACTATGGCCAGAGCACTGCACCGATCTGAAGCCAGGAGCCAGTTGCTTCTCCTGGTCTCCCTTGTGAGTGCAGGAGCCCAAGCACATGGGCCATCCTCCACTGCCCTCCCAGGCCACAGCAGAGAGCTGGCCTGGAAGAGGAACAACCGGGACAGAATCCAGTGCCCCAACCAGGACTAGAACCCCGGGTGCAGGTGCCGCAGGCGGAGGATTAGCCTAGTGAGCCACGGCGCTGTTTTATAAGTTGTTAAGCTTACTTCAACCAAAACAAAACATGAAATATTGTCATTATACATTTTACTGAAGCATCACTACCAATGGATTCATAGTTTTTAATTCTATGGTGAAAGCAAACTTTCTTCACTCGATTCTGTTTCACCGAGCATTTGAGATATGTGTAAATTGTCATAATATCCTAGTAGCTAAAAATCTGGATAAATCCATTCTCCCTCCTCCCACTCCAAGAGGAATTCTTGAAGATACACATGCTGAGAAAGTGGATAAGCTAATGGGAAGACATGTCATGGATTCCAAATTGCCCTCTGGAAGTTTCCACCAATTTCTGTCCCATCAGCAGTCTGTGAGGGGCCCATTTCCTGCTGAGCCTGTGAGTTGACATTGTCATTTTTTAGAACCTCCAACCGAAGAAGCAAACGATCCTGTGTCAAGCAGTGGAACTAAGACTATTTTGTCACATGCTTCTCGGCCATCTGTAGGGGTTAATGTGAGCGATTTTGCAAGCCATCAATGCAGGTTTTCTGGTGTCTTTGTGGCCTTCAGCCACAGGCTCTAGGATCTTCAGGCTCCGGTTTTCCCTGAACTAGCACTCCGCTTTCTCACCTCCTTGCCCTTTGTTTCTTCATCTCTGTTACTCTCCTCTGACAGCTTTGTTAGTATAGATTCCGCACACCACACCTTTCATCCATTTAAGGTGTACAACTCAATGACTGTTAGTATATTCACTGAGCTGTGCGTTATCAGCACAACCAGTTCTAGGCCATTTTCATCACACACACACACACAACAACAACAACAACAACAAAGAATCCCTGTATCATACAACATGGAGCAGAGGTGAGCATACACTCTCCATTTCGCCAGTCTACTTTCTGTCTGAATAGATTTGTCTGTTGTGGACATTTCATGTAAACAGGGCCAGACAATACTCTCATGTGATCTTTTGTGACTGTCTTCTTTCACTTAGTATACTGTTTCAAGGCTCATTAATATTGCAGAATGTATCAGTACTTTATTTCTTTTCCTGGTTAAATAGTATTCTGTTGTATGGATTCTGTTGTATGCCATGTTTTGCTTACTCATTAACTGATGGCCATTTGAGTTGTTTTCACTTCTTGGTTATTATAAATAATGCTGTTATGAGCATTCATGTCCAAGCTTTTATGTGGCCATAACATATGCTTTCGTTTCTTTTAGGTATGTCCATAGCAGTGGAATCATATAGTAACTCAGAGTTCAAGCTTTTGAGAAATGACCAGAATGTTTTCCAAAGTATTTATACTGGGGCCGGTGCTGTGGCGTAACGGCTAAATCCACAGCCTGGAATGCTGGCATCCCATATGGCGGCTGGTTCAAGTCCCTGCTGCTCTGCTTCCAATCCAGCTCTCTGCTATGCCCTGGGAGAGAATTGGAAGATGGCCCAAGTCCTTGGGCCCCTGCACCTGTGTGGGAGACCTGGAAGAAGCTCCTGGCTCCTGGCTTCAGATCAGCACAGCTCCAGCCACTGCAGTCAATTGGGGAGTGAACCAGAAGATGGAGGACCTCTCTCTCTCTCTCTGACTCTCCTTCTCTCTGTGGAACTCTTTCAAATAAATAATAAATCTTTTTTAAAAAGTAGTTATACTGTTTTACATTCCCTTCAGCAGTGTTTGAGAGTTCCATCTTTTTTCACATCCTCCCCAATGCTTGTTACCTTCTGCCCTTTCTATTTTGGCCATCCTAGTGGGTAAGAAATTTTATCTCATTATGCTTTTGATTTGTATTTCTCCAGTGGCTAACGATGTTGAACCCCTTTCCCTGTGCTTATTGACTGGACTGGTTTCCCTAAGCAAAAATTCTCCTTGAAACATCTCAAGATGTTTCCTTTGTTTGTTTCCTTTGTGGCAGGTAGGCAGAGAGAGAAGCAAGAGAGAGAGAGAGAGAGAGAGAGAGAGAGAGCTCCCATTCACTCATTCACTTTTTTTTTTTTAATATTTATTATTTATTTTACTTGGAAGTCAGAGTTATACAGAGAGAGGAGAGGCAGAGAGAAAGAGAGGTCTTCCATCTCCCCAGTTGGCTGCAATGGCCAGAGCAGCACCGATCTAAAGTCAGGAGCCAGGAGCTTCTTCTGGGTCTCCCATGTGGGAGAGGGGCCCAAGGGCTTGGGCTATCTTCTACTACTCTCTCAGGCCATAGCAGAGAGCTGGATAGGAAGTAGAGCAGCCGGGACTGGAACCGGTGCCCATATGGGATGCCGACTGCAGGCAGTGGCTTTACCCACTACACCACAGCGCCAGCCCCCAAAGATTCACTTTGCAAATGTCCCAAATGGCTGGGGCTGGGCCAGGCTGAAGCTGGGAGCCAGGAACTCAATCAAGGTCTCCCACGTAGGTGGTAGGAACCCGATTACTTGAGCAGCCCTTGCTGCCTCCCAGGGTGTTCATTAGCAGGAAGCCAGATCGGAAGTAGAGCCAGGAATTCAGCCCAGGCACTCTGAGGTGGGACTTGGACATCTGAACTGGCACCTTTATTGCTAGGCCCAATGCCCGCCTCTGTTTGGTTTCTTTTTAATCCTTCCTTAGCAGAAGCTGCTGCATGCTGTGCTCAGACCATTACGAATTTCTGGCAGCTTCCTTCCCACATATTTCTGCTGTCCTGAAGTGTCATCTTGTCCCAGATTCTTGCCTGGCTCTCTGGAACTTCTAGGTGATGCTGGGCCTGCGCAGTCTCAGCTTCCTGAGAGTGTTTAGATGCGCTGGAGAGAGCCCCTGGTCACCAGACCATCGCCAACATCACCTTTATGGTTGCAGCCATCATTTTCTGTAGGGATTTATAAGGATGCCTGGCTGGGGAGGGGAAAAGGGAGAACCCTGCAGTGCCTCACTGAGAGACATAAGAGACTTGGAGGAAGCCACAGGGAGAAAGGAGCTCAGTTTTGTGGATTCTACACAGTGGAGCCCCTGAGTGAAGACCCAACTCCAGGAGAGGCCGAAGGTGAGTGCCTGCCTTTGTCTGGGTCCCCTGCCTGGACGGACTTTCTTTGAACCCAGGCCACTGTGCAGTAGGACAATGCCCTAGGGAAAAAACAGATTTATTTATTTATTAGAAAGGCAGAGTGATAGAGAGATAAGAGACAGACAGATGAACAGACAGAGAAATATTCCATTCCACCTGTTGATGTACTCCCCAAATACCCACAGAAACCATGGGTGGGCCAGGCTGAAGTCAGGAGCCAGTAACTCCATCCTGGTCTCCCACATGGGTGGCAAGGACTCAAGTACTTGACCATCATCTACTACCTTCCCAGGTGCATTAGCAGGAAGCCAGATCAGAAACAGATAAGCCAACACTCAAAATGCTCTTTTAATCAGCATACGGAAGCTTGCCAGAGGTCCGCTCTCTCCGACTGGTCAAGTGCACTCAGTCAAAACACTTCCAGTCCTCTGGGGCAGTGTCAGGTGTCATTGTGGTCACAATAGTCCTGTCGTTTTCCTTATTACAGATTTAAGAAGAAAAGAGAACTACATTACAGATACATCTCGTTGAAAAGTTGCCTGGAAAAAAAAACAAAAAGCAAAAAACAAAAAACAGTAGGCTGAGGTCAAGCAGGTTAGGAGAAAGCACACCCTGCTCTGTGGACGCTAGTCGGCCTGTTTTGCTGCTTGAATTCCCTAACTGGTCCCCACAGGGGCTCCAGCTTGCAGGGGCACCCAACTAGGAACTTCACTTTTAGCTAAGGGCCACATTTTGCAACCTTGAGTGGCAGATCTTTGGTATGTGTGGCCTGGAATGGGGGCATTTGGAGGAACCAAAAGTAAAGATCTTTTTAATGTGAACTTTAATAGTCTATGTCTTTAATAAAGCTAGATTTAGTTTTTTTTTGTTTCATTTTTAAAGATTTATTTATTTATTTTAAAGTCAGCGTTACACAGAGAAGGAAGGAGAGGCAGAGAGAGAGAAAGAGAAAGAGAGAGAGAGAGAGAGAGAGGTCTTCCATCCACTAGTTCACTCCCCAGTTGGACGCAATAGCCAGAGCTGTGCTGATCCAAAGCCAGGAGCCAGGAGCTTCTTCCTGGTCTCCCACATGGGTTGAGGGGCCCAAGCATTTGGACCATCTTCTACTGCTTTCCCAGGACACAGCAGAGAGCTGGATCAGAAGTGGAGCAGCTGGGACTAGAACCAGCGCCCATATGGAATGCTGGCATTGCAGGCAGTGCCTTTTCCTGCTGTGCCACAGTGCCGGCCCCCTAGATTTAGTTTTTAATATTTATTTATTTATCATTTGAAAGGCAGAGTTACAGAGAAAGACAGAAGAGATGTCTTCCATCTGCTGGTTCACTTCCCAAATGGCTGCAAAGGCCAGAGGTGAGCTGGTCCAAAGCCAGGAGCCAGGAGCTTCTTCCAGGTCTCCCACATGGGTGCAGGGGCCCAAGTACTTTGGCCATCTCCTGCTACTTTCCCAGGCTATTAGTAGGGAGCTGGATGGGAAGTGGAGCAGCAGGGACTCAAACCAGTGCCCATATGGCAGCAGCTTTACCTGCTAAGCCACATCGCTGGCCTCAGAAAGTTAGATTTAGAAGGGACAAGGTCAAAGTTTTATTCTTTTCCTTAGCTATATAGAAAATAGAAAAACCACCAGCTCGCAGAAGATCTGTGTCCCCTAAACATCTGTATGAGCTTCAGGTGACCAGTATAGGCTCCTTGGCCTGGATCATTGGGCCTGTTCTTCCCAGCCCAGGTCAGTAGGTGAGAGATGCCTGTCTCTACTGATCTCACCTCCGCCAAGGTCCCTGACATTGGATCTGATGTCTGGCCACAGTCTGATAGCCCCTTAACCCTTTACTTTTTCTGACTCTCCTGTAGCCAAGGAAAAAATCTACATGGAGGCCTAAAGACCAAGACTGGCATTGTTGCTGCCAAAACTCTGCCAAAAGAAGGCTGTTCTGTGGATCATGGGGTTAGGGAGAGAAATGTCCATTTAAACAGGGAATTTGTTTCTCATTAGTTATAAACAGAGCCTGCTGTTTTCAAAGGGAAGTGCAAGGAGCAACTCAAGAGGCTGTCCCCCATGCAGTACCTCCTTGTGGCCATGACAGACTACAATGTATTAGATAGGACCACGTGAAAGTGCCAAGATTTGACAGCTTTTGACCAGCAAAAGCAATTTCATAGGGTTCAATGTCATAGGCCCAGTCTGCTTTTTGCCATTCATTCAACAAATATGAATAGGGCTGTTCACCTATGATTGCCAAGCACTGCTAGGGTGCTGAAGACACAGCTAACAGCAAGACAGACAACAATGCCTGCTTGCATGAAGCCATCCTAGCGAGAAGAGACAGACAGTGGACAAGATAAACAAGCAAATATACTAGATGGTGGCAAGTGCTGTAGAATAAAAGATTAGAGGCTACGGGAACAAGGGGAGAAGGATCAGGTAGGAAAAAGGGAGGAAGTTTGTAGTTTTAAACAGCTGCATAGCAGAAATCTCATGGATTAGGTGACATTTGAGTAAAGACCTGAAGAAAGTGAGAACGAGCCAGGTAAGCATATGTGCAAGAACCTTCCGTGGGAGGAAGAGCAAGTACATGAGCTCCAAGCTCCTCCGGGGTGGAAACGAGCCTGGGGCACTTCAGAAAGTTAGTGGGAAATGCAACTGAAAAATTTTGAAAATTCACGCATAGTTTTTTCATACTACATATTTTCCAAGAACATTTTGAAGACCACTTGTATGCATGAATTTCAAAATTTTTCTTTTTTTTTTTGGGCCGGCGCCGTGGCTCAATAGGCTAATCCTCCACCTTGCGGCGCCGGCACACCGGGTTCTAGTCCCGGTCGGGGCGCCGGATTCTGTCCCGGTTGCCCCTCTTCCAGGCCAGCTCTCTGCTGTGGCCAGGGAGTGCAGTGGAGGATGGCCCAGGTGCTTGGGCCCTGCACCCCATGGGAGACCAGGAAAAGCACCTGGCTCCTGGCTCCTGCCATCGGATCAGCGCGGTGCGCCGGCTGCAGCGGCGGCCATTGGAGGGTGAACCAACGGCAAAGGAAGACCTTTCTCTCTCTGTCTCTCTCTCTCACTGTCCACTCTGCCTGTCAAAAAAAATTTTTTTTTCTTTTTTTTTAAGATTTATTTATTTGAAAGTCAGAGTTACACACAGAGAGAAGAGAGGCAGAGAGAGAGAGAGAGAGAGAGAGAGAGAGGTCTTCCATCTGTTGGTTCATTCCCCAAATGGCTGCAATGGCCGGAGCTGCGCCAATCTGAAGCCAGGAGCCAGGAGCTTCTTCCCAGTCTCCCATGCAGGTGCAGGGGCCCAAGGACTTGGGCCATCTTCTACTGCTATCCCAGGCCATAGCAGAGAGCTGGATCAGAAGTGGAGCAGTCGGGTCTTGAACCAGCTCCCACTTGGGATGCCAGCGCCTCAGGTCAGGGCATTAACCTGTTGTGCCACAGTGCCGGCCCCTCAAAATTTTTCTGCACCAAAATAAATCTATCTGTTAACTTCACTTTTAGAGAAGTTTTTGAAATGTCCTCATTTGTTCAACAAACAGCAGGAGGCAGTGCATCTACAGCAAAGGGAGACAGGGGAAGGTTATCAGAGACAGAGCCAGCACCTTAACAGTGATCCCATTGCTTGGAGTTCTATGGGACTCTGTCAGGACCTTGGTTTTTGCTTGGAGTGTGGTTTGTAGGAGAAGAGTGACTTGATTTGATTCATACTTATAAAGACCACCGTGGCTTCCATGTTGAAAATGCACTGAGTGAGGGGGAGGGCAAGGGCAGGGACAGAGAGACATCGGTGCCTGACTGCCACAGTCCCAGTGAGCAAGGAGGTGGGCGTAGGCCGGTGTGGACCATCCAGCACACTGCATGGAGCTGTGTGGCTGATGCACTGCGCAAGGCACCTGCCTCATGAGGCCCAGAGCCTAAGCGTGGAGCTGCAGCCCTCCACAGTAAGTCACAGGGCTGATGTTTTCTAACTGTTACCAAAGTAAGTGTCCTATGGACCAGTGAAGTCTGTAGTGGCAGCCAGGGAGGAGATGAGAAACACATCTTAGCTCAATCCTGCCAGCTGCATTGATGGGTTGGAGGGGGAGTGTGAGAGAAAGAGAAGAATCAAGAGGAACTCCAAGGTCATGACCTGAGGAAACAGGAGTGTGGAGGTGCCGTTCGCTGAGATCAGAAAGCCAGAGAAGGGACACACCAGAGTGAAGAGTGGAGACGGACAACATGTGAAGCTGGAGACGCCCCAGCAAGCACCCAAATGGAGATGGTCCAGTAGGCAGCCGAATATGAGTCTGGTGTTTATGGTTGCGAATCATCGGATGGATAGTTTAGATAATGTAAAACCACTGGGCTCCTTGGCCTTACATTTTGTGGCCATCCAGAGCAACTCAGGAAGAACACGGCCAATGTTCACAACCTGGAAGGTCACAGGTGTCCACCGTGCATGTCCTTTCAACATCCTGTGAAGTTATGCACCGAGGGGCTTTCCTCTCCTGAGGCACCTGACCATGCCTTTGCTGTGCTCTATTACACAGGGGCTAGCAGGGGTCGGCATTGTGGCATAACAGGTAAAGCCACTAGCTGCAACACTGGCATCCCATGTGGGCACCAGTTCATGTCCCAACTGCTGCACTTCCAATTCAGATCCTGGCTAATTTGCCTAGGAAAAGCAGTGGAAGATGGGCCCTTGCTATCCACATTGGAGACCCGGATGGGCCCTTGCTATCCACAGTGGAGACCCGGATGGGCCCTTGCTATCCACAGTGGAGACCCAGATGAAACTCCTGCATCCTCGCGTTTGTCTAGCCCAGCCCTGGTTGTTGCAGCCATCTGGAGAATGAAACAGAAGATGGAAGCTCTCTCTCTCTCTCTCTCTCTCTTTCTCTGTAACTCTGGCTTTCAAATAAACAAACTTTCAAACCGAAGGCCTAGTTAGAGAGAGGTCTTGCTCAGGAGAAATAAGCATCATAGGCTCAGAGTCAGAAAGTGCGTGCTTAGAAGCCAGGTAAAGCTTGGGCAGCTTAGAAGAAATGGTAGAACCCTGTTATCCCGAGAGTCTGGGAGCCCAGAGCAAAGTGAGGCTGAGTCCAGGAGGGTTTCCCCAGGGAGAAGGGAAGATATCCTTTCAGGCTACCCAGAGAACTCTCGAGATCTCACACCTGACCATCCAGCTCCTTGGAGATATTTGTAATAGGCGGGACAGGTAAGAGGAAACAGATGGGAGCCCAGGGCAGTTACAGGAAGGTGGGTGACCATCCAGAGTCAAGAAGGAAGAAGGGCAAAGGGGGCTCTTCTTGCCCTAGGGCTCCCTCTAGGGATTAGCAAGTGAGTCCTCTGGGTTCAGAGGACTTAGAGGAGAAAGAATAGGACCCTGATTCTTGGTATCTTGACCGCCAGTGTCCATTTTTGAGATCTTCCAATAAATCTAGCCCAGACTTACAATTTTGCATGAGTCCATTGGCTTTCTGTTTGCAACAAGTCTCCAAATTGGTCTGCAGGCCTAAGGCAGGTTTCTCAAGGATCCCCACGGGGGTAAGAGCCTCAGAATGCTTCTCACTGCAGGTGACCAGTCTCCCTCATTCACCTTGGCTCCACTGAGCATTTTTTTGCTGTTAACCAGCAGACATAGTACAAGCACCTAGGTGACTGCAGGCTTTCTTAAGAACAAATTTTTTTCTTGCTGAGTGCCTTGAACACAAACTCACCACCCTGTGTGGGCCAGCCAAGACAAGCAGCTGGAGAGGCAACAGTCACATGCGTCATTCTGGTTCTCTCAGGATTCTGCTGAGCCTGGTTTTCCTTTTCGGGCTTTCAGTGTTTTCCCCTAACTTAAGAATTACTAGTTCCTTCATTTCTCATCTAACAAGCTGCTGTTAGCATCTTGCTTTAAATGATGGGCTCCCATGAGGGATAAGTCCCACCCATTTCCCTTTCTTGTCTCTCTCCATCCTTTGACTCCTCTTTCCTGGGAGATAACGCTGGAGTTCATGCTGACAGAGTGGGCTGTAGCCAGGTGCCTGTGGTCTTGGTAGGGGTGCTCCAACTTTGCATTTGCATTCTCTAGGAAGTTATGTACCCCACGCCAGAATGCAAACATGCTCGCTGGGAGTCCAGTTCAACACTGGCCAGGTGCATCTGCCCCCTTGTGATCAGCCAGAGTAGACACCACATTCCACAGCAAAGAGCCCAATGGCAACCGTCTACTGTGTGTCCTGCAGCCTTACTCAGCTCAGAGGGATCTCATCTAAAGACGCCTTCAGCATGGGCCCGGGGAGCCCAGTTTTCCTTCCCCAGAAGGCCCCAGGGTAAATCTGTACCATCGGTGCTCCATCCCAGGAGCTCATTCCCACCGAGCCCTCTGCATTATGAGGAAGGCTCAAAGGACTGAATGCAGTACCCTCGTGGCTGCAGTCCCCTCTGTGGGTAAACCACTGAGCCAGGGTTTCTGAGAGACCTTGTTTCTCAGGGCTTTCTTGGCCCATGTCTGACAATGTGACCACCAGACCCTGACCCTCCCGGGACCACTGACCTCTCCTCATAGGGATTTTGGCCCATGGACAGCCTGAGCCTCCCAGTGACCGTTCTCTCCTGTCCTGCTGTCTCCTGGGAATAGGGGAAGATATCTTCACCTTGAAGGGCCCTAAGACTCCTACCCTTGCCCAGCTGGCCAGCATTCATGCCACTTTGGCACACTCTGCCACAGCAAACACTGACACAATTGCTGTGGCTGCTGGGACCCAGGGTACCCACAGCCCCCATCCTCTCAGCTATGAATGTAGGGCTGTGCTCCCCAGAAGGGACCACTTCGGAGAAAGGCATTTGGAATGAAACAGCCCAGGGAGCCTTTGGATGCAGCTGCCTTTGCATCAGACCCACAGGTGACCACAGCTGACCACTGGGGCCTGCAGGGTCAGGAATGAAGCTGTCACTAAGGACTGGGAAGCCAAACACAGACTCGGTGTGACACAGAGATGCATTGCTTGATAGCTAAGTGGTTTGTGGCTGGAGTGACCGGGGCTCAATCCCACAAGTGTTGAGCGTGGCCCTCTTGCATGACTAACTTTACAGGCTCCCTCGCCTCACAGGGGGCTTCGTTTTCCTGACCACATTGTCACGCCATGAGGCTGTCCACCTCTCCCGAGTGGATGACCACAGTCTGTTAAGATTATGGTTGGCAGGGCTGGTGCTATGGCATAGTGGGTAAAGCAGTGCCAACATCCCATGTGGGCACTGGTTCAAGTCCCGGCTGCTCCACTTCCAGCTCTCTGCTATGGCCTGGGAAAACAGTAGAAGATGGCCCAAGTGCTTGGCACCCTGTAATCACGTGGGAGACCTGGAGGAAACTCTTGGCTCCTGGCTTTGGATCAACACAGTTCTGACCATTGCAGCCAACTGAGGAGTGAACCAGTGGATGGAAGACCTCTCTCTCTCTCTCTCTCTCTCTTCCTCCCCTCTCTCTGAGTAACTGGCTTTCAAATAAATAAATAAATTTTCAAAGAAAAAAAAAAAGAATTACAGCTAGCTTCCTTTAGCATGTGTCAAATTCCCTGACAGTCTGACTCTCATCCCTCTCTCTGGACCCAGCAGCACGAATTGGCCAACTACTCCACACTCTTCACCATCACCAAGACTTCTAAATGGCACCAGAGTGACCAGCTCAAAACACAAGGCACAGCCACTGTGCTCCACGCCCCGTGGTTTAGTGGTTAGGTTGCTAGTTAAAACCCTCATGTCCTGTGCGGCAGTGCCTGGGTTCGGGTCCTGACTTCATTCCTGACTCCTGCTTCCTGCGAATGCGCACACTGGGGGCAGATGCTCAAGTGGTTGGATCCCGGCCACTCACAGGCTTTGGCCTGGCCCAGCCCTGGCTGTTTACAGGCATCTAGGGAGTGAACCAGCAGGTGGGCGGTCTCTCTTTGTCTGTCTGTCTGTCTCTCTCTCTCTGTTTCTTTCCCTCTTTCCTGCTCTCAAACTTAAAAAATAAATAAATAAATGCCAAGATGTGGTGGCATCTGATGCTGGAGCACCAGCCCAGTGTCTCCAGTGGAGCCCCAGATCAACCTCCTCTCTCCCCAGTTTGGAGACTGGGGGCCTGCGTGCCTACTGAGGGCGTGTGCACTGAGTGACACTTGCTCATGTGGGTACAACACCTGACTCAGCTGTTCTTGAGCGCCCCAGTGCCTGCAAGAGACGTGGCAAGCCAGGGAGTTCAGGAACCTAGGCTAGGGTGAGAAGGAAGGTAAGGCCCAGGAGCCCAGGAGCCATTCTGGTTTCCAGTCCTCAGCTTACTACCTGTGTGACTGTGGGCCTGTTGGTTAAGAGCGCTAAGCTTTACTTCTCTCATATGCAAAATGCAGGTAATTATTACATCTACCTCGCAAAGCTGATGAAAAGATCAAATGAGGTAACACATAAAAAGTAGACAGCCTGGTGCCTGGCACAGAGCAATTCTTAATAATTTGTAAGAGGGGGGAAAGAGGTTCCAGTGGTGAAGTTATGAGTCTTCAAGAGCCCTTGATACTGCATTTCACATGACTTTCTCAGAAAGCGAGCTGGGGCAGTGAGAAGCTAAAATGTGCTGGATCTGCGCCAACCTGGGGGACGTGAGAAGTGTCCTCCCTAGTTTGAAAGGCTTACCGGGCTGCAGAGCCACCGGGGGCACCTGGAGAGGCATATGGGGAGGGGAGAGGAAGGGTGCTCTCTGTCCACAGAGCACTGCAGGGCCGAGATGCACAGGGAGGAGACTAATTCTGGACCACAAACCACTGATGTGGTTAAAGGAGCTCCTCCTTGCCAGCTCAGAACCACAGCACAAGGGCAAACAACGACACACCCGATTTGGTGGCTTGGACATACTGGGTAGGAGGAAGTGGTATCCTGGGGAGGGGAAGACGCAGGTAGGAAGGGAGAGAGTTCTAATCCCACGAGGGATCCACGTGGCAGAAAGGTGAGCTTGTCCTCTTCTGTCTACCTGGCGTTTCACTAACAGGAAATCCAGTGCCACAGTGCGAGAACTCTGTTTTTAAGCCAAACCCTACTTCTGGGCTGGTCAGCTTCCACGCTCCTGAGATCACGAGATGCTCAGCAGGGAACTGTCAGAACAGGAAGTGACAAAGGCAGCTGATCCCACTGCTGATATGAAACTCACAGTTCACGTTGAGTAACTGATTACACACAGAACACCCGGTCCTGCCAGAGGAAGGAAAGGGTTCATGGGCACACGTACTTTCGCTTTACAGTAAGTGTGCACATTGGCCAAGACAACACTAAGACCCTCAGAGCCAATGCTAATCCATTCTCCCCTCGTGATTCTCACCGTGACCTTTTAGGTGAAGAGGGCGGATACTCATTCATTCAATTTTATATATCCAAGAAGCATGGAATGGGTGGATAATTTGTATACTGGTCAGGCTAGAAATTCATATTTTGTCCATGAGTTGTTGCAAGCTATAGTGTTCAGAAAATGCACAGTGCGATCTTTAAGATAAAGTATAAAATTCAAAATAAAGAAATGAGTCTCTGATGATGAGTTCTGATGTCAGAAAGACGAAGCAAGTTTGGGCCAATCTCATTAAAGGAGTCATCGTACTTTATCCGTTAAGCAAAATAACTTTGTTTATGAAATTGGAAGTAGCCAGGCCAGCACCGCGGCTCACTAGGCTAATCCTCCACCTGCGGTGCCGGCACCCCGGGGTTCTAGTCCCGGTTGGGGCGCCAGATTCTGTCCCGGTTGCTCCTCTTCCAGTCCAGCTCTCTGCTGTGGCCCGGGAGTGCAGTGGAGGATGGCCTAGGTCCTTGGACCCTGCACCTGCATGGGAGACCAGGAGGAAGCACCTGGCTCCTGGCTTCAGGTCGGCGCAGGGTGCCGGCTGCAATGTGCCAGCCATAGTGGCCACTTGAGGGGTGAACCAAAGGAAAAAGGAAGACCTTTCTCTCTGTCTCTCTCTAATCTGCCTATCAAAAAAGAAAGAAAGAAAGAAAGAAAGAAAGAAAGAAAGAAAGAAAGAAAGAAAGAAAGAAAGAAAGAAAGAAAGAAAGAGAGAGAGAAAGAAAGAAATTGGAAGTAGCCAGTGCAATTAAACCTTGCACACATTTTCATTTGAAACATAACTATTTCCAATGTTAATCTAGACTGCTAGTAGTTGAGATTGTCCCCTGGCAATTTCTCTGGGGGTTCCTGGTACCTTGGGCAATGAGGATGTTCATGCACAGTAAGAGCCTGGAGTCTGGGGATGCCTGAAGTCTCTGTGCAATTCAGTCACCTCTGTGAGCTTAGCTGGCATCTCTACAAACCCATTTCAGTTGTGAATGATTATATTGGTCAAGTCGGTCTTTGGAATCACATTCAACTATGCCAACACATCCAGGGTAGGAGAGTGTTTTAGAAAATAGCTGACAAGCTGCAAAACCAAAGAGCCCACCTCACGACGCGACTTTGGGGACAGGGAAGTGGGCAAAAGGCTGAAAGCAGGCTATGGCACCAAAAGCATGCCTTCCAGACAATGCCAGTAACAACATGAGTATGGCCACAAGGTTCAGAGGAATTTGGCCTTTGCACAGAGCAGGGTACGTCTGACATGTTCCCTTGTCTAAGATCTCTGCTCTGCCCGGTTTCACTCCTTCTGCCCTGCTGATCCTTTGAGCTGCACTTTGTCAGGGAAACTCATTAGAGTGACTCTCTCAAGACCGTCGAGCCAAGGGGCAGCATTTCTCTCTGATGCCTGTGACGCTCAGCCTGGGGACCTGCCCTGTCTGTGTGATTTCTAGAAAACCTGTTGGTACACAGGAAGTTGCTAGCGTTCTTCACCAACGCCATCAATCTGATCTTTGCATTACATTTAAAAGTTCCTTCTCAAAGCAGCCGTTAAGTTTTAGATCAGGGGACACACGGGTCAGTGGGCAAGCCATAAACGTCAAATGTCACTCATGCTGCGTTTGGGACAAGGCCGGAGATCGAGAGCAGCTCCTTCAGCTCTGTCTGCATGCCAGTCTCTGCCATCATCACCCATTGTGGTTTCTGAGCCCCAGATTTCTCACCTGCAATGGCAGGACGATAACATCTACAGTGGGGTATTTTTTTTTAAAGATTTATTTACTTGAAAGTCAGAGTTATAGAAAGAGGGAAGGACAGAGAGAGAGAGAGAGAGAGAGAGAGAGAGAGAGAGAGATCTTACATCCCCTGTTTCATTCCCCAGATGGCCACAATGGCCAGGTGGAAACCAGGAACCTGTAGTTTCATATGGATCCTCCAGAAGGGTGGCAGGGGCCCAAACACTTGGGCCATCTTCCACTGCTCTTCCCAAATGCATTGTCAGGGAGCTGGATAGGAAGCGGAGCAGCCGAGACTCAAATCTGTAAGCCGGTGTCACAAGCAGTGACTGCCCAGCACACCGCAATGCCATGGGGTATTCTTGTAATAATTGGGCTTCTTGAATATGAGTGGTCTTCAAAAAGTTCAGAGGAAGTGCATATTATGGGAAAACTACATGCATTGCAAAATTTTGGCACCAAATAAATTTATCTTTCCATTTCATTTCCACAGATGTTTTGAAGTTCCCTGGGACGTAAAGTACCTGGCTCCTAGCAGACGTTGCTAAATAGTAGTGGTAGTAACTATTAAATTCTTCAAAACTGTGTCTGACAACAAGATCATAAGCTGAAAAATACTCCTCTGAAGATATCCAGGTTCTGTCTTTCCCTCGAACTTGAGAACATATCCCTGTGGATGAATATGAAAAGTTTCTTTCTCTTCCATATTCTCAACATTTCACGTCACTCTGGTCACCACAAGTGTGTGTGTGTGTGTGTGTGTGTGTTGGCACATTGCCCACCCCTTTTCCAGCACCAGCTGGGTGTACTAGAATTCAAATCAGTTGTGACACTATCTACCTGGAGGCAGCATCTGGCCCCGGAGGTTAAGGCCTCAGTCCCACGAGACTGCCCCCACCTCAGACGCCAAGCACAGTCCCAGAGCTGTCGCATGGACTTCTAATGGATCGGCTATATATTGGGATTCCCACGATCTTCTCCTTGCCTCCACAATTTGCTAGAATGGCTCACAGACCTGAGGGAAACACTTGGTTTTACCAGCTTATAATGTAATAAAGGATATGGCTGAACAGCTAGAGGGAGAGTACGTGGGATCAGTTCTGGGGGGATGCTGAGCGCAGGTGCTCCTGTCCCTGTGGAGGTGGGGGACGCTGTCCTCTGGCACGTGGATGTGGTCACCAACCTGGAAGCTATCAAAACCCCAAACTTTAGGGGTTGCTTTTTTAAGTCTCAACACGTAGGCCTAACCAGCTCTTATCTCAATCTCCAGTTCCTACCACCACCGCAGAGCGTGGGGGTGCTTTGAAAGCTCAAAGTGCCTTCATCGTCCTCGTGGCCAACGCCCATCAAGAACCATCCAGGAGCCCAGTCAAGAGTTACCCCCCCAGGACAAAAGATACTCCTGTCCCCCAGGGACCACCGAGAGACCTCGGAGCTCCGTGTCGGGACCCGGAGACAAAGATGACAGATCCGAACAGAGGTTGCTCCTCTCCTAGTACCTCGGACCTGTAGGAACACACGAGGGTTTTAGGCAGTCTGTGTCAGAAGCCAGAGACAGAGATCCGTATGCCGATGTCTGTTATTTCACAAAGGTAAAGGGATCTGGGGCAGATGTGATTCCGCCAAGGAGCTTACGACGGGGACACTCTTCCTGGGTGACTCAGGTGGACCCGGGTTGGAATCACAGGGAGGCAGGAGAAGATCTGACACAACTATCGGAGATGCAGAAGCGGGATCAAAGGAACACCAGAAAGGGGCCAGGAGGCACGGAGGGCAGGCGCCTCCAGGACCAGGAAAAGCTAAGGAAACAGACCCCCTGCCCCCCGAGACGTTTCAGAGAGAACCTATTGGCTGACACCTTGACTTTGGCCATGTGAGTCTGATTCTGAACCCCAGAGCTGTCAGTGACTAAATCTGTGTTCTTTGAGCCTGTGGAGCTGGTGATCATTTGTTGCAGTAGCAAGGGGAAACTCCAAGGCTGTGGAATCCCTTTGTCTGTGTGGCCCATAAGCTGCCTCTGGAGGCATGTTTCAACCAAAGCGTGTTTCCTATCTTTTCAGAATGAGATGCTCACACATTAATGGTGCACTTATTCTGTACCAGACTCAAAAGTGGGCAAGCCTACCATGGGAAATGCTTACAGCAGGAAGAACAGAGGCCAGACCACAGAGCCATCGCCAGTGGTCCTCTGCCTTCCTTGTGCATTTGAGTTGCCTGAGTATTCACTCAAATGAAGATTCAGATTCAAGAAGCCTGGAGGCTGGCCTGAGACAGCATTTCTTTTTCTTTTTAAAAATTTTATTTGAGAAGCAAGATTACACACACACACACACACACACACACACAGAGAGAGAGAGAGAGAGAGAGAGACGGAGAGAGAAGAGACGTCTTCCATCTGCTGGTTCACTCCCCAGAGGAGCGCAATGGCCAGAGCTGGGCTGATCTGGCACCCATATGGGATGCAGGCACTGCAGGCACTTAGTCTACGATGCCGCGGCGCCAGCCCCATAAGACCACTTCTAACACCCCCCCCCCAAGATGACGTAATGCTGCTGGTCTTCAGGCCATACTCTGATGAGCCAGGCTCTAGAGCACGAGTTTCAGGGGACACATTGAGTGGCTTTGCCTACTCCCTTAATGGATCTGCCTTTAGCTAAGTTCCCGCTTCTCTCCAGCGCTTTGTCAGTCTCCTTGAGAGGTACCCAGTTACCTACTGCGTGCTCACAGCTGGTAGCACGCCATTCATTTCTGCCCCCACCAAGGCCATCATGTGGATGAACTCAAGTGTCTGCTCCCCCACCTAACGACTGTACCCCAAGCTAATACAGTCTTATTATAGAATCACAATGATATGAAGTAGGTTATTTAAGCCAGTGAAATATGAGTGCAAAGGAACAACAGAATTCTAACTATGAAAACTAGGCTAACAGCTTTAGAAAAGGAGGAGAGTGAATACCACTAGAAAACATGTACATTTGTGTGTGGGTAAGTGCAGGGAGAAATCGTCCAAATCTCTGCACTTGGCATGACATCCACTATGCCTAGGCTTTCACCCTCATTCCAAAGGAACCAGAACTTTCAGGGCTTTCTGGATAAAGTTTATCCATATGCATCTGCTTTATAGGTAAGTGTGAAGGGCCACTCCATGGGGGGATGGCGCATTTGTTTACATTCCAGGCCTCTGAGTCCACGTTGGCCACACTGGAGCCTTGTCGGCACCACAGACCTGTGGGAGGCTGTGATTCATCTCTCATCTTGTGCAGGGGAAGAGTCTGAAGGTCAAAAGAAAGGAGCAAATTGATGCAGGTTTGGAACCTGTAAAAACCGCAACATCCTGACCCCGTGGCCGGTCACGATGCTTCTGCCACACTTTGCCCTTTTGGAGGGGGGTCCTTAGTAGATGGAGCTCAGGACCTACCTGTGGCTTAACGTGTGCTTAACTCTCACAGGAATGTTAAGCAATTCACATGAAACAGATGCTGCTAGACATATGGAATGTCACTTTCTGACATGTAAGAGAGATCTGTACTTACTGTCCCACTAGGGTCAAAGAATAAAGAGAAAGATGGGCTGTGGCAAAGCCATACCAACTCGAAGGAAGTTTGGGCAGAAAATGCTATGCAGTGGAATAAGGATATAACCTGTTAGATAACCCCAGGGTTCCCATGTTGGTTTATCACCAGTGTGAGTGCTACCCAAGAAAGCGATGTGTGGTTGAGGATTTAAATAAAACTATTTACAGTATGGCCATTCTCAATGTTTTTGTGCTTAACAATAAAACTTCCATTTCATTAGATTATGGAGGCAAACAGGCCCATATTTCATGTTTTCCAAGAGGGAAGGAAGTTCATCCCAGCTCTAGGCAAGGAGAGAAGTAGTTCAAGGCCAACTTAGGAACCCTATAGGTTTCTCCCCTGTCAAGCTGATTCATGGTAGTGTCCCTGCCTATCTTGAAAGGTCTACATATGGGAGGAGTGAGCCACAGAATGTAAACAGTCATCCATCATTTCCATTTGGCCTGGCAGGTAAGTGCTAATTCAGACTCCCTTGTCCCACACTGGAGTGCTTGGGTTTACCTCTGGTTCCAGCTTCCTGCTAATGCAGACCCAGGGAGGAAGTGGTGATGACTCAAGTAGTTGGATTCCCGCCACCCAGTTTTGATTTCATCCCATTCCCGACCACTGCAAGTATTTGAAAAGTGAACCAGAGATTGGGAGCACACTCTCTCGCTTTCTCATAAAGAAATCAAAATTAAAAAGAAAATAAACATTTCCATAGCATCAGAGTGCAGTGGTTCACCTTTACCTTTGGGAGATACGTTCCAAGACACCCAGGAGATGCTTGAAACTTCCAAAAGTACAGAATCTTATATATACTGCCTTTTGTCCTATACAAATTCATATAACGCTTAATTTATAAATTAGGCACAGCATGAAATTAACAGTAACTAAATAACAGAATAATTATAACAACATACTGTAATGGAAGTTATTTCAAAGTTAAGAACTATTTCTTTCTGGAATTTTCCATTTAATATTTTAGGACCAAGATTGAGTGCAGGTATCTGAAACCACAGATAAAGAGAACTACAGGACAATGTTGTACCTGAGCAAGTGTAAACAAAGGAGCGCCACACATTGATAAAATTTGGTGGTCCTTTATTGCTGGCGGTGGAGAGTGGGCTCATGCCCTAAAGAACTCTCCACCCTGAAGCCCAAAGCAACAAGGTTTATAAAGACAAAAACCACAAAATCAGGAGGGGAATACATGGTTGCTAGGATCGGGGAGGGGGGAATACATGCTTATTGGGGTCAAGCTGACCTAAAACCTATGCGAAACTAGTATCAATTATAATCTTGACAATACCAGTTACAATCTTAACAATTCCAATTATAATCTTGACATTAATCCAGGTATTGGTTTTAATCATATGTAGGACATAGACAAATTACATTTTTATCATTAACCCAGGTGCAGCCTATCCACTTCCAAGCTTGAGCGGTCACGCTAGGGGGTTTCTGTGCCCTGCCAAGTGTGATGTAGTGGACTGCTATTGTTTAACTGTCTTAGATCCAAGTTTCAGACCAGAGTCTCACAGTGTGGGGGTCACCTTCCCAGAATGGAGTCTCAGGTTCTGAAAATGGAGTGCCTACTGTCAAGGTGTTACTTCAACAACTGTATTCCAAAGGGGTCACATAGATTTCTGGAGGGGACCCCCCAGAAGCTCCCCTCCTTTTTCCTTAACTTCTCCTCTCCTTCTTCTTTTGCAATGGGTTATAAGGAACAAGAGTACCAAGTCTCAGTAAAAGCAAACAAACAGAAAACAGGGCCTTCTGATTTGAGCTGGCAAGCCAGGCATATCTCTTTTTCTTTCTGCTCTCCCAAGATCCCACCTAAATAGTAAACAGGATAGACAAGGAGGAAGGTCATATATGCTAAGGATTTTCATGAATCTCTGGAAACCGGTCCATGGGTGGAATTACACCAAAAGCCACAGAAGCAACAACACTCAGAACACAATCTAGACATACCCAAGGCAGAGCAGGGAGCCAGGAGGAGCCCTGGACTCAGAAAGGGCAGGTAGGACAATGACTGAACAAACACCTAGGAAACAGACAATGGAGTAGGTTCATTCTGTAACCCCCCACCCCCTTTCAGATATCCTTGGTTCTTAGGCCCCAGTCCTGAACCAGGGAGCTGGACTTTGCAGGCACTTATCTGCATGTCTAGGGCGGCTAGGGCCCCAGAAAAGTCCTTTACTGGGGTATTCAACTGCTAAACCAGACTCAGTCATCATCATCAAAATTACCCAGACATCTTGTCAACCCCCTGTCCCTTGCTGGGTGCGGTTCCCACACATTCTAATTCAGTACGTCAGCCTCAGTTGTGGGGTTGGATTTGCATGTCTACCAAATTCCCAGGTGGTGTTGAGGGTGATGTCTGGAGACCCCCTGGATCTGAGGAGGCGGTCACCAGTGAAGGGGCACGGCGTCTTCTGACATTTTAAGAGTGGTTCTAACCTGACTTCCTGCCCTCGTGTTTCAAGTGAAGCCGCCCAGAGCACCTGCTGCATCCGCACGCTCAGAGCTTAGTCACTCCTCTCGATTAGGGAAGTTATGATTGTAACCAACAGAAGAGCTAAAAGCGGAAATATTCAAAAGTGGCTTCTTTGGGGAGCAGGTGGGAGAGCGGGGAGAGAGGCAGGAACATCTTACTGTTGCTGTATGCTCATGTGAATGGTTGGGACTTTTTCTTCCTCTGTGTTATTGCTGTAATAAGAATACTTTTGTGGTGCATACATTTTATTTTCTTAGTAAACTTTTCATCTTGCCTCTGAATATGCATTTCCATATATCAAGATCAAGGTTATGAATGGAGTTTGATATAAATTGGAATAACTATTCTTTCTAGGATGCCAATAATCGAGTTAAAATCATCATAATGAGGTTGAAAAACTATTAACCTATGTCTTGGACACACATTCATCTTGGGAAAGACACTCTTCTCCATAGGACAAATATTTTGAGAAAGACCTTGGCCAAATTGATCTCCCTTCCTTCTCAAGCCGCTGGCACCAGCACCAGCATCAGGGACCCCCTGAGGGCCAGCACCAAGGGTGGGGAGAGGAAAGAGCTGAATGCTCTCACCCAAAGCCAGAAGCCCTTGGGGCGCCTTGAGGATTGTAGCGGGGAGCAGAGGAAGCAAGGAGAGGGGCTAGCAGCTGCATTCCGAAGGAGAGGGGCGAGGAGGCTGCATTCCGCGTCAGTGATTTCACGTGGTGAAACACACCACACAAGAGGTCAAGTTGCAAGCTTGACATGGCGTAACCTAGACAACACAGGAGGAAGTGGAAGGCCAAGAAGGCAGAAGAGACTCAGGTCTACAGCAGGTTTGTCCACACTAGAGAGATGGAGAAGAGACCTGGGTTTCACTTTCCACGGGCCCCGTTACTAGAGGGTTGAGGCAACTTCACCTATAGCACAAGGGGCAGCTCAGCTTCCAGAGCTGAATCCCTGCTACAAACAAGCTAGAAAACGAGCAAGATTTCAGCCTTGTGAAATTGTCAGATGACGGGGGACTCTGAACTCCTGACCTCTCACTCACCTGTGCAGAGACCTCTTCGGGGAAGTTTGTGGGTGGGGGTGGGGTGGGATGAGGGGTGTCCAGCAGTGTCCTGTGTCCCCTGGGCTAGATGTCACGGTGGACAAAAGCCAAGCAGGTGCTCCAGCTGGAGCAACTCAGAGCTCCTGGGCTAGTGTTTATCAATGGGGGAGGCCAGAAAACCAAGTCTTGACCACGACAGGGATGCTCTCAGCAGATGCATCAAAAGCCGGCCGGCGCAGCGGCTCAATGGGCTATTCTTCCGCCTTGCGGCGCCGGCACACCAGGTTCTAGTCCCGGTCGGGGCGCCGGATTCTGTCCCGGTTGCCCCTCTTCCAGGCCAGCTCTCTGCTGTGGCCAGGGAGTGCAGTGGAGGATGGCCCAAGTACTTGGGCCCTGCACCCGCATGGGAAACCAGGATAAGTACCTGGCTCCTGCCATCAGATCAGAGCGGTGCGCCGGCCGCAGCGCACTGGCCGCGGCAGCCATTGGAGGGTGAACCAACAGCAAAAAGGAAGACCTTTCTCTCTCTGTCTCTCTGTCTTTCTCACTGTCCACTCTTCCTGTCAAAAAATAAATAAGAAAAAAAAAGCCTACAGTTGTCGGTCTAGTTCCCTCCATAATCATTATTTCATTCATCATCTGAGAAACAGAGACTCTGGTTCAAATGGTACTTATGTTCCATTTGGTTCAGGTTCCTCCCTAATACCCAGGAAATAATCTGAAGTTCTGCCATTAGTACAAAATCATTGTTATTATTCCATTTTCCTGGGAACTTAATGGGTTCTGTTCATCAATTTCTTTTCTTTTAAAATTCTTTGAAAATTCATGTTTGTGCCTTTTTTAAAAAGCACTTTAATTTCTCTTCACAATTGCAAGGCCAGGTTGATTTTTTTCCCCTTTCTATGGCCAATTCTTCTTTTCCTTTATAAATTACCTATTTGACCCATTTGCTGACCTAACATAAAAAAAAATCATGCAATCTGCCCTGGGTAATTGGCTGCTTCCTCTATGGAGTGAGTAGAAGTGATGGTCATTAGATTCGTTCATAAAGCATCTCTCAGAGAGGATAACACTATTATCTTACGGAAAGGCATTCTTTAACTTATTAGAAAATAAAGGGAATTAAAAACTTGAGGAGAAATATATGTAAATGTGAATTTAGTCTCAGTAATCCAAAGCCCATTGCATTCTGGTCTCTTTGCCTCTACTCTAAGCAAGGATCACAAGGGGCAGTGCAGGTGTCCACGCTGGCTGACCCATGTTAACTGGGTCCTCCCTGACCTCAGGGACAGCACTCATGTCAGACCCAGGGAGGCAAAGCGGGACTGAAATACCAGACATACTCACTGGCCAAATTACAGGACATTTGGAGCTTGGCTTAACCTGCTCCAAATGATAACCCGGTAGAGAAAAGTTGTCAGTTTTTCTACATCCATTACCATTGGGAATACAAGTGTTTGTCAAGAGGAAAAACCCTTGTTTCTTAGCTCCCTCTGCTGGCCTTTCAGAAAACCAGTCCCCTTCTCCGAGTCCTGGAGCTTTGTACACAGAGGACCTTGTTCCTGCCCAGAGTGAGCTGACGTGGAAGTCAGGTCCACATCAACCTGGGAAGGCAGGCCTTGGTCTCTCAAGGAACCAATGTCCCACAAAATGAAAATGGAAGAAGGCCTTCCCAATGCAAGTCCAAATTAAAATGCAGCTTCTCCAGTATTCTCCGTAAGAAGTAAGCCTGCAGTGCAATCCCAGGAAAGTTTATTCTGAAAAAGAATCCTAGGTGAGGAGCCACAGGTCCTGAAGGTATTTATTTATTTTCAGTTTTATGCTTAATGCAGATCCCAGTTGCCACAGTTTAAAAATGTCTTTTGTAGGCCTAGTTGGGTAAGAAATGGAGAAATAGCTAATCACTAACCTGACTCGACATGTTTGACTACTGAAATGGAATCTACAGCCTTGCTTCTTTTGACTAAAAAAAAATCTGTTAATTCTCTTATCATTTCTTCACAGTTCCTATCCTGAAAGACTCTCAGGAACCAATAAGAGCCATTCGGAGACACTGCATCTGGGTTCCCAAAGGCTTTGCTGCTATCTTGTCTCACTTTTCTCATTTCTTCTCCTGTGTCATTGCATTCCAATCAGGCCCTTGAGCTGCCAACTACAGAGCCGCCCAATGTCTGAAGGGTCACAGCCCTCAATCTGTCCATGGCCATTCGGCATGCAGGGTGGCAGGGGAGCCAGGGCACAATGCTGGGCGACACACTCTGCACACCAGGCCCATAGTCCTGAAGGTTATAGATCAAATCTATCCCTGGCGAGAGAAGAGATGGCACCAGGTCAGCCCAGCCACTGCAGACTGGTTCTCACTGACCAGGGCACAATTTACACTCAGATTCCAGTTCAAGGTGCACCAAGAAAAAATAGTTTCAAGGCTCCAGGCTATATCCATGACCTTGGCCTAGCCAAGGTTATGCTTTACTGTTATTACATCCTGAATTCCCTGAGGACTTCAATCAAGGTAACCTGCTACCTAAAAATAAAACTCAGTAAACTATATTCTTTTTTTTAAAGATTTATTTATTTATTTATTTGAAAGCCAGGGTTACACAGAGAGAGGAGAGGCCAAGAGAGAAGTCTTCCATCCAATGGTTCACTCCTCAGTTGGCCGCAACAGTTGGAGCTGCACCAATCTGAAGCCAGGATCCAGGAGCTTCTTCCTGGTCTCCCAGGCGGGTGCAGGGGCCCAAGGGCTTGGGCCATTGTCTACTGCTTTCCCAGGCCACAGAAGAGAGCTGGATCGGAAGAGGAGCAGCTGGGACTTCAGGCCAGGCGCTAACGCGCTGCGCCACAGCGCCGGTCTCAGGAAACTGTGTTCTAAAATACACATCCCATCTGTACCTCTAATGACATATATCATGTTTTGGTGTCTGGGTTTTTCTGTATTAGTTTGGCTACTCCAGCCCACATATCTCTGGTAGGCCCCGGGAGCTGTGTACCTAGGGGAGGGAACCTTACTCCTGTGGTATTCACGCAGCTCTGCGGTCATTGCCCTTGGCTGAGCACTGTGGTCTCTCTTTAGCTCTTCATGTACACAGAAATTTCCTGGCTTGTGGTTACCACACTCTGGCAGGCAGATCCTGTCCCTGCTCCAGTGCAGCTCATCCAAGGATGGCCATTAGTGCCACTGCCTGCTGCAAACAGTGAGCCCTGAGGCACAGAGTCGTGCAATGCTCTCAATGGGAATGAGAGAGTATGAGTGTTACGTGCTGAATAAGGGATCCCACAGCAGGACTGCTTGAGTCTGTGGTACTACAGAATTTTCCATTTTCCCTTCCGCCTAGATATGTGGGCATCTAAGCTAAAGGCAGACCGTGGCCTCTGAAGTCCCACTCACCCAGGGAAGCACATCTTTGTTACTGGTCCAAGCTCCCCTTGTTTGGTTCTTTCCTGCCCCAGATCACAACCTCGCACAGCCAGCTCATTCTAAGCCATCCCACTAGGTCACCAGAAATACCCAGTGATGTCTGAACCCCAGCAGGATGTGCAGAGACAACACGGCACCAACCAGAAGACGCCCTTACCCACAATGCAAGCGGCCATCTGTCAAGTCTGTTCACAGGTTAAGCAAATCAGTCTGAATGCTTCACCATAGGCTGCTCTCCAGTTGCAATCTCCATGCAGAAAATATGCTTTTCATTGGAAAAGGTGCTTTTCCTCAAAGGAAAGACACCTTCACATACTCACAGTGCAACTGGAATGACTGCGTTTTGATCACACTAATCGACATTCGTAAGTTTTTATCTTCGGGAGTGGTGAGATGGGGGATGGGCATGTGTGTCCAATGTCAAGAACAGAAAAGATCCAACCATTAAGCAAGACATCATCATTTCTTGGAAGTACTTTAGTGAAAGTAAAGAGAAAATAGGAACATTTTTACAACAAAAAATATGTTCATTTTTAAAGGGTATACCATTCAAAATAAACAACAAAGACACTTGAAAGTGAATGCAAGTGTTAACTTCAGAATGTGCCCAGTAGAAAAGGTCATAAAATCTCAAGTTCTCCCACTTGGTCTCTAGGTCATTAAAAAAGACACAGGCATATACATCTATTATTTCACATCACTGAGATTTAAAGATAGAAACCGAGACCTTTTCAAATTTGTTCTCTTAAATTGACCATTGATACAGAACAATGAATCCTCATTTGTCATTTGATCAGATCAGTTCTTCCCATCCAAGCGCCACAATTGAATTAGCCCGGATGCAGACTTGCCCTCCTTCTCACCACACCACCTCCCTTCCCAGGCTCGCATCTCTTCTGTCTTCTGCCTCTGCTTCCTACTGCCCTTCCATGTATACTTTTAGAAAAATCTTTTGGAGGCCTGCATCGTGGCATAGCAGGTCAAGTCCCCACTTGTGAAGCTGGCATCCCATATGGGCACTGGTTGAAGACCCAGCTGCTCCACTTGCAATCCAGCTCCCTGCTAATGACCTGGGAAAGCAGTAGAAGATGGCCCAAGTCCCTGGGTCCCTGTAACCCACTTGGGAGACCTAGAAGAAGCTCCTGATTCCTGGCTTGGCCTGGCGGCCCAGCCCCAATCATTGTGGCCATTTGGAGAGTGAACCAGTACATGGAAGATCTCTCTCCTCCTCCTCTCTCTGTAACTCTGCCTTTCAAATAAGAAAAAAAAATCTTTGAAAAAGTGGAAGTCTTTTGAATGACCTCATTTCTTTCTACCTCTGTGTGCATTGATGCCAATGAGTCATCTCCTTCAAGTACGTTTGACTTCTGAAGCTTCATCTCTAACTGTGTACTGAAACTTTTCTTTTTTAATGAAAATCTAATATCCGCTGTCTGGGAGGTACAGGGAGACACGAAAACCCCTGATTCCACAGCCTTGCAATCCCAAGCCCTGGTGTTCCTTGCCAGTGGATTCCAAGTCTCTGTGTATTTTCTGTTGCCTATCACCTTGGACTTGGAAGTCAGCACTATTTCTTGAGTTGGGTAGGATTTGCTGGAAATTTGGAGAAACACCAGGCAGCACGGTTCCCTCTACCATCTCACATGTCCCTTCTACCTTCGTTCTTCTTTTCTCTGAATATACCCTGTGAACCCCAGATTCTTCCTTTGCTATTCTGGGGAGCATTTTCTCTCTCTTACAGACTCTCCTCCAAAACTCACAGACAGCAACTCTGAGGCAGGCAGTGGAACTGTTCACCAGGACTTCCCTTCCCTGGAAGATGATGGGATTCTGAAGAGAAGATGTTCTTTTGCCCGTATGTAAGGTGGTTTTGAAAGGAGTTAAAAAGGCGGCTGGAAGACAACCAGCTTTGGTAGTTCAGAACAGACCACGGGTCAGCCTTCTGTGGGGCACCACGGGGAGAGGGGCTGGATGAGGAAGGGCAACAGTGGCCACGCCAAAGGGAAAGGACTGCACCTCGGCACACTCAGCAAAGCGTTTCCAGCCCCACTGAGGACATGTGACTGCACAGGGATGAGCAGGTAGCAGACAATTAACCAAGGAAAGAGGCTTTGGCGGACAGGCATTGGGCGCAGCAGTGCAGACGCCACTTGGTATGCGCACATCCTGTATCAGAGGGCCTGGGTTTGAGTCTGGCTTTGCTCCCAATTCCAGCTTCCTGCTAATGTGCACCCTGGGAGGTGGCAGTGATGGCTCAAGCACTTGGGACCCTGCCACCTGCATGGGAGACCCAGTTTGAATTCCCTGCTCTTGGATTTGGCCTGACCCAACTCTGGCTGTTGCAGGAATTTGAGGAGTGAACCAGTACTCCTCTCTCTCTCTCTCTCTCTCTCTCCACTCCTCCCCCCCCCCCCAACAAGAGGCTGCGGGGATAAGGAGGGGTTGGCACGCACTGGCACCGACGGGGCTTAAGATGTGGATTGGGCGATGTGCTGCCTCTCTGTTACAGCAGGGTTTCTGCATAAGGTGCAAAAATAGCTTCACTGTGTTTTCATTTTTGAAAAATATGAATATAGTTACCTGTACTGCATGGTTCAAACTCTAAACAATGCCTCCTAAGTCAGAGAAAAGCAGTCAGACAACCAAAAAGTCATTAAAAACGATGCAAGATGACTCAAATATGCTCCATCTCTTGAGGGCCCACCTTCTTATCACATAGTCAAACGGCTGAAGCCTCCTCTCTCTCAGCTCTTCCACTTCCCTATCTCCCAGGTAGGGGAAGCTACATCACCTGAGAGCAGCCTCTCTCCTATCCTCAAAATCCGGCCTACTGGGTTCTTCCAAATTCTCCACCTCATTCCTGGAGCAGTAGGGACATTCTGGAAATTCTGTCATTGATTTTGTTCTTTCCCTTTGATGGTACTTTCACCCCTACTCTCCTTCTCCCCTCACTTCCCTCACTTCTCCCTTTCCCACAATGGTCATTTCTGGTGTTACTACAAGGTCTAGCTTATCAGACAGCAGGAAAAGTATTAGCTAGAGAATTTATACTTGAAATAAAAGAGAGAAACTACGATGTTCCGTGTGGCAAGGGGCAGGTCAGAGAGTATGAGTGTCTGTGCCTTGTTTGCTTTTGTCTGCATTGCTCAAGGAAAAATGGTATTTTAAAAAAGAATCAACACTTCTCCACTGGTTTTATATTCAGGTAAGGAGGTCCATTGAAAAAAGCCAAAAACTACGAAACAGAAGCTTGGGGTGAGATTTTCTGAGGCTGGCACTGACGGCTGCCCATGGCCCCTGTCCACTAGGGCTGTTCAGGCACTAGGGCTGTTCAGGCAGGCTCTTTCTGTCGGAAGACACCACCCTATGGAGGCCTGATGTGACGGCAGCAGAATTCTTGGACCTGTGAAGACAGATGTGAGATCACTGAGCAAGGTGTTCAGGGACCTTGAGTGGCCTAAGCCACCCGTGCTGGCCCTGGGGAGGGGTCTGGCTCCCTATGCTATTTGCTTTGGCCCCTCACATGTTAGCAGCATATTGATGAAACTGTCCAGAACTATCAGCCCAATGGAGAGGAATTCTCCAGGCCAGGTAGCTGTGAAAAACTAGGGTGGGACCCTCCTGCCCTGGTTATTGGCAAGGAGCCAGAATCACTAATGTACTCCTGCTGGCTGGATCTTTAGAAAGGGCTCTGAGGCCAGGCACAGAGAGAACATCTCAGCCGCATGCTTTCTGGAAAGATGGCTCTTAGCTGAGCACCTGAATCAATGGCAGGCCTTCTGCAAACTAGTGGCACTGGAGAACTGGCTCCTATCCCCAAACTCTGCCCCTGGGTGTCTCAGTACAGTGAGCAAGCCTCTTCCCACACAGTAGGGCCCACGCGAGCTGTGTTGGGAACAAGACACCCCTGCCAGCATCTTACTGTACCTCCACCTGCAGGCAAGGGGCGTGTGTGGCTGAACTTCATCTGGGAATCGCCAGCTGAATGCTGGGATGCATGACCCAAAGAGCTTTGCTTGCTTGCTTGCTTTTTTTTTTTTAAGATTTTGTTTTATTTATTTGATAGGCAGAGTTACAGAGAGAGGTAGAGACAGAGAGAGAAGTCTTCCATCCACTGGTTCACTCCCCAGATGGCTGCAACGGCCGGAGCTGCACCGATCCGAAGCCAAGAGCCAGGAGCCTTCTCCGGGTCTCCCACATGGGTGCAGGGGCCCAAGGACTTGGGTCATCTTCTACTGCTTTCCCAGGCCATAGCAGAGAGCTGGATCAGAAGAGGAGCAACCAGGACTCGAACTGGTACCCATATGGGATGGCGGCACTTCAGGCCAGGGCGTTAACCCGCTGAGCCACAGCACTGGCCCCAAGAGCTTTTCATTTTAGACACACAGAGGTCAATTCCAAACAGGACTTATTCCTACAAATGATCAATGTTCTATTTGGAATTAACATGCAATAGTCAGATTTTAAAACAAAAATACAAACTAAAACAGGAACTCATGGAATTGACTATTAGATACAAGTCTTAGGCTATCCTTGAAGGAAAAGATATGCTATATCCTGCTCTTTATGAATATCACAATCCTGGGAGCTAGCAAACATCGACTATTTCCTGTGTGGTGGACCATATTACTTCATTTCTTTTAATCTGTGGTCTGCTCCTCCCTGTATCTCAATACGGAGAATGGATTCAGGCCCAAGAGCATGGAGACGGCCCCAAAGGCCCCAAAGGCACACAATAACCGCAGGCTTTATTTTAGTTCAGTTAGGAGCACACTTCTTCAATAGGCACTTCAACGCAAATGAGCCCAGCTTAAAGAAAGCCCCGCTAAATTACTCAGAAAGGGCCGGCGTGGGGGAGATTTCCAAGGGAGCCTTGGAGAGAAGCAGGAGGGGGGCGGGGGCATGGCCAGATCACTTTCCTGCCAGCGCTTTCTCAGCACAGCAACGCACAGCACAGCGCTTCTCTGTTTTCCCGCTTTGTCCATCAGGAAGATGAGAGCCTCCTGGCACTGAGGCCTGCAGCCCACAACCCACAGGGCATAATTAGATGCAGTGTTCCAAATCAACTGCAACAGAACCGAACTCCACGTGGGCTTCTAGAGCCTTTGTCTCTTTCACCACGAGGAAGATGGAAAGTCTTGCTTAACCCTCCTGGCTTCCATTCCGGTTCTGCATTAGTGAGTTACTCAGCCCCCTGTTCTCTAGGCCCTTACCAGGCCAGCCCACTTCCCACCGGCATGACCGAAACCTGCACAGGAGGCAGTGGTTGGTGGCGGAAGGGGAGACGATGCATAGTTTGGCTTCTGATGAACACGGCCTCTGGAAAGTTCTGCACTTACTGTGCTCTTTCCAACCGGGACAATTCTGCCTCCCAGCCCCAGGACTCATGATAACGCACACCCATGACTTGTCTTCTCACCTACTTGTAGAGGGGAAAAGCAATGGCCAAGAGTTGCAAGACCAGATTCTTACTCCAAATCTCAACTGGCCATGATCTTTGCCCAGGTGGCTGCCTTCCCTAGGGTGTCTCCTCAGCTGAAAATGAGGAAGTTGGAGCAGGTGCTCCCCAGGGTTCCTTCCAACTCTAGAACTCAGCTATGTGAGGCCCCTGGAATAGAGACATTTTCATGACCGAAAGTTCGGAGACTTTACCAGGCAGTAAGCCAGCACGCAAACCAGAACGTCGCTCAGATGGAAATCGCTGCCTGGAAGTGTTATTAATAAGCCCTTAATTTTCATGTCAGACTCACATTTCCTACAGGAATTACCTGGCCCTTATTTAAAACATGATGCCAATTTCAGCTCCACTGATGATATTGATTTGAGTATAAAATTTCATGTAAAACACATTTCTTCTAATTACAGGTTTCTGCTCTGCTCAGTAGCTAGGAGATAAATGAATATGTGATCTTCCCTTCAACAGCGTGAGGCTTTATTAAATTAATAAGTAGAAAATAAGAGCTCAGAAGGACATTGGAATAAGAAAATATGAATACATAATATTTTCTAATTATTTCCTGAATTTATCTGAGTTCCACATGTGCCTCATTATAGTTTCGAAACTATAATACTAGATTCTGGAGATAAAGAAATGAAAATACTCCAATCTAGTTTGAAAAGAAAGAAAATAGAGTAAATGGGGAAAGGTAATATTGTCATAGAAAGCTTGACTTCAAAAATGCTACCACTGGGGACGGCTCAGTGGTGTAGCAGGTAGAGCCGCCGCCCGCAGCGCTGGCATCCCATGTGAGTACTGGTTCGAGTCCCGGCTGCTCCACTTCCGATTCAGTGCTCTGCTAATGGCCTGGGAAAGCAGTGGAAGATGAGCCAAGTCCTTGGGCCCCTACACCCGAGCTCTTGGCTTTAGATCAGCACAGTTCCGGCCATTGCAGCCAATTGGGGAATGAGCCAGCAGATGGAAGACCTTTCTCTCTCTCTCTGCCTCTCCTTCTCTCTCTGTGTAACTCTTTCAAATAAATAAAAAATAATAATAAAACTGCTACCATTAACTTGGTTATATTTTAATGGAAATTGCACAGTTTTCTAGCAAATGCACAATAACAAAGACATTTTTCCAGTATGTGTGTATGGTGGGGCAGGAGCAGGTGGAGCACGCAGGTGTGTCCATACATGTTTGTTGACCCAGATGGGACATTGGATATATGTAAGGGATCATTTCTATGGAAAACTGTAGAGGGTCGCAGAAGGCAGCGCTTTGTGGGAGAGGTTGCAGGGTTTTCCATTCCTACTAGCACTGTATGGACGTTGCTGACTTCTCTGCATTCTAAGTGATGCTGTGTCATTTTTTTTAATTTTAGACATCCTGAATGATATGAACTGTCATCTTATCATGATTTTATTTTACACGTCTCTAATAACTAATGATTTGCAAACCTTTTCACATGCTTATAAGCCACATGTGTATTTTTCTTGTGAAATGTATATTCAAGTCTATTGCATGTTTAAATTGGGTTGTTATTGTTAACCTTTAAATTTCTTTCAATATTCTGGATGGGGAAGCACTGCTGCACAGTGGGCTAAGCCCTTGCATGCAACGCTGGCATCCTCCGTCAGAGTGTTGGCTCACAGGCCACATCGTCAAAAAGAATTCCCTGACCATCAACCCGCAATAGCCCTCAGCCTCAGTCACGGTCGACCTTTATTTCTCCTCATGTTCTGCTTTATTGATTTGTTTACTGTTTATTCCCTGTCTTTCCCCACATGCTCTGCCTGATTTGTCACCAACATATTCCAAGCGCTTAGAGACCTGCCTGACAGGGAGCAGGCCTGTAGTAACTATTGGTTGAACAGATGCATGAATGAATGACATCGATTCCCTACCGAAATTCTTTCTGAAGGGGAATACAGCTTTCTCAGAGGTTTACTACTGGTTAGTTATGCAACCTGAAACAAATGCCTGGGGCCAAATTCTCTCTCCTGTACAACAGTTTAGATTAAGGAAGTGCTGAGGTGTCTTCTAGCTCAAGCATGGTCTCCTTATAAGCCTTAAAGTTCTGTAGAAATGTTCTTCAAGTGGGAGCACTATAAAGACGGGATAGTAAGGGTGGAACCAGGACTGGGGAAGGCTCAGCTGCTGCTAAAATGGAGGCCCAGCGCCACTGAACAGGTGATTTTGTGTAGTTCATCAGGTACCTGGAGCGGCTTTGCCAGGGCCACTTCCTGGTGTTCTTGAGCTGACAGGTAGATACAGGTAACATGCCAAACCTTGTAGGTATCGGTGGTTGTGAGTTACAGCAGGACCAAGAGGGAGACTTCTGATACACATTATTGCAAGGCCCTTTCTTCCATAGGATATTCACCACCAAAAGCTGTAAAAGCCGACAGCACAGAAAACCTTCCAAATTCGTTCTCTGAGCCCACTTTATGGAAGCCGTCACCCTTTCCTCCTCACTGGGGTTACCTTGTCCTGGCTCTGGTTCGGTTGTCCTGGATGCCGTTACCCCACCGCACCCCCTATATGTTAACCCACTGCTTTGTCCGATGCCCTCAGTCCCGCAGTCTTGCTGTGGTTTTCCTGGAAGGAAATGTCCAATCGCTACTGAAAAATTCAAAGAACTTGGCTGTCCTTCTGAAAATGTCCCTAGCAGGACGAGGAGGCCCCTGAGGCGTTAGCCATGTGGGCGACAAGAACGTCTAGTTGCTCTCCAAGTACAGATGACAGCTTCTCGAATGTGGATTTGAGGAAAATGAAGAATCCCAACTTCATGGCCTCTCTGGGGCCTCAGCGCCAGGCCGGGGGTCAGAGCAGATTTTTTTGCTCTTGGAAACTGAGATTACAAAGAAAATCTCAGTTTTACCAAAGTGAGTCTCCCGAGGCTGCTGTGAGTCAGGGTAAGTAGTGGGAAGAACACTTAGTCACAAATCGGAGAAGCTCATCTCCTCTCCACGTTGTCTCCGCCCAGCTGGGCAGCATCCCTGGGTCTCAGACTGCAAATCCTTGAAGTGTGTGACTGATCCTCCAGCTCCAGACGACACATTGCTCACATGTACCGCCAATCCCTCCTAGACCCCACGGGAATAGCTGCAAAGAGCTTTACAAACAAACAAAATCAAAGCAGGCGAGGAAAAATGATAAGACTATGTGGAAGCCAGAAAGCAGATGGATTTCATGGAATAAGAAAACAAAACCCCCCAAATTAGCAAGGGAGGCTGAGAAGCAGTCAGGTGTACTGTTGCACCTCTAAAAGGCCTGGGAATCAGGAGGGCTTGGTGTCTGTGGGAGTGAAGGTAAAGATAAGAAAAGGAAGTCTGTTGAGGAGAGAAGCCCGCCTCCAAAGCTCTCATCCGTGCTGTGCTGGGTGTCTGTTCCCTCCTCCTCGGGAGAAGTCTAGAAGGCCGTTCCTTGGAGAGGATCGAACAGGAGGACGGTATGTTTGGAGCATAAAGCCCAATCGATGGAAGAGTTAGCCTTATCCCACAGCCTTATTCCCCTGATGGAAAATGTGGTGGGGGAATACTAAGGCTTATAGCCTGAAGGTTGAGTCATGGCCTCTTTCCTTGAGATCCTGCAGTCTAGCTTATAGCATTCACATAGAAGACTTGCAGATCCTTTGCTGTGAATCTGAGCAGCCCAAGAGAAAATAACTGAAAAAAAAAAAATGTCTTATTCCCAAAGGGTGCATCCCAGCCAGGAACCCTGGAGTTGTGAACACAGTGAACAGGTTTTCCCGTAACGCCCAGAGCTCCAATGCACCCAATTTGTGCCCCATTCTTGGTTTTTTTTTTTTTTTTTTTTTTTTTTTTTTTTTTTAATTTGAAAGAGTTACAGAGAGAGGTAGAGACAGAGAGAGAGGTTTTCTATCCACTGGTTCACTCTCCAGATGGCCGCAACAGCCAGAGATGTGCTGATCCGAAGCCAGGAGCCAGGAGCCAGGAACTTCTTCCGGGTCTCCCACGTGGATACAGGGGCCCAAGCACTTGGGCCATTTCTACTGCTTTCCCAGGCCATAGCAGAGAGCTGGATTGGAAGAGGAGCAGCTGGGACTAGAACCGGTGCCCACATGGGATCCCGGTGCTTCAGGCCAGGGCTTTAACCTGCTGCACCACAGCACCGGCCCCTGTGCCCCATTCATAAATATGAACAAAGGGTCAGGAATCCTCAGGCATCTGAGGGATGAATTCAATGTAAGAGACAGGCCAAAGCAGGTAGGAAAAAATAACAGCCAGTCTTTACTGAACCTGTACTGTAAGCTAGACACTATTCTAAGTACTTTTTATGAAGTTACTCATTTAATCCTCACAACAACCACTGTTTAGATAAATGATAGGATTATCTCTATTGGAAAGATAAACTAAACCATGGAGACATTAAGGAACTTGCCCAAACTCACACTCTTCGTAGTCAGGGAAGCTGTTACTCTAACTAGGCAATCTAGCTTGAGTTTCTGTTTTTAACCACCACCCCTAAAAAGTGACAATTCATGAATTCATTTAAAACTACTGGTTGGCAATACAGATAGCTCAAAGAAAAGAGAAGGGCAAAATAAGACAAAACCCTCAGAAGAATAAGGGAAGAAATTACATCTAAGAAACAAGAATCTAGAAAAATGGAATATTCGAGAACCAATAGAATTTTAACCATCAACTATATGGAAGTGAACCTGAGCCCACACACACCGCCTTGAATGCAGAGGGTAGGGACCCTCAGGCCCTCATCTCCTAGCCTCCAGCTTTAGCTTAACTCACTGAATCGAAGCAGTGGTACAGCCAGCCATACAAAAAACTAATCACCAGACTCACGAGGTCATTTGCTTCTCCAATAGGTAACACTTTGTGGCCAGTATTGTCCTGAGGGGTTTCATTAGGGGAACTCCAGGTCTGGACAGGGGAATCCCAGGTACTGAGCACAAAGTAACTGCCACCTGCATGGAGCCCGCAGGCTGCCTGCAGCCCACTGGACCGTGACACCAGCAGGTGATGGTGTGCGGGCAGCTCACGTGGAGCGTCCTGTTGATGCTTCGGGGCAGGACTGTTGGCTTCCTGCTTGTGCAGATCTAAAGGTGCACATTGCCTTGTTCCAGAGAACGATGACCTGGTCAGGCTGGGTCCAACGTCAGCATCTGTGCGCAAGGATCACCATGGTGAAAAAAGGAGGAATACACCAGAGGCTGCGGTGACTCTGATTTCAACCAGACCAGCTCCCTCTTCTTGGCAGCCTCCGTGAAAACCCCAAAACGCCCTCATTCAGGAGGGCGGTAGATCTTGAGACGCAGTGGTCTGCTACCCCTTCAGCCATCGACAGATTGAAATTTCTCTTTCCTTCACCCTCCAACCTCATCCGTGTTACTGTGATTCGGCTCTGGGGACAGGACTCAAGCTTTCAGTAACAGACACAAAAGTGAAAAATTCAATAATATGGAAATCTTCCAGAAAACACAGCAAGTCATAGCTTCATAGCTGGTTTCCCAGCATCCACACTTGGTCCACTCCCCCCTCAACACTGTCCCCCAGCCCCTACAACTTCTCTCATTGCAATGAGCAGAATGCTAAAATTTAAATCTCAATCAAGAGGTAACTTGGGTTCTCCAGCACTGCTAGCTCCCCTCACATTTTGGGGGAACATCGCATTCTTTACCTTGACTGGCGATGGCCTGGGTGCAGTGGTATGTGGCCTCCTCCCCAACGTCAGCCTTACCCCACTTCCTCCTGACTTCTTCCTGCCACACTCACCTCTTGCTGCTCCTGATACCAAGCTTGCTCTTCCCTCTGGGCCTTTGCACTTGCAACTTCCACTACCTGGAAACTTCGCTGAGACTTCTGTAGGGCTGGCTCCTTCATCTCAACCTCCAAAAGTCAAGAGCTTCTCAGTCTGAGCCACCTCCAGCTCCTTTCTAGCTCCTTCCTTGAATTATTGCCACCCCCCCGCCTTTGTACTCTGCTCCCCTTTTCCCCTAACTTTTCACATTATCAGGAATTGTGTGCTGATGCATGTGTGTTCCCCTTTGTATTTTCGTGTGATCGATCAATCTGGACTATAAGTTCCATGAGGTCTGGAACTGTCTTGTTCATTGCTGAATTCCCAACATAACGATGGCCCTGGTACTTAGTAAGCAATGAATAGATATTTGTTACATAAATAATGAGTGAGAAACATTGGATGGTTAAAAAACATGACACTAACTACAATGACCATTTTATTCCTAAGTTTTCAGTTTGCAAAACAATAAATTAAAAGTTTGTGTAAAGCAAAAAGAAACTAGTATTATTTTTCTTATGCCCATAAGCTCTGGAGGGGGTAACTTCCAAGATAATGTCTGGACTGAACAGGAAGCTCTGACATTTCTGCTCTGAGCCCCAGAGATGGCTCCCTCTGGCAGAGCCTTGGGCACAGCTGGGAAGGGCACAGCACTTGCATCAGCTAAGTGTGTCAACAAAGCAGCGGGCTGCCCCTGCTTGTTATCTGCAGGGATAAAATGCTTCACTCGGGCACCCGAGAAGGGAGAAGCATGCTCAGTTCCCAGTGAGCTCAGTTCACCCTGAGAGTGATTCCTGGCCAAGGGCTCAAAGAGAGTTCTCTGGGGCAAGAAAAGTTCAACATCATTAGCCTTTCCACAGCTGTGCAGGTTGCTTTCCGCTCCCAGCCCTGAGGTCCTCACTGGGGAGGATGGGTTTTCATTAAATCATGAAGGAGGATTTTTCTGTGAAGAAACATCTAGACTGTCAACTCCATGAAATATCTCCATTGTATTAGGAGTTACAGAGAGAACAACAAGGAGAACGTCAGAGGGAATTGAGTAACCGATCTCCCCATAAATAATAACCTCACTTCCCCAAATCACCTTGGCCTTCAAGAAAAGAACTAGGCTGATGGCTTCAGCATGACAGTGCAAGTTGGCAACTGGAATTTACAACCCAACAACAAAGAGAGTCCAGAGTAGAGAGCCTGGTGTTGAGAGGTTGCCGAACCTACAAGCCACTTCCAGAAGCAGATGTGATGTGAGGACAGAAACTTAAGTTCTCCAGAGTGGACACAACACAGAGTTTAGTGTCATCTGATAGTTCCGTAGGTTAGCAGTCAGTTATACTGGGCTAAAGTCAGTATTGGCAGGGTGGTTTCCTCCTAAAGTCTCTGAAGGGAGGCTTGCTCTCTTCAGTTTCTGGTGGCATTGGCTTGTGAACCCTTCCTCCATCTACAAAGCACATCAGTCCAGTCTCTGCTTCCATGTCACATCGCTACCTTCTCTCTGCAGTCAAATATCCTTATATTCGCCACTTTATCAAGACATTTGTGACAACACTTAGGGCCCACCTGGATAATCCAGCATAATCTCCCCATCTCAAGACCTCAAGATCCTTGATCACATCTAGCACACCCATTTTTCTACATAAGGTAGCACTCAGAAGTTCTGAGTATTAGGATCCAGGTATCTTTGGGGCCATTGCTCAGCCCATTACAGTATAAAGAGTAAATTATTTGTGTATATACACACATATACAAGGTACCTTCACAAATCGTTCATGGAAAAGGAATATTATGAAAAATCTATTCATGGAACTTTATGAGCAGGATCTAGTTTGAGGCTTTCAGGATGAGACATCAGCTGGGAAAGAGCCCCAATCAGAGCAACATGAATTCTGCTAAAATTAAAGCAAGAACAAACAATAAATTTCTGGCAGTGCTTGGGTGAAAGAATGGTTAAATCATTGATACTTTGTAAAAGGTCTATGGGGTCAATACCCCAAAGAAATCATCAGTTTACAAATGGATAACTCGGGGCTGGTGCCGTGGCGCAGTAGATTAATCCTCCACCTGCAGCGCCAGCGTACCATATGGATGCCAGTTCTAGTCCCGGCTGCTCCTCTTCCAATCCAGCTCTCTGCTATGGCCTGGGAAAGCAGTGGAAGATGGTCCAAGTCCTTGGGTTCCTGCACCCACATGGGACACTGGGAAGATGCACCTGGCTCCTCGCTCCTGGCTTCGGATCAGTGCAGCTCTGGCCGTTGCGGCCATTTGGGGAGTGAACCAACGGAAGGCAGACCTTTCTCTTTGTCTCTCACTGTCTGTAACTCTACCTCTCAAATAAACAAACTCTTAAAAAAATGGATAACTCATTTTAAGAAGGCGTGAGATGATGTTGAAGAGAAAGCCATGGTGGCAGATCTCTGCATCAATTTGCCAAGGAAAAAAAATAATCTTGTTCATGCCTTATTTGAAAAGGACCAATTAACAGCAGAAGCAATAGCCAACAACACAGACATCTCAGTTGATTCAGCTTACAGAATTCTATTTTTTCCAGTTTTTTTGAAATCCCTCATATGTGTGTATACACATGTACTTGTATATGTCTGTGCATGTATATAAATATATCATATATATACCTATATATGTGTATAGACAATGCCCCACAATTGTTCATTGTTCTTGGAGAAAACCCCAATATCTGACTGCTGATTCTTCAGACCAAGATTAATTTGGTTTTCATAATATAATTATATATATATATATATAATATAATTGACTATGTCAAACAGACACAACTAAAATACACATAGGAATGATCCCTGAAAAACAGATGTTTACTTTCAGCGTTTGTGTGTGCATGTTTCCACCCAAGCATTTACACACTGAGGTTTACATTATCAAGGTCACACGTTAGGACCAAAAGTTCCTTACCCCATGAGGGATGAAGCAATTAGACTCGCTGGGTGTATGAGTTAGCTTTTTTGTCACTATTACAACATGCCTGAGAGATGCTGCTTACGAAGCAATGAGACTTCTATTGCAAACATTTCGGAGAGCTCGGTTTTGAAACAGTCTCAGGTGCTCCCTTCTTACTACCCACAGGCTCCGAACTCCAATCTTGATGACCAGTTTGGGATCTTTTCAGGTTATCAGTACATGGAAATTGGCAACTCCATTGGCTCCATCTGCCCTAGCTGTTGCCATTTAGCTTTAGAGACAAGGGCAAAAACTTGAAAACTTTGCATGCTTAGATTGAATTTTTGTTATGATTGTGTAATTAAAAGATGGACTCCTTGTCCTCAAATCCTCTCTGTACATTGCAGACATAGAGGATCACATAAGGAAAGACCAGATAGTACGGCTCGCTCTCAACGTCATTCAGAGGATTCCCTCCCAATCCTTGGCTTTGTCTCTTTAAATACAAAAGTGGAAGAGACCCTAGAATCTTACAAAATCATTGCAACTTAGTGACCTCATGGAGAGAGCACAATGAAGGATGGGTTTGGAATGGGCTGGACAGGTCTAACAGGGACCAAGAAGGGATGGAGAAGTGCCCAAGGTCAGTAACAAAGTGAGCTAAGATCTCCTCTGGGCCTGAAGGCAAAGAGGAGGAGCAGTTTCAGGGAACAAAGAGACCGCCAGCTGTGAAAGACAGCTGCCTGACAGCAGGGGCAGGAGGCAAGGCAGCCCCCCCCCCCCCCCCCGCCCCCATGACCTGGAAAGTTGGAAATCAGCTGAATCAGTCCCTTCTCTGGTTTATCCTCTGACATCCTGTTGATGTGTGCCATTGACCTAATCCAACAGGAAACTACAAGGAAATGTTTCTCAGTGATGCAGCCCAAGAGGTCAGTCTCAGGTTATGGAGCACGGGAGAGAGAGGATCTAGAGAGACAGATGGAAAATAACCTGCATGAAGGCCTTCAGATTTCCTCTATTTTCCCACCAAATGACCGGGACAGTACAAATAGGGGTAGATAGAAAAAAATAAGATGAAACTGGGAATAACTAATCTAAGGCAAAATATCACTGATGAAAGTGAAGACTTGGTTGTTCTCTTTAAATTGAGGAAATATCCAAAACTCAGGGCACCAGCCCCAATGACAAGATATTTGACTGTATCTCTATACTCCCTGGAAAAATGGAATTAAAAAAACAAATTTATTTTGGTTCAAAACACTGAAATCCATGTATAGTTTTTCATAATATGCAATTTCATGATATTTTTGAATATATTCTCATATGGACTCAAAATATCTCTTTTACCAAAATAAACTTTTTCTCTTTTATTTGATAAGCAGAGAGAGAATTCCTATCCACTAGTTCACACCCAAATGTCCACAATGGCTGAAACTGGGTTGGAGCCAAACCTGGGAGTTTTGGGATCCAACCCTGGAAGGGACCCAACCACTTGAGCAATCACCTCCTGCCTCCTAGGTTGTGCACGGTTAGGAAGAGAAAATAAGAGAACTGAATGCAGGCACTCCAATGTGGGCTGTAGGCATCTTAACCCCAGACAAATGCCCGCACCCAAGATCAATTCTCCTAACTACATTTTCTGTGAACCTTTTAAATTATACTCATACAATTGTCTAGCAAGACCGAATCCCAGGATAAAACTTTTAATAAAATAGCAAGGGAAAAAAAGAGACCCAGCCTGTCAATCATGGGTACAGTTAGTGCTCTCATTCCCATCTCCAAAAAGCAGGGCATGGGGCACAAACCATCTGGTCAGAGTCATGAATGAAGGAAGGGAACAAACAGGTGTAGAATAAACAGGGCTTACCCATCTTGGATTTGGGTGAAACATTTGGTCATAGAGTTCGTTCTGTCCAAAATGAATTAAATAAAAACAGGCGATAGAAAAGTTATGGACAATTACAAAGAAAAGGAAAGGAAAGGAAAGGAAAGGAAAGGAAAGGAAAGGAAAGGAAAGGAAAGGAAAGGAAAGGATGAGGGAGAGAGAAGAGGAAAAACAAAGGAATAAAATCTGCAAAAGAAAAACAGTCTACTAGCTACTCTGGAAGAAAAAAAAACATGTCTCAGGAAATAACTGTAGCAAATTCTTTGCCTTAAATATATAATAAGAATGTGGAAAGCGTGTATCAAACATAATGCAAACCAGCAGGAATATTTCAGAGCTAAAGAAATTCTTACACATTCAAGAGAAAGTAAAACTCTACTCAAAGGAAAACTCACTTCCTTAAGCGCTTAAGATCCAAGAAAGAATTTAACGTGCATATACGTTCCATTCAAGGGCTGAATAGGCCACCAAAATTACGCTTGATCTTAGCCAAAAGGCCAAGAAGCAATGGCCATCAAAATTAAGATGAGAAAAGCAGAGATAAAATAAGTCATGAAGACGGTCAAGTAACTGATACGCTATGCAAATCTGCAGAGCTGCTTCTTATAGGATGCTTCCTCTTGCTTCCTAGCAACCAAAATTCCTGCTCTCCTTCGGATTTGCAGGAAGGGACATGAGCTGGAGCTGTGTCTTACTCATCTTTGTAGCACCAGAGTCCAAGACAAGAAATGTTTGGGGGCCGGTACTGTGGCGCAGTAGGTTAATCCTCCACCTGCGGCACCAGCATCCTTTATAGGCACTGGTTCTAGTCCCAGCTGCTCCACTTCTGATCCAGCTCTCTGCTGTGGCCTGGATAGCAGTAGAAGATGGTCCAAGTCCTTGGGCCCCTGTACCTGTGTGGGAGACCCGGAAGAAGCTCCTGGCTCCTGGCTTCAGATCAGCGCAGCTCCAGCCATTGCAGACATTTGGGGAGTGAACCATTGGATGGAAGACCTTTCCCTCTGTCTCTCCCTCTCACTATCTGTAACTCTACCTCTCAAATAAATAAAATGTTTTTTTAAAAAAAGAAATGTTTGTCAGTCAATTGTGTGAGAGAGTCCTGGAATCCTGCTTAGTCAGGGAGCCCTCCCTGGCTGCGCTGATGAATCTCAGCCATACAGGTCAGAATCGGGGCACCAAGGAGGCAGGGGACAGAAAGTCAGTGACCCACAATGGACACTGAGGTATGTTCAGGAGACAAATGTTTGGTGAAGATCGACCCGCAGAATTCTGTTTAAATGTGTGCGCTTCCACCTTTTAGCCATGTCCATCCCTACCAATGCCCACTCCCGTTAGCTTGTTTTGGCCTCTTTCTGGGGCAGGCATTCTTAACCAGTTCAGGAGTTTCAGAACTTAGGTTAGGGGAAAAGTCATCATGGAGGGAGCAGTGGGCCTAGTGGTTTAGCTGCTTGTTAGAATGCCTAGTCTTGGCTGTGCTCCCACTTCTAGGTCCCTGCTAGTGTGCCCCTCTGGGAGGCAGCAGGTGCTAATGGCTCAAGTAATTGGGTTTTTGCCACTCATATGTGAAACCTGGACTGAGTTCTGGGCTTCTGGCTTCAGGCTTATCCAACCCCAGTCATTGTGTACATTTGGGGAGTGAACTAGTGGATGGGCTCACTTTCTCTCTCTCTCTCTCTCTTCCTTTCAAATCAACAAAATCATTGTGGATTCTCTATAACCAGCAACTGAACTTGTACCTTTCCTGCCATTATGAGGTAGGCACCAAACCAACCAATGTTAGCAGTCCTGGAGACTGCCTCCGGGAGAGGCAGTATTTCACATCACATCACAGCTTGGGGAGAGAGTTCAAAACCTCAGTCACGGCCGGCGCCGTGGCTCAGTAGGCTAATCCTCCGCCTAGCGGCGCCGGCACACCGGGTTCTAGTCCCGGTTGGGGCGCCGGATTCTGTCCCGGTTGCCCCTCTTCCAGGCCAGCTCTCTGCTGTGGCCAGGGAGTGCAGTGGAGGATGGCCCAGGTGCTTGGGCCCTGCACCCCATGGGAGACCAGGAAAAGCACCTGGCTCCTGGCTCCTGCCATCGCATCAGCGCGGTGCGCTGGCCGCAGCGCGCCGGCCACGGCGGCCATTGGAGGGTGAACCAACGGCAAAGGAAGACCTTTCTCTCTGTCTCTCTCTCTCACTGTCCACTCTGCCTGTCAAAAAAAAAAAAAAAAAAAAAAAACCTCAGTCACGTTCATCACTACTTCAGATGGGTGTAACTATTGGTCCTGATGATAAATTACATTTTTAAAGGCACTAGGAAAACATTTAATGCTAAGATATGTACTACAAGTGATTTATCTAACTGTAACCCACACTTGGAAACCATTTTGGTACTGCATTTCAATATAGTGACTTTCTTTCCTGTTCCGATGCATCTTACTGGGGAAAGCAGAAACCATTATTTTGGAAAGAGGCTACACAGGTCACTCTAGGGTCACAAAGCTTCAGTGACCTCTGCCTTAGGTCAGCGTTCAAGGTGAACAAAGTTCTCCAGGGAAGGAAAAACACAGACGGGAGTTGTACTATTTTCCATTTTAGAGAATCTGCTTAATTTAGGAGATGATTTACCACTTGATGATTGGACTTAAAGAGAGAGGCACGCATTTGGTTTGCTGGGAAGTCCAAGGAAGGCCTAGGAAAGTTTTGAAAGGCTGTGGCATAGAGCCACTTGAGGCATGAGCTCCGGAATGCGAGTGCCGGGCCTCAGATCTCACAACGTGTGTGACCTGGAGCAGCCTCTCGGAGTTGAGACTCGATTTCCTCATCTGTGAAATGGGAGTGATGCTAGCTCCTGAGTTCGAGGTGTGAAGACTGAGAGGCCATTCCCATAACACGCTTAGCTCGGCCTGACGCACGGCTGGGGCCCCTCCCTGCCGGGACTGAATCAGCCAAACTGGTTCTCAGCCTCCACTCCGCCTCTTCCTCTTTCCTGAGGTGTCGCCATCACCCATCATTCAGTCCTTTCCATAAGTCAGTTTCTCTCTCTCTGTCCTTGTCAGACCCCGCTCAGATAAGCCTCTGGCATCCCGTACTTACGTGTGTGTTTTCCTGCGTTTGGTTACCTCTCCCAGGGAGGAGAATCCTGCCGTCATGTGAAAAGTCTTTGCTCCCACGAAACACTCGCCCTTTTGCTTCTCTGTACCCTATTGGTTCAGTGCAAGTCCCACCTCATCCAAACAGCCGCACGCGCCTCTATTGTCCTCCCTGGAGGAGCAAGGGGAGTCTTCCAGCGCTTCTGGACTCTGAGCCCACAGGGCCTGCCCTGGTCTGCACGTTCGGCCAAGTGTGCCTCCTCTCTCTTTGCTTTCCTAGCACAGGGTCGTCGGCAGGGCCCTGGTGTCTTTTTGGTTTATTTTCCCAGAGAGCCCCAGCTAGGCGAGGTAAAGAGACAACAGCTGTAGACCCGCTTCGGTAGGTCTCTCCCACAACCTCCCAGCCTGTGTCTGTGCTGGGGGATCCTGGGGGAAGAATGAGCTCACCCTGGCTTGCAAAGGAACCAGGAATGTCCCTGCTGAACTCCTCAAGGGTTTCCAGAGAAGGCCAGCCTGAAGTTGAACAGTCCCTCAACGATTCTTGGGAAGGAGCTCCCTGCACTCAGGAATGCTGCAACAGAAGAACCCTGGGCTAATCTCCAGGAACTGGGATCTAACCTTGGCTCTCACAAGGACCAGCTGTGTGGCCTTGAATGTATCGCTTTCTCAGCCTGGGCTTCAGCTTCTTCAACTATAAAATGCATGTCTTGAATTGGCTATTCTCGCATGCTAGGGATTAGAACTGGACTCATTCTTTGCGACTACATTCCAAAATGTATCCTATTTTTCAAGAACCAGGGCTCCTATTTATAATTTTCTGGTCATCTCAGAAGTCTTTTCCTTAAGAAGCATGGACCTTGTTTCACACGTCAGGATGTTCAAAGGTTTTGCCTTTGCTTCCGTAAGGGGCTTGGATGGATCCTCAGATTTCAAGTCTTGGCACACATATGCTAAAAAAGTATTCATAATTTTACCAGAGCAGACTTAGAGGAAGAGGGCATACAAATCAGTTCGATCTCTTCAGCACAGAGCGGGGAAATCTGTAGGTAACAAGAGCATGAGTTAGCCTGTTCTCCCAATTCACAGGGTCATGGAATCTACACAGTGTTCTCTCAAAAAGCTGTAACACTCTAGCTAGGAAAAGGGTGGGTGAGAAGGAAGGCAATTATAGGAACACTACAGTCAATGATTTCTTATTTATTTATTTCACTCATTAACAACACAACACTTTACTCACTATAAAATCACAAGCAGACACTAATATTCAGATACTTTACAAATCATTAAATGACTGAAAATTGATACATTTTAAGCTGAAAAGCAGAAGGGAGTTGGTTGTCTCATCAAAAACTCCTGTTCAATACAGTCAACTCTCATTTAGCATTTCTAATGGAAATGTAGAACACAATGACAAGGAATTGTATAATTTCATTACTTTTAAGCCAAAATTAACTTTCCTGGTTTATAATCCAATATATGACTTTATAAAAGGATAAGAATTACTTTCTAATGTATTTTTCATTTAGGCTAATCTTTTCAAGATTTTATTTATTTATTTGAAAGGCAGAGTTAAGGAGGCACAAAGAGATACAGAGAGATAGATCTTCCATTCACTGGTTCATTCCCCAAATGGATGAAATGCCCAGGGCTGGGCCAGGCTGAAGCCAGGAGGCTGGAACTCCCACTTGGGTTGCAGGAGCCCAAACACTTGGGCCATCCTCTGCTGCTTTCCCAGGCACATTAGCAGGGAGCTGGATTGGAAGTGGAGCAGCCAGGATTTGAACCGGCTCTCGTTTAGTATGCTGGTGTTGCAGGCAGCAGCTTAACCCACTGCACTGCAACTGGGCCCTAAGCTAATATTTTAATTCATTTTTGTTCTCAGTGAGCATTCTGATTAAACTGTAGGGTAAGTCTGTTGGGTAACAAGTTGGGAAGAAACAAAGAGGTCTTTGAGTTGTATCTTCCAAGGAAATAACATAACTATAAAAGATACCTTTTGCTGCCAGAAACAGAGAGTTGTCTATATTTGAAGGAAGGAATGACACACACGTATCATTTAGCCTTGCAATTGCACTGCTCTCAGATTAAATGGGAAGAAAAGGACAATTCACTTCATAGTTCTGCACACTCATAACAGCAAACCAAGAAACAACTGGCACGTGACCCAGACTCATGCTGACCAGGAACACACATGGGAAGACGGTCACTACGTCCATGATCGCAACATTAAGATCTCACTGTACGCTTGCCTTCTATCTGGAGATGCAGCCACCGTTTCCTTCATGTTTCTGCCTTGTTTTTGAGGAACGTGATGCACATAGCACTGCTGAGAAATGGAGAGGACTAATAGACACAAGGTAGAAAGCAAGGAGAAGATGGCGAGATCTCCAGACACAGGAACCCAAGTAGCAGGCACACCACACACACACACACACACACACACACACACACAGGTATTAGTCCATTCTTCTGTGTGGTTGGAGCTTTTCCCCACCACACAGATAACAGAGCCAAGGCTGGGTATCAGATCTTCTTGTTCCAAAATTCCAAACACAAAACAAAGGAGACAGGTTCAAGAACGGGACAAGCTTTTGGTAAGCCCGTGGGATCACCACAGCTCCTGGAGTCACCACAGCTCACTTCCGGGGCCACCCCTTCCGGCTCTATGTCACCCTCTTTCCCAGGTGCATCTCCTGCCACTGGGTCACATGGGCTCCCTGACACTGAGCAGCAGAAATGTGCTGGTTTGTCCCTCCATTTTAAAAGAGGAATCGCGACCAGGCTTCAGGCACCAGTCACCAAGGCTTCTCGCTCTCCCAGAACACCAGTGAGGGTCCCTTACCAGGCCAGCTGGTTAGGAGGGAACACTTCATGCCTTGCTCATGTTTGAGAGACGGTGGACAATTAACTTATGGCCACATCCACGAGGTGTGTGTCTATTACGCCTTGCTTCCCAAGCCTGGAGACATGACAAGGAAGGGAAGGATTTAAGGGAAGACTACCTGGTCCAAGCCAGGGCACCTACATGGGGAAAGCGTATCATCCTCCACCTGGAGTGCCTGAGCCCCGCATGCTGTTAGAGGTCCGATTTCCACTCTCCTGTACCTGTGCCTCAACTCTCCTGCAGCAGGAAGCCCAAGGAGCCGTGAGGACATGCCCACCCTGAAACCTGGTTTTCCCTCTCTAGACTTACTCCAGGTACCCCGAACCCGTCATTTCGTTGTCAGTGCTGTCCAGGGTCTGCATGGCTCCTTCCCCAAGTCCATCCTCATGGTTATGAGCCTCCCCATGTGTGTGCAAACTCCTAGGTTTGAGGGGGGCAGTGAGTGGGGACAGAGTTTGCATAGAACTTGGCCATGAATACTAAGGTATGCATGTGCACGCATGCAAGGCTCGTCACAGTGAAGGTCAGAATCAGAGGCGAGAAGAGATGGGCTGCAGAAAGAGCCTGATGTCTCTTGTGTTGTTGATCCAGCCTTGCTGATGTCAGGAGTGAAGTCAAGCTAAAGAGCATTCCCAGAAGAGGATTGACCGGTGTCTGACAAGCAGCTGGGACAGTGCAGAGAAAGCTTCGCGGCACAAACACGTGTCCTGAAGTCCCAGACATCTACTCTGGTTCCCTTCTATTCCAGACCACCTACACCACCAATACATTGTCCCTGGTTTAATCTCTATTTTATTTTGCCAACTAAATGTCAACAGCACATACAGGTTAAACCAGAGTCCACCCTTTCTACATATTAGACATTCAGTGAATGGCAGCCATGAATGAGCCTGGGGTCCAAGGAGGGAGATCCAGCTCTCCTTGCACACCATGGTCACAGAGCTGCCCATTTACTCTGGCCTCCACAGCAAACCAAGGGTTCCTTGTTGAGGCTGTGTATCCAGGCGTCCTGGCCAGTGTCCCACACATCTCTGCGAGGGCCAGGGGGTCATTTCAGCCTGACGCAGTCCACCTCTTCGGTGGCAAGTATCCCCGTAGTCTTGAGATCGAGGTCGGCGCTCGACTTGTTGCCGCTGTAGGAAGCCCTCCAGCGGGGCAGCAGCATCTTCTTGCAGTATCTGATGGTGCTGTTCTTGACGCTCACGAAGCACAGGGTGTTGATCATGCTGTTGCTCATGGCGATGCACTCGACCATGTAGAAGGCGGTGAGGTAGTGCTTCTCCCGCACGAACACCGCGGGGAAGAAGTCGCGCACGAGGGTGAAGCCGTAGAAGGGCGCCCAGCACAGCACGTAGGCCGTGAGGATGCCCATGAGCACCAGCACCGTCTTCCGGCGGCAGCGCAGCCGCTTGCGGATCTGCTCCGTCTGGAAGCCAGGCACGGCCTTGAACCAGAGCTCCCGGGAGACCCTGGCGTAGCACAGGGTCATGGTGAGCACGGGGCCCACGAACTCCAGGCCGAAAAGGAAGAGGAAGTAGGCCTTGTAGTAGAGCTGCTGGTCCACCGGCCAGATCTGGCCGCAGAAGATCTTCTCCCGGCTCTCGACTGTGAGGAGCGCGGTTTCGGTGGTGAAGTAGGCGGAGGGGATGGCGATGAGGACGGACACGGCCCACACCAAGGCGATCAGGCCAGTGGCTGTCTGGCACTTCATCCGCGGCCTCAGCGGGTGGACAATGGCCAGGTACCTGCGACAAGAACACACAAGGAGTGACAATGGCCAGCCGCCAGGAAGAGCAGGCACTGGATGCGAACTCCATTTCTGACACATGTGTGGAGGGAAAACCCAAATAGGCTTCCACAAAAACACAGACTTGTTGCAAACCCCAGCTCCACCTCCAATTAGTTGTGAACCTCGGGCAAGTTTTATTTAATCTCGCTCTGAGTCTCAGCTTCCTTACCTGCAGGAGGTTTTGTTGGTTTGTTTTAAAGACTGCAGAGACTGTAGACATAAACAGAGCAGATTAAGCTCTGCCTGCAGTGCTGGTATCCCCTATGGGCCACAGTTCGAGTCCCACCTGCTCCACTTCCAGTCCAGCTCCCTGCTAACGCTCCTGGGAAAGCAGCAAAAGATGGCCCAAGGGTCTGGGCTCCTGCAGCTCCCATGGGAGACCCGGATGGAGTTTCAGCCTCCTGGCTTCAGCCTGGCCCAGCCCTGGTCATTGTGGCCATTTGGGGAGTGAATCAGCAGATAGAAGATTGTGTGTGTGTGTGTGTGTGTGTATCTCCCTCTCTAACTCTGCCTTTCAAATAAATCTTAAAGAGAAGACTCCAAGTGATAATGTATGCAGTATTCCTGGCAGTTTTAAACGCACTCAAAAAGTGATGACAATTACTATTAAATGTAGTAATGACGCTTCTCATTGATTTTTAGCCTGGCACTGTTCTCAAATGACCTCAGAGTTTAGGGCTGCATGGGCCTGCGAATGCCCAAGAGTAGCTGGGACAATTTGTCCTTTCCAAGGGAGCAGTGGGCAAAGTGCTGAGGATGCAAAGGTGGAGAGAAAGCATGTAGCCATCTATCTCATTTTCCAAGTGGAAACAGACACTGCTAAGAGGTGGTGACTTTCTCAAGTTCATGTACCACAAGGCTCTGGACAGAAAACATGTAATCCTGCCTCACAGGGTTGAAGCAAAAATCAACTGAACATGCATGAATGTGTGTGTGTGTGTGTGTGTAACCACAAAGCAACAGTAAAAGAGACGGCTTTTGCTCTTTCTCCAAGAACCCACACTACTGTCACCAGAGTGGTCCAAGGAGAGCGAGCACTGACAGGGGTGTGAGTCACGTACGTGGCGCTGCCTCGTCCGTCGCCGAGAGCGCGCACACCTATACAGAGCTCTGGTTTCCTGGAAGGCTTTCCACAGCCGGCAGAGCATGGGGGTTGGAGGACAGAGATGGGGAGCGACGTGGGGGGCAATGTGGGATCTGCATCAGAGATAAACGCATCCTCCTGGGTCCACAGCTCAGCCCAGGAGCAGCCCTGTGCAAATGTGGCAGGGCCCTGAAGGGAAGCCAGCCCAAGGCTGTTTCCTTTGAAACCATGGCCTTGGAGGTGATCTTTTCTGGAGTTTGGACTTGAAGAGGGATTCATCTTTATGTCTCTGTGCTTCTGCTGCTGCTGTCCCCTCCCCTCAGCACAGGCAACCAAAGTCCCTGAAGGTATCTGGAGTGTTCAGCAGAGGGAGAGGCGCACTCTCTCCCAGCTCCCACAAGAGGTGACACGAAGTTGCATGCATTGAATCCACCCCGGAACACTCCACTGGCTGCCTGGCTTGGCTACCAGCAGCCATCCCAGGCTCTCTAGCCAGCCAGGGAGTGTGCTCCCTGGAACGGCAGGGGTTGGCGATGCTGTTGTCAGTGTGTGTGTGTTGGGGGCGGGGAGCAGCTGCCCATGGGCCACTGTGCTCTCACGTCATGAGTGCATCAGACATGCTCTGACTCCCAACAGCACCTAAGAGCTTAGAGCTTCTGCCTTCGCTGGCTCGTTTGCTGGCTAAGTCTCCGCCACGTTCTTCTGATCACTCCGTCACAGAGAACGGCTGCCTCCGTATGTGCTCATGACAAGGATTTTCACTAGACAGCTTGGCTCTTGTCCTCCTTTTCCCAATAGTAATTTCTCAAGTCTTTATGATGTCTCAAAATTAGAGTCTGTTTTCAACACCAATCTTGGACTCAGAAGATGAAGAATCGAATCCCGGCTTTGCCGCAAAACTACCATGTGAATTTCAGCCATCCTTCCTTCCTACCTGCAGGTTCGGTTTCCTCAGCTGTAAGATGGGGATATTGGTGAGCCTCCAGCGAGACACTGCTGTTCTGTATACACAGCAATTTCCCTTGATCTGTAATTGGCAAGCCCCCTCCTCCTTTCCGTTTTGTTGAACCCAATTCTTTACAACAAAACTAATCATCAAGGTTGTTTCATCCAGGCCCTCTCTGACATCACCCCGCTCTGTGCCCCAGGGCTAGTGCCAGGAGCTGCACCAGCGGCCCCCCTGACTCATTTATTAATAAGTACAGCAGGAAACAGTCTCCAGGATGTCCATCAGCCTTGGCTATGCTAGGATCAGAACTGCAGGACGCTAATGTTGGCCATAGCGCCTGATGTTTGCAAAGAAGCTCGCAGTTCACAAAGCAGAGCAGCTTCAAATCCACTTTTTCATTAGCTCATCCCAGCACGATTAAATAGGCGAGGGAGTGAAGAAGCTCACTTCACAGGGAAGTCACTTAAGGCTTGGAGAGGTTTCACAACCTGCACAAAGCCACACTGCCAGAAGCGGACAGGGCCAGGACTCGGATCTCTACCTTGCTGCAGAACCTGGGAATGCTCGGACCCGCCGTTTGCCCCCACTCCCACCCCTTTCTAGCAACAGCAAGCAGTGCCCCTGCCTCCTCCTCCCTGGCAGCCTAGCAGCCCTTCCCCGCTTTTCCCTCCGTTGCAGTTGATGTCTAAGTTATTGCTGTTCCAAGAAGGAGTCAGACTATTGGCAGCCACTTTTCTCTGCTTCTGACTATGCCCTTGGCCCGCCCTGCACGTCTAACACTACAGTGGCTTAGCTCCAGGTCCATCTTGAGCCAACAGTTTCCAGAGAACAAGGGATAAAAGCTGCTGGACCAAGAAACGTCCAGGCAGTAACTGTATGATGGTGGTGGGCTGGGTGATGACGCAGAGAGCACTTGGGCTCCCTCTCCGAACCCAGGCTGGACCCCAGGCCCAGCCGTGGTAATGGCAGTCCCAGCAGCTGCTGGCCAGTCCTGGGATGGGCAGCAAGTGCGTGCCCTGGCCCTCAGGGCAGCCTGTATAGCAGTGAGCTCACCAGGGGTGGGAATGGAGTGCTTTGTGCTTCTTTAGGCTGGGTGAGGTGACTTGGGCCTTAGCTGGCCTCACCCAAACAGGGTTGGAGAGCCTCCCGGCAGGTGCACAGTGGGTTTGCTCCAGATTCTGGGTACGAGAAAGGAAGGCCCCCAGTGCCCATGTGCTGTGGGACTTAGGGGAACACCTTGAGGACAGCGCAGGTATCTCCTCGGTAAAGAGGAAAGCCAGGCCTGAGCAGACAAAGCCCTCCCGTGGTCTTTTTCAGCCCTCGTCTGCCATCAGCTCCCATGCCCTGTGCCATCCTTTCTTGGCTGGGGTCGTGGCTCACTAGGCTAATCCTCGCCTGCGGCACCAGCACCCCGGGTTCTAGTCCCGGTTGGGGCGCCAGATTCTGTCCCGGTTGCCCCTCTTCCAGTCCAGCTCTCTGCTGTGGCCCGGGAGAGCAGTGGAGGATAGCCCAGGTCCCTGGGCCCCTGCATCCATGTGGGAGACCTGGAGGAAGCTCCTGGCTCCTGGCTTTGGATCGGCGCAGCGCGCTGGCCGTAGCAGCCATTTGGAGGGTGAACCAATGGAAGAAAGACCTTTCACTCTATCTCTGTGTCTAACTCTGCCTGTCAAAAAAAAAAAAAAAAAAAAAAAAAGATCGTCCTTCCTCATCACTACTCTTCTTATGTTTCTTGCCCCTCCCCCACAGACCCACAGCCTCCCCAGTCCTCATGCATGCCTCAGGCATTCCCCTCTCCAGGCTTTGGCAAACACCTTCTACCCTCTTGGAAAACTCTCCTCTCCTTGGCTGATGCTCATTTGTTGAAGGCCACTTAAAAGCCCGCTTCCTGCACCAAGCTTCCTCTGACTACTCCTGGGCACAATGCTCTCTCTAAACTCCAGTTAAAACGTGTCCCGTACGCATCCTTTAACTGCTTCATACATGCAAGTCATCTCCCCTCTCATCATCATATCTTGCTTCTTTCACAACCTCTGTGAATTCTGGCCACCTAATAGGATCTTCATAAAACTTCTCCCTCATCAAATGCCTGGCACTGGGCGAACAGAAATGTGAAAGGCCATGGTGACAGTTCTCCCAATAGGTTGCTCTCTTCTTTGTAAAGCAGGACATAACTGTGTTTATCCAGCAGGAGATGGAGAGGCTGTCTAGGGCTGGATGACAAATGGCTGGAGGAATGGGAGAAGGGGTTGGGGCAGTGCTTGGCAGACAATGGAGCTATCAGTGATCCTCTAAGCAAGAGAAGGGATTCAGGGACAAAGCAGATTAAGTTGGCTGTAGCCCTGCTTATTCCCGCGGCCACAGAAGCCTTCCAGAGTTCCCAGAACCCGGCAGGTTTGTTCCTGCCTCAGGGCCTTTGCACTTACAGTTTCCACTGGCTGGAATGCTATCTCCTTCTCCACCAGACAGACCTTTCCCCCCACCCCCCATCACTCGGTGGTCAGTTAGGCTGTCTGCTCCTCAGAGACTCTTGCCTGACACTGCACCCTGGATAAGTCTTACCCTCAGGCACCCTCTCTTTCTTGGTGTGTGCTTCTGTTCAGTGTATTTTTCTCTTCTGAAACTACCTTCCTCTGCCCCTTGCATACAACTTCCATAAGCACCTGCAGCTTGTTTTCGTATTCCCTGCCGGCAAGAGTATCTGTCACATTGCAGTCACTCAGTGAAAGTGCAGTGTTTGAATGAACGCATGTGTGTATGAGTGAATGAGTGAATAAAAGTTTAGAACGGATTATGAGGGGTATAGGGCTAGCAGACAGGCTGAACCAAGAGACAAGGAAGATCAAGGGGAGACTCTGACACTCCAGCCGTCAGCAAGGTCGGGGCAGGGCCCTGGCAGTGGGATGAATGCCGGAGAAGGTGCTGAGAGTGAGAGCAGCCAGGACAGAGTCTTCCTCGTGTAGATGCCTGGGAGAACAGGGGAAGCTACCATAAGAACAGACATCTGAGCAGGCACAGGACAAATGGTTCTGTTCTGCTAGTTCTTAGAAACTTTGGGTTTTCAAAAATCGCATCATAAAGACAATCATTTCAGTGAAACCAAAGTGGCTAGCAGATGGGAAACACTCACGAGTATATCTGGGTTTTTGTTGTTGTCTTTCCATTGAGGGTTAATTTGAGAATTGAAATACTTACTGTTGAGTGCTTACTCTGTGTTCAACAGTGTTCTAAGCAATTATAGATAGTCTTTCATTTTATGCTCAAAGCAACCCAAAGCAGTATAATTTCTTATTATTCCTGTTTTCTGGAGAGAAAATGGAGGAACAAAGAACAGTGGGTAGGTGATAGAGCAGGAATTGACATCCAGGCAGATTATCTGCTCATACCATTCCCACACGGATTTCATTAAACACAAGTGAAGATGTGTTTACAACTGTACCTGTATGTTATGCCAAGATACAGATTAGTGGTCCCAAGCTAAGCAAATCAAACCTGAAAATCACTGATAAACTTCTGAACACATAAAACCAGACAGAAATCAATGATCCCTAAACCACAAAATTGAAATTAGATAACAACACATGAAAATAAAGAAATAACTTGAAGCAAAGGTCGCACACATCAATAAAAGAACTTAATGCACTGGAGTAGCCAGGTAGGCAGCCAAAGCCTCCGGACGCCCTGTGTAGGCACCCGCTGCTCTCCTCCAGTGTCTGAGTGCAGATTCCCAAAGACAACCCCACTCCGCACAGTAGCAGGCCTGAAGATACAAAGCATGTTTCCCAACTCATCTTTCTTGTTGTGTCAAATCTGTATCATGTAAACTCACACTGCCAGGGAAACGTCTGCAATGCCTCAGGCGAGCTGAGCGCGACAGGAGAGTTGCATGTCAGCTTGACGCGGTGCGGCGGGTCGGCATTGATGGATTGGCTGACATAGCTCTTCCCTCTTACATGCTGGAAACTCACCCCATGCCCCCTCTTTTCTCCAGGCTTCCTACCCCCCCCCCCAAAGCGCTGGCCTTTGACAAGCAGGCCCCTTGTGTGCAGGGGATCTCATCCATGGAGCAGCCCCAGGCAAGTCCCTTGCAGTCCTGAGAGCACACCCCACCCCGGAGAAGACCTCAGGAAATGACCCTGTCTGCTTCATCCTCCTCATGCACTAAGACAAAAGGTGGCAGCTTCTGTTTGCAGGAAAGGTCCCAGACAGACTCCCTGGAGCTCCTCCTGGGCTGCTCTGGAGAGGATGTGGGGGGCAAATCCTCTGCTCCACTGCTCCCCTCCTGCTGCCCCAGGGGGTCCACCCAGAGTCCCTGCCTGGGTGGATAAAATGCCTCGGGACTCTGGGAGGACCTCAACCCAGGGGAAGCAGCTCTGTGCAGGGATGACCGCCCAGAGCACTTTCTTTGGGTCCTTTTAAGTGGCTAAATTCACACCCCTCAGTGGCTTTAAAACCAGGCTCCTTGGCAGCTCCCTTTCCCCAGGTGTGGTCCTCTTCCAGGTTGTCCTACCCCTGACTGTCCTGCCTGTGGCTTCAGAAAACACACCCTATTAGCTAGGCTCTCCCCTGGAACCCTGCCCTAGTGTCCCCTGTGAGAGTCAGGTGGACCCCCTCAACCCCATGCAGAAGCCCCGAGGCTGTGGCTGTGGCCCGTGGAGAATGTGTGTGCCTCGTGCTGTCTGGGTTAAGAGGGAGACAAGCGGGTCAGGTGTAAGCACACAGAAGTCTGACCGGACCCGCACGGCCACTGCCCGGACCTGTAAGGAGAAACTTTGTAATGAGCATCCAACTGCAGGCACTGGAGCTTGCAAGGCTGTTCCCCAGGAAACAAAGGTGACCACCCCAGCCCATTAGTGCAGGTTTACCCTGAATGAAAAGACTAAATAGAAGAGGTTTGAAGAGACTGCTGCTGTTGCTTCTATGTGCCATCCTTGGAAACAGGTCTTCTGCAGATGGTGCGTGAAAATGGGTGAAAAGATGCCAAGTGGCCAATGGAACAACAACAAAGTAACTAGCGGTATGCTCCTTGTTTTCTGCTCTTTCCAAAGCAAATCACTCAATCTTACTTAAAAAGCAGAAAACAAAGAAGTCTTGAGATAGGAATCCGCCCCCCACCGGATTTGAAGTTACCCGGAGAGGGAACTGCCTGGAACTTGAACTTTATCCCTCAGCACCTCCTCTTACCTGTCTGCTCTAGACCAGGCACAGGTACAACCCCCAGGAGCAGGGCCATGTCAGGAGGACCAAAAGCCTTGCTCCTGCTCAACTCAAGGGGGCTCTGCTGCCTCCTGCCTTGCCCACAATTGGAAAACTAGATCCCTTCTCCCTACTCCATCAATGGGAAAACTTTTCAGTCCCCCATGCATCCCCATCTATGGGGAATACATTTAGATCACTCCTATCGATCTATAACCGCAGGAAAGGAAGAGACTATTCCAAAGCCCCTTCTCCCCCCCTCCCCAACCTTTGCACCCCTACTGCCCCTGGCTCACCTGTCAATGGCAATGGCCAGGAGGGCATTGGTGGAGACGTAGAGAGAGACAGTGCGCAGGTAGTTGACAGAGGCACACAGGATGTGGCCGTGCTCCCAGGAGAGCTGGCGCACTACATAGTAGTCCATTTCAAAGGGGCAGCAGATGATGGCCACCAGGAAGTCAGAGATGGCCAGGTTGGCAATAAGCAGGTTGGTGAGGTTACGCAGCTTCTTGTAGCGAGCGAGGGCAACGATGAAGATGAAGTTGCCAATGCCACAGACCAGCATGATACCCACCAGGGCCATGCCGATGACTATCTTGGCAGCAAAGAAAGTTCGGGAATTGGTCACATCCTCATCTTCCCCCAGGGGCATATCATAGTCGCCATAGCTGAAGTTGAAAGGGAAGGAAGCAGTGTGGGCTCCCTGCGGGTCAAAGGTAGACTGGAGGGTGGTGGATGCGTTGGTGGCATTTTCATCCATGACCCGCATGGTGCTCTCCTTCTGACCAGGAAATGTTGTGAGCAGCACTGCAGGGAATCCTTTGGGGTGCTGTCTGCAAGGCTGATGGCTCCCCTCTCTCCTGACACCCAGCTCTCCCTTGATGAATCACAGCACCCCTGCCGGCATCCCCAGGGTACAGCAGCCGAGCTCCATTCTAAGCCTTTGAAAGACACAAACAGTTGGCTACATGGTGGAGTGAACCCGGCCCAACTGGAAACCACCCTGTAACCTAGGCAGACCCATTCGCCACAAGCTCTGAGTGGCGTTCAGTGATGGAGTAGAAACAAAAGAGCCCGTAGAGAGAACAAATGAATGACCTCCATCTCCTCACTCTGTTAGGCAAGGCTGGATTGTTATACAGGCCATCAGGCCAGAGTCTGTTTCTTTGAGTTCCACTGAAGAATCAGAAATGTCACAGCTTTTCTCAAGGGTAGGAGCTAGGAAGGAGGAGCAGAAGAGGGCTGAAGGGAACACAAGAGACTCTCAAAACTACGCACAAGACCTCTCAGAACTCTACGCACTGTCCTGACAGCCTGCACTGTGTCCTGCGGCATAGCCCCACTCTGTGGTTAGCAACAGCTTTCCAGGGCTTGAGCAATCCTACCTGCTCTCTTCTGGCAACACACAGCCCTACAGTCACAGAGCCAGGTAGCAGCCACCTTCCCCTCTCCCCGCCAGGCTGAACTGATCCCACAGCCTAGCAGGAGGGTACAGCCGTCACCGAGATCTGTCTGCCGGCAGTGGCTGCACAGGCACAGCCGTCACTAACTCAGTGGGTCACCAGGAGGGATCCTAGAGCATCATGCTTCCTTGGCTGGTATGGCTCCCAAAGCAAAAGGCTTAAACACTCAGGGCTTCAACATCTGCCCAGCAGGCGATCAATACTGTCTGTAAAACCCAGGACTCCCTGGAGATGGAGCGTG